>NC_043021.1:19921868-20001868 GCF_006345805.1 Octopus sinensis | reverse complement strand
GGCTGTCTTTTAAGGTCAGCTCGCTTTGCTACTTTGTCTTCTATTAATAATACATCGACAACAATGACAGCAGTCGACCTTTCTACACACCTGAACTAATTTCGGTCGCTTCTCTCTCGACTGTATTTACAACGTGGGCTGATAAATATTCTTGGAATTCTCTTTCTGAATCTGAATCTATGTTCGTTGTACACAAGCAGGTGTGTGCAGTGGAAGTCAGAATCAATAACGTTACCAGATGTTTGTTTTTACTTGTCTCAGTCATTGGACTGCGGCCATGCTGTGGCAGCCCCTTCAACGGTGCCCCAGCACTTATATCTTTTTGTTCAGATTAGTTACATACTCCATTGCTTTCTTTTTGCCAAACTGCTAAATTAAAACCTGTTGTCAAGCAGTGGGGGAAGGACAAATACACTCACCTACAAACACACATATACACGCACACACATATGTGCGCACGCACACACACATACAAGGTTTCTTACAGATTCTGTCTACCAAATTCACTCTCAAGGCTTTGGTCAGCCCAGAGGTTATAGAAAACATGTGCCCAAGGTGCCACGTGGTGAGACTGAACCCAAAACCATGTGGTTGGGAAGCAAGCTTCCTACAACACAACCATGCCTGCATCTATATTTGGTTAAAAAGCACCATCCGATCGTGGCCGTTTGCCAGCCTCGCCTCACCTCCGTGCCGGTGGCACGTAAAAAGCACCATCCGATCATGGCCATTTGCCAGCCTCGTCTGGCACGTAAAAAGCACCCACTACACTCATGGAGTGGTTGGCGTTAGGAAGGGCATCCAGCTGTAGAAACACTGCCAGATCAGACTGAGCCTAGTGCAGCCTCCTGGCTTCCCAGACCCCAGTTGCACCATCCAACCCATGCCAGCATGGAAAGCGGACGCTAAACGATGATGATGATGATGATGTTCTGACTTTGAAACCGATCTAGATTAACTTTGTCTTTTCATCCAACATCGGTTGATAAACCAAATTAATTTAGAAGCTGTCAAGGGCTAATCCAGAAACAATGGAATAAAGCCGTAAGGACCATGCTCCGGCACACTGTCTTGTGTTTCTGTGCCTGAAGAGACATTAACCTTTTGAACTAAGCCCTTCGTTAAATATCCCCATCTCCCCAAGGCATAGAAACTTAGTCAAATTGGAACTACTACAAACACTAGGCAGGTGATAGACATGTGCTGAGGGGGCAGGGGCATTGACCCTTTAGCATTCAAACTGGCCATATCCGGCCAAAATATTTAACCTGTTTTATATTGAAACTGACCAGATCTCGCCTCTCACCTCAGCCCTACCATGTCATTCTAAAACTAAAAAAATCACATCACTGCAATCTCTAAACTACAAGATAATACATGATTAATTCAAAACAATATAAACAAACATCACGTTTGACAGAATGATCTGAACACTAAAGGGTTAATCTGATCTTTGGTTGACACTGTGACATGTTTCAGTCCTATCGAGTCTCTTCTTGACAGCCAGAGCAGACCTGAAATAGGAAATCATTCTGTGCATGCACAATAATGCACATCAGGAGTGGCTATGTGGTAAGTAGCTTGCTAACCAACCACATGGTTGCGGGTTCAGTCCCACTGCGTGGCATCTTGGGCAAGTGTCTTCTGCTATAGCCCCGGGCCAACCAATGCCTTGTGAGTGGATTTGGTAGACGGAAACTGAAAGAAGCCTGTCGTATATATGTATATATATATGTATATATATATGTATATGTTTGTGTGTCTGTGTTTGTCCCCCTAGCATTGCTTGACAACCGATGCTGGTGTGTTTACGTCCCCGTCACTTAGCGGTTCAGCAAAAGAGACCGATAGAATAAGTACTGGGCTTACAAAGAATAAGTCCCGGGGTCGATTTGATCGACTCAAGGCGGTGCTCCAGCATGGCCGCAGTCAAATGACTGAAACAAGTAAAAGAGTAAAGAGTAATATATGTGTGACAGTGATATAATTGAGGAATGGAAATTAAACCGGGTCACCGTTTGTGTGGAAGTTAATCAGGTTAACTATAACACGCTTGATGTTGTGAGGAGCATGGCATCCAAAGTATGTTGATAGAAAACACAGCCGAGGAATCTAAGGTATTAAGATCAACTTTTAATATCTCATCTTTAAAATGATTTATGCTTTTAATTAGGAATGTGTTTTATAGCGAGTATCTGTGTGTGTGTGTGTATTACGTGAGGATTAAGAGATCTGAGTCAGTGTGAACGGTTATAAGTAGATGTGGTAAACAACATTTTCATCAGCTTTATAATTAATATTCTTTCTATGATAAACACAAGGCCAAAAATGGGGGGGGGCTAGTTGATTACATTAATCTCCGGTGCTCAGCGGATAATTTTTTTCATCAACCCTGGAAAGATGAAAAAGCAAAGTCAACTGCGTCAACATTTAAACTCAGAACATGAAGCTGGATGATGATGATCATCATCATCACCATTGTCGTTTAACATCTGCCTTCTGTGTCTGTTTTAACATGGTTTTTTTTTTATGGTTGGATTCCCTTCATAACACCAACCACCCTGCAGTGCTAAGCATTTTGTCTGACACGCTAATGATTCTGCCAGTCTAATTTCATTTCGTCTAGTTTCAGCTCATGAGCTGTGGCCATGCTAGGGCACCACCATTTGTGAGAGAGAGTTGCGGTGAAAGAGTCAGTAGAGGCTCGCAATTACTTTCTGCCGGAGCCGCGTGGAGCTTAGGTGTTTCGCTCATAAACACACACATTGCCCGGTCTGAGATTCGAACTCGCGATCCCTCGACCGTGAGTCTGCTGCTCTAACCACTATAAGGTCTGAAATTTTAGGGATGCGGGTTAGTCGATTACATCAACTCCAGGTCTCGACTATGCTTATTTTACCCTAACCCTAACCACAATGACATTAGAACACTGAATGGAGGTGCAATGGCCCAGTGGTTAGGGCAGCAGACTCGTGGTCGTAGGACCGCAGTTTCAATTCTCAGACCGGGCATTGTGAGTGTTTATTGAGCGAAAACACCTAAAGCTCCACGAGGCTCCGGCAGGGATGGTGGTGATCCCTGCTGTACTCTTTCACCACAACTTTCTCTCACTCTTACTTCCTGTTTCTGTTGTACCTGTATTTCAAAGGGCTGGCCTTGTCACTCTCTGTGTCACGCTGAATATCCCCGAGAACTACGTTAAGGGTACACGTGTCTGTGGAGTGCTCAGCTACTTACGCTTTAATTTCACGAGCAGGCTGTTCCGTTGATCGGATCAACCGGAACCCTCATCGTTGTAACCGACGGAGTGCTTCCACAGAATACTGAATATAAAGCTAAAGGAATTGCCTCCAAGCATTTGGTCCAGTGTGATAAAGATTCTGACAGCCCACTGCCTTATAATTCATAACATTGGTTTCAAATTTTGCCACAGGGTCAGCAGTTCCAGGGAAGGATTAAGTTGATTATATTGACCCCAATGCTCAGCTGACCTGTATTTTATCAGCTCCAAAAGGATTGAAAGAATTAAAGGCAAAGCTGGCCTTGGTTGAATTTGAACTCAGAACGTAAAGACAGACAAAATACCTATTTTTTTTACTACCCACAAGGGGCTAAACGCAGAGAGAACAATCAAGGACAGACAAACGGATTGTTGATTACATCGACCCCAGTGCATAACTGGTACTTTAATTTAACGACCCCGAAAGGATGAAAGGCAAAGTCGACCTCAGCGGAATTTGAACTCAGAACGTGAAGACAGACAAAGTACCAATTTTTTTACTACCCACAAGGGGCTAAACGCAGAGGGAACAATCAAGGACAGACAAACGGATTAAGTCGATTACATCGACCCCAGTGCATAACTGGTACTTTAATTTAACGACCTCGAAAGGATGAAAGGCAAAGTCGACCTCGGCGGAATTTGAACTCAGAATACAGACAAAATACTGCTGAGCATTTTTCCCAGCATGCTGCAATTCTGCCAGTTCACCTTCCTCAAATATATAATCTTTAATATTATTCTGCTGTCGTCTGCCTGTTTTGTCCATGTGTTACACTGAGGGAGGTAATAAACTGGATTGCAAAAGATATATATATATATATATATATTTTCGCTCTTGCGTCTCACATTTGGTCTCTGACTTCTGGCCAGAATCGCCATGTTGAATCGCTAGCTTCTGCACACATTTTTTTTCTCTCCTTGTTTCTCTCCGTGTTTCTTTTCTGTGTATCTTTCTGTTGAAGAATGTAGGCTCGAAACGTAAAAGACTTGTTCTATTTCTATTCCCGAGCGCCATACTAATACAATTGTTTGTTTGTACTCCACCTGCCTTCGTCTTTTGTTTATTTTCATAAAGCTTCCCGTTATATATATATATATATATATATATATATATATAGGGAAAGGAGAAAAAGGGAAAATTAAGGGAGAAATAGAAATTAAAGAATCAATGAGAAAATAGAAAACGAGAGAGAGTAAGTCTGCCTTATTCTGCGTTTGTGTGTTCAAATCACATACACTATTGAAATGTTTAACATAATGAAACACAGCCATAAAGATCTATAAATTTATGCATTAAAAGATACATTGATATTTAGATTAAAATTAGCAAATAACTTTGGATGTGACACTGTTATCAAGATTTCAAAAGAAGTTTTTGAAATTCTTTGCTCGTGTTTATAATAGGTTAACATAATGTTTACAAATATACTGGCTTACACTGTGGAATTTCCACAGGACCTTCTAGTTAGTATTACTCTTTACTCTTTTACTTGTTTCAGTCATGTGACTGTGGCCATGCTGGAGCAGCGCCTTTAGTCGATCAAATCGACCCCAGGACTTATTCTTTGTAAGCCTAGTACTTATTTTATCGGTCTCTTTTTGCCGAACCGCTAAGTTATGGGGGCAAACACGCACATATATATATATATATACATATATACGACGGGCTTCTTTCAACTTCCGTCTACCAAATCCACTCACAAGGCCTTGGTCGGCCCGAGGCTATAGTAGAAGGCACTTACCCAAGGTGCCACACAGTGGGACTGAACCCGGAACCGTGTGGTTCGTAAGCAAGCTACTTACCACACAGCCACGCCTGTTTCAAATTTTGCTATGAGGCCAGCAATTTCGGGGGGGGGGGTAAGTCAAATTACATTGACCCCAGTGTTCAACTGGTACTTATTCTATTGACCCTGAAAGGATGAAAAGCAATGTCAACCTTTCCAGACTTCAAACTCAGAATGTGAAGACGGGGCAAAATGCTTCCAAGCATTGAGTTAACAGATCTGCCAGCTCCCTGCCTTCAGAAACAAGAATATTGATGAATATCGCTGTGCGTGAGAAGACCCGGCAGGACAAGTGAGACCATAACCCGTGGCCTTCTACACGGGATGTAGCCAGTCCACTTATGCATACCTTCCCTTCTTGGGACACAAAACTGTTGAGGCAAGTGAGAATCAGAATCGAAATCGATCAATGGAAATTGCAGCTGAGATACCAGTGCCGTTGGCACGTAAGAGAACCATCCGAACGTGGCCGTTGCCAGCGTCGCCCCAACTGGCCTCGTGCTGGTGGCATGTAAAAAGCACCATCCATTCGTGGCCGTTGCCAGCCTCGCCTGGCCCCCGTGCCAGTGGCACATAAGCAGCATCCGTTCGTGGCCGTTACCAGCCTCGACTGGCCCCCATGCTGGTGGCACATAAGCACCATCCGATCGTGGCCGTTTGCCAGGCACGTAAAAAGCACCCACTACACTCTCGGAGTGGTTGGTGTTAGGAAGGGCATCCAGCTGTAGAAACACTGCCAGATCAGACTGGAGCCTGGTGCATCCTTCCCAGACGCCAGTTGAACCGTCCAACCGATGCTAGCATGAAAAGCGGACGCTAAACGATAATGATGATGATGATGATCTCTGCTTGGCACGTCAGTTTTGATTGAACCTAAACCGATGTTGTTAAAAGTTTATTACTTAAAACTGTTAGCCATCTTTATCCACATGTGTGTGTGTGTGTGTGTGTGTGTGCAGTCCTTTGTGCTAAGGAATGTTAATAACAACAGTTTCAATTTCTTTATTGGAATGTCTGTGTTAATATAATATGCAAATATGTGTTATATATTTATAAAATAAAGGTGGCTAGATGAAATATAAAACCAAAAAGGAAAAATTCAAATCATCATCATCGTTTAACGCCCGCTTTCCATGCTAGCATGGGTTGGACGATTTTGACTGAGGGCTGGCGAACCAGATGGCTGCACCAGGCTCCAATCTTGATCTGGCAGAGTTTCTACAGCTGGATGCCCTTCCTAACGCCAACCACTCTGAGAGTGTAGTGGGTGCTTTTCGCGTGCCACCGGCAAGGGGGCCAGTCAGGCGGTACTGACAATGACCTCCCTTGAATCTTTTTACACATGCCACCAGCACAGGTGCCAGTAAGGCGATGTTGGTAACAATCACGCTCGAATGTTGCCTTTTATGTGCCACTGGCAGGGAAACCAGTTAGCCGTTCTGTCAAACGATCACACTCGAATGGTGCTCTGCGTATATTCTTTTAGTCTTTTACTTGTTTCAGTCATGTGACTGCGATCATACTGGAGCACTGCTTTTAGTCGAGCAAATCGACCCCAGAGCTTATTCTTTGTAAGCCTAGTACTTATTCTATCGGTCTCTTTTTGTCGAACCGCTAAGTTACGGGGACGTAAATACACCAACCATCAGTTATCAAGCGATGTAGGTGGGGGGGACACATATGAGGGTGCATGACTTAGTGGTTAGGGTGTTGCACTCGTGATCACAAGATCGTGGTTTCAATTCCTAGACCTGGCGGGGCATTGTGTTCTTGAGCATAATACTTCATCTCGTGTTGATCTGTAATCACTTCAATGCCTGACGTGTGGTACCACAATACAGACAACATTGATTTGATGGAGAGCGGGGTGAGCTAATGTGTGGCATTAGACGTTATCCAAAGGAAAGGTAAAGGGGCCGATACAGTTTGGCACCAGTGACATTGCAACTCATTTCTACAGCTGAGTGAACTGGAGCGATGTGAAATAAAGTGTCTTGTTCAAGAACAAAACTCACAGCCCAATCAAACAAGGATAGTAAATACACACACACACAACCCACACACTCTCCAGGGATACAGGCATCCAGCAACAGGACCTCCGTAATGCCATGATGGACCGTGAAGTCTGGCGTAGCATGGTAAATTTCATTGTCTCGACCACGGTCGAACAATGATGATGATGATGATGACATGCTCTCTCTCTCTCTCACTTTCTTTCTGTAGTGTCATTTTAAGTCATCTAAGATATTTAATTACCTACAGTGCAGGATATTTAATTTAACCTTCTAGTATATAACCTTTCAGTATTCAGTGTCCTCTATCGGATATAATGCATTTATATTCAAGTTGTTTTGATTTAATCACATATTACATTGTAGCTTTGAGATTTTGATGTAGGATTAATTCAACGCAATGTGAGTAAATAAGCATTACATTTGATAGTAATTTGAATGCTACGGGGTTAAAGCAGCCATGCCTGGCCCAAATATTCTACTTGTTTTATGTTCAAAGTGCTCAGATCTGGCCTCTCACACCTACCCTACAATGTCATTCTAAAAATGAACAATCACATCGTGAAAATCTCATGTGGTACTCTGTCAGTTACGACGACGAGGGTTCCAGTTGATCCGCTCAATGGAACAGCCTGCTTGTGAAATTAACGTGCTAGTGGGTTGAGCACTCCACAGACACGTGTACCCCTAACGTAGTTCTCAGGGAGATTCAGCGTGACACAGTGTGACAAGACTGGCCCCTTTGAAATACAGGTACAACAGAAACAGGAAGAAAGAGTGAGAGAAAGTTGTGGTGAAAGAGTACAACAGGGTTCATTGCCCCCCCCCCCCCCCCCCACTGCCAGGGCCTTGTGGAGCTTTAAGTGGTTTCGCTAAATAAACACTCCCAACGCCCGGTCTGGAAATTGAAACTGTGACCCTACGACTGCAAGTCTGCTGCTCTAACCACTGGGCCATTGCGCCTCCACATCAAAATCTCAAAGCTGCAACATAATGCATAATTAATTAAAATCAATAATTAGCATTACGTTTGACAGAGTAATCTGAATGCTAAAGAATTAATTGGTAGCAGGGGCTATGACTTTATACCCGTATGAATTAAACAGGAGGAATGGACCTGAAATATATTACATGTAAAAAATAGAAAATCTCTATCACAAATTACTGTGTGGGACATCTCGATAGTCATTGTTCACTTCATCAGCTGCTGTTGAACTAAAAACAATTTGGCATTTCATTTCACAATATATAACAGTTTTAAGGCGGCGAGCTGGCAGAAACATTAGCATGCTGGGCAAAATGCTTATTGGTATTTCGTCTGTCTTTACGTTTTGAGTTCAAATTCTGCTGAGGTTGACTTTGCCTTTCATCCTTTCGGGGTCGACAAATTAAGTACCAGTTACGCACTGGGGTCGATATAATCGACTTAATCCCTTTGTCTGTCCTTGTTTATCCCCTCTATGTTTATCCCCTTGTGGGCAATAAAAAGATATATATAACAGTTGTTGACATTAAGAATAGTTGATTTTAAAATCATTGCCATCCACTTTTCCATGACTGGATCCACTCACAAGGCTTTGGTCGGCCCGAGGCTATAGTAGAAGACACTTGCCCATGGCGTCATGCAGTGGGATTGAACCCAGAACCATGTGGTTGGTAAACAAGCTACTTACCACACAGCCACTCCTGCATATATATGTGTGTGTGTGTAAGGCCATATATAGAGACAGTGAGTGAGGCCGACATGAGTGGTGCAAATTGTCTTTACAGCAGCAATTGGAATTTATCCACGGTGGTTAATTAGAGAATATAAGTCGAGTGACCTCTTCTATGTGTGCATTGTTGTTGCTGTTATTGATGTAATTTAGTCTCAGCTCAACTCAAATAAAGTGTCTGCTTTAGTGTCAGCTCCAATGTCTGCTTCGGTATGCTTTCCACAGCTGAAAACCTTTCCAAATGCCAACCACTTCAGAGTGTACTGGATACTTTTTCTTTTCTTTTTTTTTAATCTATGTTTAACCTCGTTCCAGTTTTTTTTTTTTTTTCCTACGTGCAGTCATCAAACTGATTTGAGGGAGATTTGGCTGCTGTATCTAGCAGAGGTAGCTGCCCTATAGAGTTCTCTCTCATAAGATGATACATGTATATGTGCATAAGACTTTAGGCTGTTATATACTGTGGCTATCTTTTACCTTTTACTGGTTTCAGTCATTGGATTGTGGCCATGCTGGGGCACCACCTTTCAGATTTTAGTCAAACAAATCAACCCCAGTATTTCTTTTTTTTTTTTAAAGTCTGGTATTTTTTCTATTGGTCTCTTTTGCCAAACTGATAACCTAACAGGGACATAAACAAACCAACATCAAAGATATATACATGCATGTGTATATACAAAAACTGGCTCTCCATCACTTGGGATGATGGGGGTTCTAGTTGATCTGATCAACTGAACAGCTTGCTCATGAGATTAACATACAAGCGGCTGAGACACACATACCCATTCACTTACTTCTCAGGGAGATTCAACATGAGAGTGTGACATGGCTGACCCCTTGAAATACAGGCACTACTCATTTTTGCCAGCTGAGTGGAGTGGAGCAACATGAAATAAAGTGTCTTGCTCAAGGGCAGAATGCAGCACTGGGAATTCAATTCATGACCCTACAATCGTGAGCCAAATACCCTAACCATTAAGCCACATGACTTCGCACACACATATAAGGAATAAATATAAAATCCTTAAATCCTTAAAAATGTTTTAGCCTGAAGGCCGCGGCCATGCTGGGGCACCACCGCTGAAATTTTATATTTGGTCGATACCGCGAGCTTAGGTTCATTATTTCGATATCGGACACAGTAGCGCGGCGGAGCTATGGGCGACCAGCGCAGACCTGTCACTGGTGGCCCAGCGGCGCGTAGACGAACAGAGAAAGCAAGGTGGCGTGAAGGGCTGATGTCTCAGGCATCATGCCGAATGATCCCGAAGACATCCACCCGCCGACTATTCTTTTACTTGTTTTAGTCATTTGACTGTGGTCATGCTGAAAAACTGCCTTAAAGGGTTTTTTAGTTGAAGAAATTGACCCCAGGACTTTATCTTTGTAAACCTAGTACTTATTCTGCCGGTCACTTTTGCAGATCCGCTAAATTGCAAGGACGTAAACACACCAGCATAGGTTGTCAAGCAGTGTTGCGGGGACAAACATAGATGCAAAAACACACACACACAAATGCATACATACATATATCTATATATATACACACATGATGGGTTTCTTTCAGTTTCCATTTACCAAATATGTTTATCATCATCATCATCATCATCATTTAGTGTCCGTTTTCCATGCTAGCATGGGTTGGACGGTTCAACTGGGGTCTGGGGAGCCCGAAGGCTGCACCAGGCCAGTCAGATCTGGCAGTGTTTCTACAGCTGGATGCCCTTCCTAACGCCAACCACTCCGAGAGTGTAGTGGGTGATTTTATGTGCCACCGACACAGGTGCCAGACGAGGCTGGCGAACGGCCACGCTCGGATGGTGTTTTTATGTGCCACCGACACAGGTGCCAGACGAGGCTGGCAGACGGCCACGCTCGGATGGTGTTTTTATGTGCCACCGACACAGGTGCCAGATGAGGCTGGCGGACGGCCACGATCGGATGGTGTTTGTTACGTCCCCAAAGCACGGAGGCCAGTCTATGCGGTACTGGCTACGGCCACGTTCGGATGATTTTCTTGTGTGCCACCGGCACTGGTACCACAAAGATACAAATTCCATTGATGTTCATCTATTTTGATTTGTTTTGATTTGATTTTCACTTATATAAATATATATATACATACACATACACACAGACACATATGCATGATGGGCTTCCACGCTGTTTGTTTGTACCAAATTCCTCATAAGACATTGTTTGACCCAAGGCTATAGTGGAAGAAGTCATTTGCTCAAGGTGTTGCACATTGGGCCTGAACCCGAAACCATGAGGTTAAGAAGCAGACTTCTTACCACGCAGGCCATGCTTGCATTTACTCTTACTCCTTTACTTGTTTCAGTCATTTGACTGCGGCCATGCTGGAGCACCGCCTTTAATCGAGCAACTCAACCCCGGGACTTATTCTTTTGTAAGCCCAGTACTTATTCTATCAGTCTCTTTTGCCGAACCGCTAAGTAACGGGGACATAAACACACCAGCATCGGTTGTCAAGCAATGCTAGGGGGACAAACACAGACACACAAACACACACACGCACATATATATATATATATATATATATATATATATATATATATATATATATATATATACATATATACATATATACGACGGGCTTCTTTTCAGTTTCCGTCTACCAAATCCACTCACAAGGCTTTGGTCAGCCCGAGGCTATAGTAGAAGACACTTGCCCAAGGTGCCACGCAGTGGGACTGAACCTGGAACCATGTGGTTGGTAAACAAGCTACTTACCACACAGCCACTCCTGTATATATTCTTTGTATATTTTTTGATTTAATCAGAGAAGGCCAAGGAGGATTCATGGTTTTTGGCGGTGGGAAAGAGAAAACAAAATAATAAAACCATGGTTGCCGTAGGTACCTGTGCAGTTATCGTCACACCAAAGAATTCTCTCAAACAATTACAACAGTATGGACGCCTAAAGACACCAGAGAGGTGGCGGAGGAGCGACAATTTAAACGTCCACTGTCTAAGAATTGCTGTAACAGTTACTATACTTGTGTGTGTGTGGTTAGTGTCAACATAGACAATTGTTAAACCGAGCTAATTAAGATAGATAATTAGAAAAGTATTATTAAGCAATTAACATAAGCCTTACAGTTAGATATTACACAAATGCTGTGGAACCGGTGCTACAGTTGAAACTGGACAGAATCAAAACAATGAGATAGAGAATTGCTTTCTTTTTCCATGTTGGTGGGGGAAAGGAGCTATGGGGGAAGTCAATGAAAGCCTAATTTCTGGGATTGATTGATTTTTTTTCTTTTTATATTATTCTTTTTTTTATTTCTAATCAATAAAACAAGATTCAGCTGTATCTTTTATTTTATCGTTTTATTTTTTCGCTTTTTTCAATCATTGGACTGCGGCCATAATGGGGAACTGCCTTGATGAATGGTTTCGTTGAAAACAACAGCCTCAGCACTTTCTTTTAAGTTTGGTACTTATTCTATAAGTTTCTGTTTGATAAACTGCCGATCTTTTCGGTTTGAACAGCAGTTTTTTAAAATAATTTCCATGTAACTAAACACTTTTAAATTTCGTATACTGGTAGAATGTGTTTATAAAACATCTTTTTCACTTGGCTTTATTGAGAAAATTCGATGGTTTGTAAGATATTTGTTGGGTTTTTTTTCTTCAATTTCTGCAATTTCAACAAATCAATGACGTCTATTGAGGTGAAAACATTCTGTGCCGTATGAATATGTTCCTCGTTTAAGATACAGATTGAGTTTATTTACATTTCTGAAGAAAAAAAGATACCCTTCACCCCACCCCTAACCCTAAAACAGATTGAAATGCAATAGATCGATACTAGGGTCATAATTATGGGTGACAATTTCATATGACACCGCTAGAAAAAACTGCCGTTCAAACCGAAAAGATCCTGAACTGCTAAGTTATGGGAACATAAAGAAACCAATAGCTGGGGCAAATGCCAAACACCCAGATACATACATGTAAGGGTTGGTGAAAGGAAAAGCATCCAGACATAGAAAATCTACCTCAACAAAGTAAGTCTGACCCATGCGAGCATGGAAAAGTGGACATTGTGGTGATTTTATTAATGTCCATATAATGATGGTTGTCTGCTCCTTCTGCAGAGTCTGACCACACCTTAGATCCATCATGACATCTGGCATGTGTTGGATGGTTTGACTGGGGACTGGCGAACCAGATGGCTGCACCGGGCTCCAATCTGATCTGGCAGAGTTTCTATAGCTGGATGCCCTTCCTAACGCCAACCACTCCAAAAGTGTAGTGAGTGCTTTTACGTGCCATTGGCACGGGGGCCAAACAGCGACCCTGGTAACGATCACACTCAGATGGTGGTCTTAGCACTCCACTTGCATGGATGCCAGTCATTTGAGTACTATTTTTCACCAATGTTTTGCATTTATGTGCTTATTTCTTTTGTGTATGCATGTATGTATATATATATATGTGTGTATATATATATATATATATATATGTGTGTGTATATATATATATATATATATATATATATATATATGAATGATGATGATATATATATTAAATATATGCTACCAACATTGCCTGACTGGCACTTTTGCCGGTGCCACGTGAAAAACAAAAAGCAACACACACACTATATATATATATGTATATATGTGTATATATATATATATTGAATATACATTTATATACACACACTGTGTGGTTGGCGTTAGGAAGGGCATCCAGCTGTAGAAACACTATCAGATTAGACTGGCGCCTGGTGTAGCTTTCTGGCTTCCCAGACCCTGTTCGAACTGTCCAACCCGTGCTAACACGGAAATCGGATGTTAAACGATGATAATGATGATGATATATGCTTATATATCATGATGATGATATACATATATTAGATATACACACACACATATATATATATAAGCAAACACAACACAAACACATGTTTATTGTTGTCTCCAGGTCAGTTTCCTTAATTAGGAGAAAATTACGACAAAGCCCAACTATGTGGATGCAAATACTCTCTCTCTCTCTTTACTCTTTTACTTGTTTCAGTCATTTGACTGCGGCCATGCTGGAGCACTGCCGTTAGTCGAGCAAATCGACTCCGGGACTTATTCTTTGTAAGCCCAGTACTTATTCTATCGGTCTCTTTTGCCGAACCGCTAAGTTACGGGGACGTAAACACACCAGCATCGGCTGTCAAGCAATGCTAGGGGGACAAACACAGACACACAAACACACACACACATACATATATACGACAGGCTTCTTTCAGTTTCCATCTACCAAATCCACTCACAAGGCATTGGTCGGCCTGAGGCTATAGCAGAAGACACTTGCCCAAGGTGCCACGCAGTGGGACTGAACCCGGAACCATGTGGTTGGTTAGCAAGCTACTTACCACACAGCCACTCCTGCGCCTATATCTGTTACTTAGTGAGAACAATTACCCAGTAAATATGATTTATCTTGTTATATCACTATAATTATACCTCCGAATGAGAAAATTGTGCCCGACACACAAATGCAATGATTAATAATTATTATTTATTTATTTGCACCTGCCTAGCTGTGCTTTCTCTTAAGAATATTATCCAGATATAGTTGTCCTAATTCCATATATATTCATACACACATATATAAAACACACACATACAGGCGCAGGAGTGGCTGTGTGGTAAGTAGCTTGCTAACCAACCACATGGTTGCGGGTTCAGTCCCACTGTGTGGCATCTTGGGCAAGTGTCTTCTGCTATAGCCCTGGGCCGACCAATGCCTTGTGAGTGGATTTGGTAGACGGAAACTGAAAGGAGCCTGTCGTATATGTATATATATGTGTATGTGTGTGTCTGTGTTTGTCCCCCTAGCATTCCTTGACAACCGATGCTGGTGTGTTTACGTCCCTGTCACTTAGCGGTTCGGCAAAAGAGACCGATAGAATAAGTACTGGGCTTACAAAGAATAAGTCCCGGGGTCGATTTGCTCGACTAAAGGCGGTGCTCCAGCATGGCCACAGTCAAATGACTGAAACAAGTAAAAGAGTAGAGAGTACATATATGTATATATATGGTGTGTATGTAGTAAGCACAAGGCCACAAATTTCATTGGAGTGGGCTGTCAGTTATGTTGACTCTAGCACAGGACTGGTTCTTTTATTTTAATGACCACAATCACTTCTCTGACATTCTGCCAGTTCTGGCAATACATCAGTGTTATATTGCGTGTCCTAGTTTTGGCACAGACCACAAATTTTGTGTATAAATCAACTACAGTACTTGGCTGTATCTTTTCCTGACCCTGGAAGTATGAACAATAAGGTTAAGTTTAGCAAGTGTTTGAACTCCTAACACTAACATCACTTCACTAAACACAACATGGCATTACATCCACTGGACAAGTGCCTTCAATTAATTATAGCCCCAGGCCAACCAAAGCCTTCTGAGTAGATTTGGAGCATGGAAACTGAAAGAAGCCTGTCATGTGTGTGTGTGTGTGTGTATATATGTATGTATGTATATATATATATGTATGTATATATATGTATATATATATGTATGTATATATATATATATATATATATATATGTATGTATATATATATGTATAATCCTGTCGCAGGATTATTCATTATTGCTATTTGAGCACAATGCGTTGCTCAGTCCAGGAATCGAAACCACAATCTTATGATCATTAGTCCAATGTCCTAACTACTAAACCATGCACCATTTTTGTCTACCAAATCCATATGTATGCCGTAATCCCTCAACTATCATTGGTGTTATGTTCCAAAACCCCCTGCAATAGGTGGAAATCTGTGAAGTAAAATTAGTACTGTAGTATATTTTTTTTTATTATTTTAATAATTTGTATACTTGCCTCGCCTGGCCTCCGTGCCAGTGGCACGTAAAAAGCACCATCCGATCGTGGCCGTTTGCCAGCCTCGTCTGGCACCTGTGCCAGTGGCATGTAAAAAGCACCCACTACACTCATGGAGTGGTTGGTGTTAGGAAGGGCAACCAGCCGTAGAAACATTGCCAGATCAGACTGGGCCTGGTGCAGCCTTCTGGCTTCCCAGAACCCAGTTGCACCGTCCAACCCATGCCAGCATGGAAAGCGGACGCTAAACAATGATTTATTTTATTATAAATGCAAAACAGTACCGCAGAGGAATCAACATAAACTTGCCTTTCATCCTTTCGGAGTCGATTAAATAAGTACCAGTTACGCACTAGGGTCGATTAATCGATTTAATCCCTTTGTCTGTCCTTGTTTGTCCCCTCTGTGTTTAGCCCCTTGTGGGTAGTAAAGAAATAGGTATTTCATCTGCCGCTACATTCTGATTTCAAATTCCGCCGAGGTCAACTTTGCCTTTCATCCTTTCGGGGTCAATAAATTAAGTACCAGTCACGCACTGGGGTCGATGTAATTGATTTAATTCCTTTGTCTGTCCTTGTTTGTCCCCTCTGTGTTTAGCCCCTTGTGGGCAGTAAAGAAATAGGTATTTCGTCTGCCGTTATGTTCTGAATTCAAATTCCGCTGAGGTCAACTTTGCCTTTCATCCTTTCAGGGTCGATAAATTAAGTACCAGTTACGCACTGGGGTCGATATAATCGACTTAATCCATTTGTCTGTCCTTGTTTGTCCCCTCTATATTTAGCCCCTTGTGGGCAATAAAGAAATAAGAAGGGCTGATTCAGACATTGTAAATTTGTTTCAAATAAACTCTGTCCCACCATGCAAGCATGGTAATGTCGGCATTAAATGATGGTGAGGATTCACTAACGTTACTAATCCACTACCTTTTGGCGTCCATCTCGTTGTGATAACTTCTGCGTCATTAGCTGTATAAATCTCATTCTTCTTCATTGAAAGTAGTTTAATTTTAAACAATTTTGCCCACCATTTGTAATTTCTCACTTGACATTTATATATCTACCGCTTTTAATCTGGATTAATTAGGGTTACTGATGTCAGCTTAACGAGATTTTAAATGTTACTAATTTAACACCACTGACCAGTTTCTCACCAATTACATTTGTTGTTGTTTGGCTCTGGTCAAGCCAACAGTCACCACTCATTCTTTGACTAATCAACGCTAAATGAACCAAGATCCTCTAATTTTCGCAGACTTGTATATTAAATTTGATTAAGGAATATTGCATATCATTTTAGTTTTATTTCAATTTAGATTTGAACATTAATTAGGGTTCGTGAAACTTTACGATATCCTGAATAAAAACTGCTTATCCTTATTATCCTTATATAATGTGCGTGTTATGGTGAGAGCATGATCAGTCATAAATATCAATTGGAGGTGAAGGCAGATGTGGGTCGGGAAGGTAGGTGGCGCCAAAGATGTTGTTAAGTGTGTAAGGATGGGGTGAAGGTGGGACGTACCTAGCCTGGGGCGATAAAACATAGATATAAATATATTACATACTCTTTTTTTTTTTACTCTTTTACTTGTTTCAGTCATTTGACTGTGGCCATGCTGGAGCACCGCCTTTAATCGAGCAAATCGACCCCCGGGACTTATTCTTTTGTAAGCCCAGTACTTATTCTATCAGTCTCTTTTGCCGAACCGCTAAGTAACGGGGACATAAACACACCAGCATCGGTTGTCAAGTAATGCTAGGGGGACAAACACAGACACACACATGGTGTGTGTGTGTGTATATATATATATATATATATATATATATATATACATACATATATACGACAGGCTATAAGTTACTGGGGACAAACACAGATACACAAACACACACATGGTATATATATATATATATATATATATATATATATACACATATACATATATACGACGGGCTATAAGTTGCTGGTATATTATTATTATATTGTATGGCTTTCCAGATTTTAGATTTCAGTCAGCATTGTTAAAGAAATTCTTTTGTATGTGCACGTCTATATATAAATAAGTAAATATTCAGCTGTGAGATGTAAATAGTTTTGGCATGTGACACTGTTAAGTGTAAATACAAAACTGTAGTCTATGTGCGTGTGTGGAAATAAATAAATAAATAAATATATATATTTATATATATAGGCGCAGGAGTGGCTGTGTGGTAAGTAGCTTGTTTACCAACCACATGGTTCCGGGTTCAGTCCCACTGCGTGGCACCTTGGGCAAGTGTCTTCTACTATAGCCTCGGGCCGACCAAAGTCTTGTGAGTGGATTTGGTAGACGGAAACTGAAAGAAGCCTGTCGTATATATGTATATATATATATGCGTGTGTGTGTTTGTGTGAGTGTGTTTGTCCCCCTAGCATTGCTTGACAACCGATGCTGGTGTGTTTATGTCCCCGTTACTTAGCGGTTCGGCAAAAGAGGCCGATAGAATAAGTACCGGGCTTACAAAAGAATAAGTCCCAGGGTTGAGTTGCTCGATTAAAGGCGGTGCTCCAGCATGGCCGCAGTCAAATGACTGAAACAAGTAAAAGAGTATATATACATATATATATATATATATATATATATATAAAGTTATCTCTACAGATTTTGTACAGAAATTAGAGCCAGCACTAAAAATTACGTTTCACATATGAATATGTTTAGGTAAACAATGCAATTGATGGTGGGTGTATATACATATTTCAGGAGTTCTTGCTCCTTCTTCAGTACTTCATACAACGCATTAACCATCCACAAATACACTGCTTAAACAGCCACTAAATTTAGCAACATAACACAATCGGACATACCATACTTTTACTTTTTATCCTGTTTACCATGTTGTTCAGTTTTAACCCTCTTCCTTCTTTTTTCACTCCACCGTTTGTTTTCTTTCTATTTCTTTCTCTAAATTCTTGTAATCTACCTCGCCCTGTGTCTGTCTTCGGATGTTAGATCTATGTAACTGACTTTTTGTCTCTCTGCCATTTGTTTTTGTTACATAGTCCAATCTTTTAAACCTTTCACATTTAAACTAGCTGTTTCCTGCCCAAATATCATGCCTGTTTTATGTTCAAACCAGCCAGATCCTGCCTCTCATACCTACCCCCACAATGTTGTAAAAATAAACAATCACATCTTTGAAATATCAAAGCTAAGACAATGCATGATTAATTCAAAACAATCATCCTCATCATCATCATTGTTTAACATCCGCTTTCCATGCTAGCATTGGTTGGACGGTTCGACCGGGGTCTGGGAAGCCAGGGGCTGCACCAGGCTCCAGTCTGATCTGGCACAGTTTCTACAGCTGGATACCCTTCCTAACGCCAACCACTCCGCGAGTGTAGTGGGTGCTTCTTACGTGCCACCTGCACAGGTGCCAGGGGGTCCTGCATCAGCCACGATCGGATGGAGCTTTTAACGTGCCACCGGCACGGAAGCCAGCCACAAACTAGTGAGGAACTTATCAGCTTTGAATGAATTAATGAAATCTATGTGGACATAGGCGCAGGAGTGGCTGTGTGGTAAGTAGCTTGCTTACCCACCACATGGTTACATTAAACAATGTAATACTTACATTGTTTAATAAAATGAAGTAGCATGAAACGATTGTACTACACTACCTTGGATATCCTTGTTGCTTATTTTGATTATACATGTGTGTGTGTGTGTGTAAGGCATAGAAAGGACAGTTAATTCTGAAAAATGGCTCACATTACTCACATGATATTAGGTGAAACAAACAGAGAGAAATAAATATCTCCTAAAATAAAGGCAGGGATATAAAGAGGAAATTTAAACAATCACAAAATTTACCACCCACTAAAAGAAAAACAAAAAAAGCAAACAAACCAGAAAACAAAACACACACAAAAAAAATTATATATATTAGTCCAAAAGTGGAATATATATTATTTGTTTGTTGCCCAATGGCCACGTTCGGATGGTGCTTTTTATGTGCCACCAGCACAGAAGCCAGTCGGGGCGGCGCTGGCATCGGCCACATTCGGATGGTGCTTTTTATGTGCCACCAGCACAGAAGCCAGTCGGGGCGGAGCTGGCATCGGCCACGTTCGGATGGTGCTTTTTATGTGCCACCAGCACAGAAGCCAGTCGGGGCGGCGCTGGCATCGGCCACATTCGGATGGTGCTTTTTATGTGCCACCAGCACAGAAGCCAGTCGGGGCGGAGCTGGCATCGGCCACGTTCGGATGGTGCTTTTTATGTGCCACCAGCACAGAAGCCAGTCGGGGCGGAGCTGGCATCGGCCACGTTCGGATGGTGCTTTTTATGTGCCACCAGCACAGAAGCCAGTCGGGGCGGCGCTGGCATCGGCCACATTCGGATGGTGCTTTTTATGTGCCACCAGCACAGAAGCCAGTCGGGGCGGCGCTGGCATCGGCCACATTCGGATGGTGCTTTTTATGTGCCACCAGCACAGAAGCCAGTCGGGGCGGCGCTGGCATCGGCCACGTTCGGATGGTGCTTTTTATGTGCCACCAGCACAGAAGCCAGTCGGGGCGGCGCTGGCATCGGCCACGTTCGGATGGTGCTTTTTATGTGCCACCAGCACAGAAGCCAGTCGGGGCGGCGCTGGCATCGGCCACATTCGGATGGTGCTTTTTATGTGCCACCAGCACAGAAGCCAGTCGGGGCGGCGCTGGCATCGGCCACGTTCGGATGGTGCTTTTTATGTGCCACCAGCACAGAAGCCAGTCGGGGCGGCGCTGGCATCGGCCACGTTCGGATGGTGCTTTTTATGTGCTACCGGCACAGGTATCACAACTACTATTTCCATTGATATTTATAATGTGAATAAATAAGCATTATATGTGACAGAGTGATCTGAATGCCAAAAGGGTTAAACCAGCCATATCCAGTTCAAATATTCTACTTGTTTCATGTTCAAACTGATCAGATCTGGCCTCTCACACCTACCCTATAATGTCATTCTAAAAATAAACAGCCACATCATCATCATCATCTGTTGTCCATGCTGGCATGGGTTGGACAGCTTGACTGGGCTGGCATGCCGGAAGGCTGCACCAGACTCCAATCTTGATTTGGCCGAGTTTCTACGGCTGGATGCCCTTCCTAATGCCAACCACTCTGAGCGTGTAATGGGTGCTTTCACATACCACTGGCATGGGTGCCATTTGTGTGACACCAGGGTGCGTTTACGTGACACCAGGGTGCATTTACGTGACACCAGGGTGCCATTTGCGTGACACCAGGGTGCGTTTACGTGACACCAGGGTGCCATTTGCGTGACACCAAGGTGTGTTTACGTGACACCAGGGTGCCATTTACGTGACACCAGGGTGCCATTTGCGTGACACCAAGGTGCAATTACGTAACACCAGGGTGCCATTTGCGTGACACCAGGGTGCATTTACGTGACACCAGGGTGTGTTTACATGACACCAGGGTGCATTTACGTGCCACTCTGCGTGCCACCAGTATCTGCCATGACTGCAATTTTGCTCGACTTGATGGGTCTTTTTCTCAAGCACGACATAATGCCAAAGGTCTTGGTTATTACCTCTGTGAGGCCCACCACATCATTGAAATCTCAAAGCCACAAGACAATGCATGATTAATTCAAATCGATGCGAATAAATAAGAATTACATTTGACTGAGCAATCTGAATGCTAAAGGGTTAAATTATTTTTCAAGTTTTAAATATAAAACAAGCCTCTCGAACAATGAAATTAATCAAATGAATGAAAAAACTCCTCCATGGAAACTCCTGCTCACACCAATAAATCCTTCTGTTTGGACTTAGTTGACAGACTTAAATAGTCTTTATGCTTAAGTGAAGAAAGGAATGAAGAAAGTAAGGCTTAAATTCCATTATCTTAGTTGGTATGAGTGTCGAGTTTGTTTATGCAGTCAAAGTTTAGTTACTAATCCTTCATTGTGTCTGTAATCAGGGGATCAGTTTAGAAAATCTGAAATTCAATACCCTATTTTTATCTCTGTTCTTTAAAACAAGCACCAATCCCATTCTGGGACAATCAGTTTCCAAGCCCTTACCCCAACCCCCTTTTTTTTTTTTCCCCCACTTGTCTCAGTCATTAGGCTGCACCCATGCTGGAGCACTGCCTTAAAGAAATTTTCAGTTGAATGAATTGATTCCATTTTTTTTTTTTTAAAGCCTCATACTTATTCTTTTTGGTCTCTTCTGCTGAACCGCTAAGATATGGGGACATAAACAAACCAACACTGGTTGTCAAGCAGCGGGGGGTGGCGACAAACACACACACACACACATATATATAAGATAGGCTTCTTTCAGTTTCCTTCTACCAAATCCACTCCTAAAGCTTTTGTCAACCTGGCCAGGGTGTAACATAGTGGGACTGAACCTAGGACCATGTGGTTGGGAAGCAAGCCTCATACCACCTACCCATGTACTTGTATTAGTATTAATTCCAAAACAATTTCATACCAGTAATTAATAGCTAACATTTTATCCCTTTTGATACTACCACATCCAATAGCAAACCTTGGCCCTTTGATACAAATTCCCTGTTTTAAAGCAACCCACGTTGAAACCTTCCATCAAAAATTTTATCTTTATTTCTCTTCCAAACACCAGCATGAGAAAAGTGAGCATTAACCTTTTCATTACTGTATCTATTTTGAGATGCTCTGTGTTTCTTTCAATTACTTTACATATAATAAAGAATTTAGTAAAATAACTCGGTTATCATTCAGCTAGTGTTAGGAACATAAATTGTGACTAAGGTTTGGTGGAAGATTTTAATTCAAAACTTATGAAAACAATACATTTGTACTACAGAGCCAGAGCCGGTTTCAGCTGGGTTGGTAACAAAAGGGTTAAATTAATCATTTGTTAACCCTTTTGTTACCATATTTCTGTTGATATGCTCTCTGTTTCCTGCAATTACTTTAAATATAACAAAGAATTTAGTAAAATAACTTAGTTATCATTCAGCTAGTGTTAGGAACATAAATTGTGACTAAGGTTTGGCAGAAGATTTTAATTCAAAACTTATGAAAACAAGACATTTGTACTCAGAGCCAGAGCCGGTTTCAGCTGGGTTGGTAACGAAAGGGTTAAAATGATGTTATGGATGATCTCTAGTTTTTGTTCCAGATCACATGTTATTTTGGTGGGTTATGCAGGTTTAGCACTCAATTACAGGCATTTTTCTATTTTATTTTATCAACACCAGGACAACCTTTGTGAAAATTGAAATCTGAAATGATGGCAAAAATGGAAGCTACTAAATACCAAACACAATTTTGTCTGCTGCTTTACCAATTCTGCTGTTCCACTGACAGAAAATGGAGCAGAGTTGATAAGGAAACTGAATTTATTTTCATATTTTGTGAACAATAGTATCATTGGTTACTGATTTCTAGTGTATCAATCAGTGGTTCTCTGCCGGTCCCAGAGCCTGCACAAGCACAATGTTTCATGGTAGATTTAATTCAGCTGTCTTACCCTACCTAAAGTCATACTAAATTCTGTTTCTCTCTCACTCCACAGGGTTGACTTACATGGAGCCAGTAGCAGAGTGCAAGGGTGAGATACCAAACTTTTGTTTCTTTTCCCTCCTTGTTTGTCTACTTCCTCCTGTCTGAGAACAATCAGCTCCTTTCTCCTCCACCTGAACAGGAGTCTGGTCAAAGATATGTTTTGGAATCCATGTGTGTCTATTTGTAACGGATTAAATGGTGATGTTAGCAGCTGTGGACAAACTGTAACCCACAGGATTTTCTAATAAAAAAAATGGCCTAGTGCAGCCCACTTGATGGTGAGATGTTTCATGCAGCCCACTTCTCATGAGACATCTCTCATGCAGCCTGCTTCTCAAAAGAGGTTGCCCTTACCTGATGTAGTGGCTGTCTCAAGGGCATACCTTAGATACTTGTTGAGTTTGAAGTCAACTCTGATCAAAGGTTTTCTGAGGAAGGGCTTAGTTAGTGATGGTGTTAAATTGAGTGACAGGTAAAGTGTTCCACCTGAGAAAAGATACAGCCCAACGGGCTTCCCCAGTTTCACTTGCGGGTCTTCAGTCAACCCTAAGCCATGGTTGTAGACACTTGTCCAAGATGTCACGTGGTAGAATCAAACACAGAAATATGCAATCATGAAGCAAACATCATAATGACACGGCCATGTGGCATGCAGTAATGTTCTGGGGTGCAGTTGTATTCTGGGCTGTTGGGGACATCTCGGTGTTTGGAGTTTGTTGTACGTAGAGTGGCAGAGATTGTAAGAGGGGAAGTTTCTGCACAACAGTGCCCCTCTTAAATGCTCAAGTGGTCTTTCTTTGTCAGTTGTTCCATTCCCTTGTGTAGTCAGCAATTTGTGGGTGTCAGTGTACAATATGTGATGAAGCTCTTGATAAGTGCATTAGTTTGTAGTTTTTAGTTGTGGGGCAGGGTCAACAGAAGGCAGGCAAAACTAGCATAGATCATCATCATCATCTAACTACTGAGCCATGCACCTTCACAGGCACATGGCTGTATCAGTGTACAAAAGTACAAACCAATTAAAAAATAGAATACAGTGATTTTGTGCAAGGAATAAAAAACAAGAAAACCAAATATTGTGGGCAGGATTCTTTGTTTTAGGCAACAAACAAATAATATATATTCCACTTTTGGACTAATATATATAATTTTTTTTGTGTGTGTTTTGTTTTCTGGTTTGTTTGCTTTTTTTGTTTTTCTTTTAGTGGGTGGTAAATTTTGTGATTGTTTAAATTTCCTCTTTATATCCCTGCCTTTATTTTAGGAGATATTTATTTCTCTCTGTTTGTTTCACCTAATATCATGTGAGTAATGTGAGCCATTTTTCAGAATTAACTGTCCTTTCTATGCCTTACACACACACACACACATGTATAATCAAAATAAGCAACAAGGATATCCAAGGTAGTGTAGTACAATCGTTTCATGCTACTTCATTTTATTAAACAATGTAAGTATTACATTGTTTAATGTAACCATGTGGTTGGTAAGCAAGCTACTTACCACACAGCCACTCCTGCGCCTATGTCCACATAGATTTCATTGATTCATTCAAAGCTGATAAGTTCCTCACTAGTTTGTATCTAGCAACAACATTACGATTGACCAACAGAGTGAAATCACCAGCTTCCAGAGAATATGATATCTTAATTATCAGAATTCTCGTTCTTTCTCAATTCCCTTCCTTTTCTTGAACGCATATCTAGAAACGGATCTGAAGAGACAGTGGCATCCATCAATCAAACCGTAGTCACCGAGCGTAACCAGGCTTATCTCGATTCTTTCCAACCAATCAAATAATCATCTGCTGCTAATCGTTGCTGAAGTTGTTTGCAGCCAGACACAAGACATATTACATAGAACCAGGGAGACACAGACGTGCACACGTAATCACACACCTATACACATGCATACACACACACACCCGTACGTATACACACACACGCAGAGAGAGAGAGAAAGAGAGATTGTGATGCAGATAAACATAATTAGGTTTGATATATATATATATATATATATATATATATAATCACCGTATCCAACCAGGCTATCAGATGTTGCTACACATCGCTGGTCACAATGCACTTCACATTCTTTTAGCCTTCAAATGACGCCACCCAGCTGGCTAAGCAAGCAGGCCAACAGAAGAAAGTTGTGGCGAAGTGTACACATGGTTCCTGGTTCAGTCCCACTGCACGGCAACTTGGGCAAGTGTCTTCTTCTTTATCCTCAGGCCAACCAAGGCTTTGTGAGTGGATTTGGTAGATAGAAACTGGGAGAAGCCTGTTGTGTGTATATATGTATATATTTATATGCATGTGTTTATCCCCGCCCCCAATTGTTTGACAACTGATGTTTGTGCGTTTACGTCCCCATAACTTAGCAGTTTGACGAAGGAGACTGATAGAATAAGTACTAAGCTTACAAAGAATAAGTCCTGGGGGTTGGTTTCTTCGACTGAAAAGCAGTGCTCCAGCATGACCGCAGTCAAATGGCTGTAACAAGTAGAAGAAAGACAAAAAATACACGCACAAGCACGCGTACACCCGTTCTCCTGTAAGAATTTCTTTTACGACAAATTTTCTTTGGCAAACATCTGATAGGTTGAAAGCACAAAAAGTTAGAGAAAAATGTCAAAAATGCAACAGCTAGGGCAGGTTGCACATTCAGAGATAGAAAAGGGAATGTTGGCAAAAAATATGGAGACGTTAGCATTTTGAAAGATTTTTGAAATATTTTTTTTTTTTTTGGCAGCTCTGCTGTTATTGACAATGTTCTAAAAATAGGAGAAATGGAAGTATGAAACAAAAAAAAAACCCCAGAAAAATACAAGTAGAAGTGGTGTTTCACCACCTGGCCCCCCCCCTATTTTATGATGTATGAATGATACACACACACACATACATGTGTGTGTATATATCTATATACATATATGCATGTTTTTATGCATATATATATATATATATATATATATATATACACACACACACATAAACACACATTCACAAATATGCAAGTACATATATGTATGTGTGTGTGTGTATATATATACATACATACATATATATATATATATATATGAAGATGATGGTTGTGTGGATTTCCACCTTGGCATCCAAAACTCTCAGAGTTTTATCTTGGCTACCGAATAATTGTCACATATTATATATATATATATATATACATACATACATACATACATACATACATACATACGCACACATACATATATATATACATACATACACACACATATATATATATACATAAACACACATACACAAATATGCAAGTACATATATGTATGTGTGTGTATGTATATATATATATATATATATATATATACACACACACACACGCTATCAATAATTAATCATTCTGTACATCCCAGTTTCAATGCCATGCACACTATCTTTAAGATCTTGTGTTGGAGCCAGTTTATATAAATCCATATACATGCACACACACACACACACATCTCGTTATTGCCAATAAACTCAGTGCCAGTGATTGCTTTGTCCTCCCTTCTCGTTGTTCTTTTCCCCCCATGTCTTTCTTTAATCAGCAGCCACTCCAACACTTGCTTCAGACTATTCCAATCTATTGATCTGCCAGTTACATCTAGCCAGCTATAGATTTCTAGCGCTTTGGTTACCTTGTTGGATCTGCAATTTTATTTCCCCCGCCGCACTAAATACACTCACTCACTTTCTCCCCCACCCCCACCTTCTCTCTCTGTTATTACTATTATTATTATTATTATTTGTCTCCTCCTCTCCCCACTTGCCTTTCAGCCTTGCTCTCTTTCTCTATATTTTAGCACTCAGTTGCCTTATCAGATTTTTATAATATTCTAATCTCCTTATTGGTGGCAAATAAAAGAAATTATCATTATTATTATTATTATTAAAGCGGTGAGGTGCCTGTATAATAGAAAGGATTATTGCGAAGGTGGCGTGCAGGCAGAATCGTTAGCACCCCGGGCGAAATGCTTCGTGGTATTTCCTCTGTCGCTACGTTCTGAGTTCAAATTCCGCCTAGGTCAACTTTCCCTTTCATCCTTTCAGGGTCGATTAAATAAGTACCAGTTAAATAAGCACTGGGGTCGATAAAATCGACGTAATCTGTCTGTCTGGCCTTGTTTGTCTCCTCTGTGTTTAGCCCCTTGTGGGTAGTAAAGAAATAGGTATTTTGTCTGTCGCTACATTCTGAGTTCAAATTCCGCCTAGGTCAACTTTACCTTTCATCTTTTCGGGGTCGATTAAATAAGCACTGGGGTCGATAAAATCGACGTAATCTGTCTGTCTGGCCTTGTTTGTCTCCTCTGTGTTTAGCCCCTTGTGGGTAGTAAAGAAATAGGTATTTCGTCTGTTGCTACGTTCTAAGTTCAAGTTCTGCCAAGGTTGACTTTTTTTTTCTCATATTTCCTTCTTAGTTCTTTATATTTAGTTTGGGAGAATAACATTAACATTTCTAAACTTTCATCTTCTGAATGAAGTCTGGGTGGTTGTTCCATAATAATGTAAGCGCCAGTATCATTCACATTTAGAAAATAAAAGCAACAATGTCTAGGAATGTCAACTGGGCAAAGGGACGTTATTATTCTGAACTCAAATGTATAGGACTAATGAGAATGCAGGGAAAAACGAATTCATTGAATATCAGAGGCACAGGAGTGGCTGTGTGGTAAGAAGCTTGCTTCCCAACCACATGGTTCCGGGTTCAATCACACAGCTTGGAACCTCAAGCGAGTGTCTCCTACTGTAGCCTTGGACTAAACAAAGCCTTGAGAGTGGATTTGGAAGACGGAAACAGAAAAAAGTCCACCATGTGTGTGTGTGTGTATTCTTTTATTTGTTTCAGTCATTTAGATCACAGCCATGCTGGAGCACCACCTTTAGTCGAACAAATCGACCCTAGGACTTATTCTTTGTAAGCCCAATACTTATACTATTGGTCTCTTTTGTCGAACTGCTAAGTAATGGTGACGTAAGCACAACATCGGTTGTCAGGTGATGATGGGTGGTGGGTGAACAAACACATACATATATATATGACGGACTTCTTTCAGTTTCCATCTACCAAATTCACTCTCAAGGCTTTGGCTAGCCTGAGGCTATAGTAGAAGACGCTTGCCCAAGGTGCCACGCAGTGGGACTGAACCCGGAACCATGTGGTTGGTTCCTGCACCTACATATATATATGGTTGTGTTGTATTCTATTAAGAACATAGTAGAGTACAGTATAAAGTTCACCCTGTGCTATCCAGTAATACTACTTACGTATCACCTGAAGAAACATAACTAGATCTCATAATGCAGGGAAGCAGTTACCCAACCAAATACCAGCAAACCTGGAGAACTACATTGTGCAGAAACAATTGTAGTGATTGCAAATAAATGTCCAACCGTATTCCTTCTTGTTAACTCCAATGCATTCAATTATACATACATGTGTGTGTGTGTATATGGTTTCTAATTACAAATATCTTGGGTCATACATATCATCATCTGGAAAAGATTTTCTAACTAGAAAGGGTATGGCCTGGTCAGCCTGTAATGACATGCATAAGATCTGGTCATCAAATCTAAGTAGAGACTTCAAACTTGAAATCTTCAAAGCCACAGTTGAACCAATTCTACTATATGGCTCAGAAACCTGGACGTTATCAAAGAAGCTTGAGAGGCGGTTGGATGGAACCTACACTCGCCTCCTTATGAGAGCTCGAAATCTCTCGTGGAAGCGTCATCCAACCAAAGTACAAATATATGGGGAAACTACCACCTGTATCATCTCTTGTGAAAGGTAGGAGAGTCCAGTTTGCTGGACATTGTTGTAGAGCTGAAAAAGAGGTAATTTCTACTCTTCTCCTCTGGAAGCCATCTACTCGCAATACCAGAGGGCGCACACTCTCCTACCCTGATGTAATCTCCAGGGATACAGGCATCCAGCAACAGGACCTCCGTAATGCCATGATGGACCGTGAAGTCTGGCGTAGCATGGTAAATTCCATTGTCTCGACCACGGTCGAACAATGATGATGATGATATCTATTCGTGTGTGTCTGTATTTGTCCCCCCCACCACTGCTTGACAATTGGTGTGGGTCTGTTTATGTCCCAGTAACTTAGCAGTTCAGCAAAAGAGAACAGACTTTAAAAAATTTAAGTACTGAGATTGATTAGTTCAACTAAAATTCTTCAAGGCGGTGCCTCAGCATGGCCACAATCTAGTGGCCAAAACAAGTAAAAGATATAAATCATCATCATCGTTGCATCCACTTTTTCATGCTTGCATGGAATGGACAGAATTTATTTTTTTCCTGTGGTCAGATGCCATTCCTGCCACCCGTTTCCGTGTAAGGTCATTTTTTTTCCCCATGACAGAACATGTCATGAAGGGGACTGCTTGTATAACAATGACACCCGTTTACGACCACCGTGCAAAGTGAAGGCACGGAAAAAGCAACACAAACACACCCACACCTCTTTTACTTGTTTCAGTCATTTGACTGCGGCCATGCTGGAGCACCACCTTTAATCGAGCAACTCAACCCTGGGACTTATTCTTTTGTAAGCCCAGTACTTATTCTATCGGTCTCTTTTGCCGAACCGCTAAGTAACGGGGACATAAACATCCCAGCATCGGTTGTCAAGCAATGCTAGGGGGACAAACACAAACACACACACGCATATATATACATATATACGATGGGCTTCTTTCAGTTTCTGTCTACCAAATCCACTCACAAGGCTTTGGTCGGCCCAAGGCTATAGTAGAAGACACTTGCCCAAGGTGCCACACAGTGGGACTGAACCCAGAACATGACTAAAACCTACATGTATATATGATGGGTTTCTTTCAGTTCCTGTCTACCAAGTCCACTCGTAAGGTTTTGGTCAACCTGAGGCCATAATGGAAGACACCTGCCCAGGGTGCCACGCAGTTGGACAGAACACAGGATCTTGTGGTTGGGAAGCAAACGTCTCACCATAGAGCCACACCAGCACCTAATCAAATCAACGTTAATTAAACTCAAATGTAATCATGTCTTCAATATAATGTTTATCGTTAGCCTGCTGGCAATATGTATTATTAGCTACACACACTCTCTCTCTCTCTCTCTCTCTCTCTCTCTCTCTCTCTCTCTCTCACACACACATACACACACACAAAACTTATCCATTCCAACACGATGGATTTTCTTTATTCTTTACTTTGTCTGAACTGGTTTTAAATAAAGACTTTCTTCTGCCTTGTATTATCTATCTATCTACATCTCCCCCCTCCCTCCCTCTCTCTCTCTAGCGACTGGTGTAGCAGCATTATAGTCACCTGCTACAAGGTCAGAGGTGACACCTTAGACAGAAATAACTACAGAAGTATCAAATTGCTGGGCCAGGTCATGAAAATTACCGAGAGGGTCATAGCTCTGCTAATTAGGAAGAGAGTTAGCTCAGATGGGATGCAGTTTGGTTTTGTACCTGAATGAAGCACAATTGATGCTATTGTAGCCTTGGGCCGACCAAAGCCTTGGGAAACTGAAAGAAGCCCATCATGTATCTGTGTTTATCCCCCCCTCCAACATCGCTTGACAACCAATGCTAGTGTGTTCGTGTTCCCGCCGTAACTTAGCAGTTCAGCAAAAGACCCCGATAGAATAAGTACTAGGCTCACAAAGAATAAGTCCTGGGGTCAATTTGCTCGATCGACTAAAGGCCGTGCTCCAGCATGGCCACAGTCAAATGATTGAAACAAGTAAAAGAATATACATTTAGTTTGTGTTTAAGTGTGTACACATATATATATCATCATCATCATCATTTAGCATCCATGTTCCATGCTCAGACTGCATCATGCTTCATTCAGTGTCTGCTTCAGCCGACTAAATCAACCCCAGCACTTGACTGGGGTTTATATATTACTAGCAGTATCGCCCGGCGTTGCTCGGGTTTGTAAGGGAAATAACTATATAAGCATTTTTAGAGAGTTACTTCCCTTATATAACCCGAGCAAAAATCATTAAAAATGCGGAAAAATTATGGTAAATCTTTTTTTAAATCGTAGACACGCACTAATACCCAAAAGGGCTCGATATGAATGACGACTATAAGATACCCGCTTTTGGTTAAACTGCACCGCAAAATGTGGGAGTAGTTAGGAATCTAAATAGGAGGAGACAGAGTCTCACACACACAACTTCAATTTTATATATAAAGATAAAACCTGAAAGAATGAAAAGTAAAGTTGACCTTGGCAGGATTGAACTGAAGACATAAAGAGCTGAAATAAATACATCATCATCATCATCATTATCACCATTTTAACATTGCCTTTTCGATGCTTGCATGGGTCGGACAGAATTTTTGGGGTTGGATTTTCTATAGTGACTGGGTGCCTCTCCTGTCACCAACCTTTACTTGTTTCCAGGCAGTGTGATATTTTGAATGACACTGTTTTTATGACAGTAACAATTGTTTAGGCTGTCACACAATGTCCAAGACCTGGAGACACAAACCTGCACACACACACACACACACACACGTGTGTGTGTATGTATGTATATACATGTGTGTGTGTGTGTATATATATATATATACGTGTGTGTGTGTGTGTGTATATATATATATATATACTAGCAGTATCGCCCGGCGTTGCTTGGGTTTGTAAGGGAAATAACTATATAAGCATTTTTAGAGAGTTATAGCAAAAAAATAGCCAAAAAATGCATTAAAAATGGGAAAAAAATTATAGTAAATTTTTTTTTTAATTGTTGACTCATCGTAGACATTTTTAGAGAGTTACTTCCCTTATATTTAAAAAATATGCGTTAAAATGGAAAAAAATGATGGTAAATTATTTTTTAAATCGTAGACTCATCGTAAACGCGCGCTAATATCCAGAAGGGCTCGATATGAATCACGACTATAAGATACCCGCTTTTGGTTAAACTGCACCGCAAAATGTGGGAGTAGTTAGGAATCTAAATCGAAGGGGACAGACACTCACACAACTTCAGTTTTATATATAAAGATATATATGTATATATAAGCTAAGGCTTTCAACTCTGTGCCACACAAAAGGCTTATGGTGAAACTCTCTGCAATGGGTGTGGGGGATGACCTTTTTAACTGGTTGAAATCCTTCATCCTCAGCCGAGAGGAGGTAGTCACAGTTCTAGGACAGCACTCTACACCATATGAGATGTCATCGGGTGTACCACAGGGATCTGTCCTTGGTCCCCTCCTGTTTGTGGCATACATTAATGACATAGATGCCAATTTAAAGAATGCCACAGTATTGAAATATGCAGACGACATCAAGCTGTACCTTGAAATCAAGAGGACTGATCCTGATGTCTACAACTCTTTCCTGCAATCAGACCTAGACACAATGCAGCAATGGATCACAGACTGGCAACTGAAACTGGCTGTGGACAAGTGTACCACCATGCATTTTGGGAGAAAAAACCCTGCGTCCACATACTCCCTCCACAACACTGATATCAAGAAATCCTCTTGCGAGCGTGACCTAGGCATCACTGTCAGTAGTGATTTGCGTTGGACAAAGCATATCTCTAAAATTGTCAAGAAGGCCGAGGGTGTCTTGGCATCACTCAGCAAGACTTTTGTTAGCCGCTCTCCAGCCATCTATTTAAAACTGTATACAGCTATGGTACGACCACACTTGGAATTCGCATCATCAGTTTGGAATCCCTATCTTGCTCAGAACATTGACCTCCTGGAATCTGTCCAGAGACGTGCAACCAAACGCATACCCTCCATCAGACACCTACCATATTCTGAGCGCCTTGTTTCCCTGGGCATGGATTCACTGAAGCTCCGGTGTCTGGCGACGGACTTGGTAGATATCCACAAGGTTATCAACCACCTCACCAACAACAACACTGAACACCTTTTTGATCTCCATGTGTGTAACACACGTGGACATGCCTACAAAGTCAGAAAACAACACAGCTCCCATGACTTTCGGAAACATTTTTTCACGCTCAGAGTTGCTGAAGAATGGAATAAACTGCCTGCGTCAGTTGTTGACTGCCATGACACTGCATCCTTTAAGGCCCTCATGCTTTCCGAAATCCGCCGAAACTACACCTGATTATATATACACTTTAGATGAGTTGTAGTGCACCTGAGCACTGTACACAATTATTATTATTATTATTATATATATATAAATGATGTAATTAACTTCTGGCCCCTCCCCTCAAAACTGTTGGCCTTGTGCCTATATCAGGAATAATTACTATTTAATTGTTTGCAGTGCAATGGTTGCATTTGACTGGCAGCTAAAAAGGCAGCTTAGCTGCTGTGATACATAGATGCGTGTGTGCAATCTCACACATATACATAATGTGTACATACACACACACACACATACATGTGTATTTTCTGCACACTGTCAGGCAGCTAGCTTCTCTTGAATCTTTCCAGAAATGTTTATCAAATTGCCATGAGGTAAATAACATACATACTCGCACTAGTAACTAAAGTACAGTACTTCAAATACACACACACACACTGATAACTAACACAACAAACATGCTGTACAACTAATATACATAATGACTATATATAAGTACCACATACACACTACACAACTAATATACACACACTGTATGATGCACACATATACACTTATACGTCTAAAGTACAAAGACACACATATGCCTGGCTCTCAATCAAAAATGTCAGTTATTTTCAGGAAGATTTCTTAAGATTACAGGTTTTGTTCCAATTATGAAAAGCACACCTTTCTCACCTGGAATTCCTCTTCTTCTGGCAGGGATTTGAACTTGGAATATTACTAATCCTGGAAGGTATTTCGTCTGAGACACCATTGTGAGCTGTGAATTCCTAACCATCACAAGCACTCGTTGCTCGTTAATAATAATAATCATCATCATTTAACGTCCACCTTTCCAAGTTTGCATAAGTCAGGCAAGATTTGTAGAGCTTGATATATCTTTCGTGTTGCTAATCCATACCTATTTCTTTACTACCCACAAGGGGCAAACAAGGACAGACAAACGGATTAAGTCAATTATATCGACCCCAGTGCATAACTAGTACTTAATTTATCGACCCCGAAAGGATGAAAGGCAAAGTCGACCTCGGCGGAATTTGAACTCAGAACGTAGCGTCAGATGAAATATCGCTAAGCATTTCACCCGATGAGCTAACGTTTCTGCCAGCTCACCGCCTTCCAAGTGTTTCCATGCTAGGAAATATTTCTCCAGAGCCTGACTTGTTTTTCATGGAAAAATGGAAAACTTTACTAATCACCACCATCATATGATGTCTAGGCAAGGGTACACACACAAGGGAATGCTGAGAAGTTCCTGGCTTAGGGGTAAAAGAAAATACACGGGGATGATAAGTTAATTAAGGTTTTATTCAACATCTTCCCCTCTCAGATTCATACACTTATTGTAGTGGTCCTTCAGTTTTTCTAAGAACTGTAAAAGAACTTGGAAGGTTGGGCCTCCAGCCAGGCCTTTTGTGATACCCTTAAAGCCAGGAACTTTTCAGCAACCCCTCTCATATATATCTTCTCTATTGCAAGACACCTGTTCTGTCTCTCATTTCTGTACTGCCCACAAGTGGTTAGACATAGAGAGGACAAACTAGGACAGACAAAAGGATTAAGTCGATTACATCAACACCAGTGCATAACTGGTACTTAAGGCGGCGAGCTGCAGAAACGTTAGCATGCCGGGCGAAATGCATAGCTGTATTTCGTCTGCCGTTATGTTCTGAGTTCAAATTCCGCCAAGGTCGACTTCGCCTTTCATCCTTTGGGGTCGATAAATTAAGTACCAGTTGCGCACTGGGGTCGATGTAATCAACTTAATCCGTTTGTCTGTCCTTGTTTGTCCCCTCTATGTTTAGCCCCTTGTGGGTAGTAAAGAAATTGGTACTTAATTTATTGACCTTGAAAGGATGAAAGGCAATGTCGACCTCAGCGGAATTTGAACTCAGATGAAACGGCAGAAGAAATACCGCTAAGCATTCCGTCCGGTGTGCTAATGTTTCTGCCAGCTCGCCTGTCATACTCTAACTCCTCTGTCCCTTCTGTCATGATCTAACCCCTTTTCAACTGGCACAAAGCCATTTCCCTCAATACTACTTCCCCTTCAGTTGAGGGTTCTTGCCTTGCAAGTTCCTATCATAGTAGTAATTAATGTACAGAAACAAACTTTATGATTATAGGGACTTTGGATATGATTGGAAAAGATGCAGACAAACATACAAGCCAGACTCCAAGCCTTGCTAATACACACAACATATATAAAACAACCCCATATATAGTACATAAAGGACTTTCACTAGAATAGCCACTTAAAAAATAGATCCCTTTCAGTGTCTTATGAAAGGCAAAGTCAACCTTGGCGGAATTTTAACACAGAATATAGCGACAGGCAAAATAAGCTTTTCTCCTGGCGTGTTAATGATTCTGCCAGCTCTCCACCATAACCCTTTAGTATTTAAACCGGCCATATCCGGCCAAAATATTTAATCTGTTTTATGTTCAAACTGACCAGATCCAGGCTCTCACACCTACCCTACAATGTTATTCTACATTAAGTAATTACACCATCAAGATCTTGAACATATGAGATAATGCATGATTAATTCAAATCAATGTGAATCAATAAGCATTATGTTTGATAGAATAATCAGAACACTAAAGGGTTAATAATAATGATAATAATTAATTCTCATTTATTGGCCACAAGGGCTAACAAAAATCAAATAAAACATGTAAGGACAAAATACAGGACAAAAGTTACAAAAGGGTTTTGTCCGTTTGAAAAGTCCGTGTAAAAATGCAAGATAACAACGAAAATATAAGAAGTGAAAAACTCCCAATAGGGGGAGGTGCTTCGAAAGGTTACTTGTGGAAAAACCCATAAAAACCACCGGAGCCTGGTCAAAAAGGGGGTAGAGAGCCCTTAATAGTTTCAAATTTTGGGACAAGGCCAGGAATTTCAGGGTATGAGTAAGTTGATTACATCAACATCAGTGCTCGACTGGTGCTTATTTTATTGACCCTGAAAGGATAAGTCAACCTCGGTGGAATTTGAACATAGAATATAAAGACAGACAAAATGCCCCTAAGCATTTCATACAGCATGTCTAACGATTCTACGAGCTTGCTGCTTTGATGATAATAATAATGATCCTTTCTACTATAGACACAAAGTTTGAAACTTGGGGGAGGAGGATAGTCAATTATATCGACCCCAGTACTCAACTGGTACTTATTTTATCGGCCCCAAAAGGATAAAAGACAAAGTTGACCTTGGTGGAATTTGAACTCAGAACGTAAAGACAGATGAGATATTGCTAAGCTTTTCAGCCAGCGTGCTTACAATTCTGTCAGCTCACTGCTTTATAATAATAACTAGCAGTATAACATCCGGCTTTGCCCGGGATTAAGTTAGGATTATTAAGCTAATCAAGTTCTTTATTTCAAACCAAAGTAAGTAACATTGACGTCAAATTTGGGTGGAATCTGTTGAAATTGGTTTATATATATATATTTATATACATATGTTTTTTGTACGCATACATGTTCATGTGTGTTGCCCATATATCAACAAAACACGTTTTTCCTTGAAATAAAACAACAAAAGTCTTAACAAAAACCTACTCGTCACTAGATGGGGACTTAACTCCTGTTTGCAAACAATGGTAATTTCTCCAACTTGAAAATTGCTAAAAGTCTTGGTTGAAAATTTATTTTTACTGCTATTTGTTGGTACCTCTGGTAAAAATAAGTTGATGAAAACACAGCTAGGGTCATGATGAATGTCTTCCTAAAATTGGGGCTACATGCATACTAATTTGTTGACGTACATAAATTACATTCACGTACACACAAACACATCCTGCCTTTTATATATACATCATCATCATCATCGTCGTTTAACGTCCGTTCTCCATGCTAGCATGGGTTGGACGGTTCGACCGGGGTTCTGGGAAGCCAGAAGGCTGCACCAGGCTCCAGTCTAATTTGGCAATGTTTCTACAGCTGGATGCCCTTCCTAACACCAACCACTCTGTGAGTGTAGTGGGTGCTTTTTACGTGCCACCTGCACAGGTGCCAGGCGGGGCTGGCAACGGCCACGGTCAGATTGGTGTATTTTATGTGCCACCGGCACGGAAGCCAGTCGAGGCGGTGCTGGCATCGGCCACGAGTCGGATAGTGCTTTTTACGTACCACCAGACCAGGGATCCTGGCTGGTTCAATTCGATTTCGATTTCGCTTGCCCCAACATGTCAATAATAACAACAACAACGTAGTGAAAATAGCAAAAAAAAAACAACCACAGCACACACCCAAGGCACCCAGAGCTGCGCTCAATAGTACAATGAAAGCAAATGATAGAAATAAGGACTACTTAATAATAATGCTGCTAATAATAATTAATTCTTTTTATTGGCCACAAGGGCTGACACACATGATTAGAAAACATAAAGGATAATAATAATAATAAGAAGAAGAAGAATAATGTGATACTGTTAATAATGCTGCAATTTTTTTTTTCCTTTTATTCATCTATTTGTTGCTGTTATGTTTTTCCAGGCGAAAAGAAACAAAATGGGATGAGATGAATATCCTTGCCACACACCATCCTCCTGGTAAAGACTATGGCCACATGAAAGTTGATGAGCCTCCTACGCCCTATGCCAGACTCTCAGATCAAGAAGACGACGATGAGGAATGCTCAACTAGCAAAGCCAAATCAAAGAAAGGAAAACAGAGGAGCTTTGATGCCACAGAAGAGCTAAACCCCACTGACCTTATTGAAAGGTTGAGTAAAATTTGTAGGATTCTTGGGTGTGAACATGAGTGAGGGGTTAGGTTTTCGACTCAGTTATGAGATTTGAGGTTCAAACGTCTTGCACTGTACCTCAGAGTAAATGCTTTCTAGACTAGCCTTGGGGTCATGTATAGGTGCAGGTGTAGATGTGTGGTAAGAAGCTTGCTTCCCAATCACAAGGTTCTGAGTTCAGTCGCACTGCATGACATCTTGGGTAAGTGTCTTCCACTATAGCCCCTGGCCAACTAAAGTCTTGTGAGTGAATTTGGATCGACATAAACTGAAAAAAGCCCATAGGGTGTGTATCTATGTGTACGTGTGTGTGTGTGTGTCATCATTGCTTGACAATCAGTGTTGGTTTGTTTACGTCCCTGTGACTTTGTGGTTTAGCAACAGAGACCAATAGAATAAGTACCAGACTTCCAAAAGATATGTTCTAGGGTCAACTTGTTTGATTAAACACTTCAAAGTGGTGCCCCAGTCCATATATATATATATATATTATATTAAATTAGAGATAAAACCACTATTAGGCAAATCATACAATGAAAAACTTAAGCCAATACATAAGATTAATTAATTTATATTATTTTAAATATATATCAAAATTATTAAAAAAAGATAATTAATATATCACTACGATCGTTTCATGGATTAAACCTCGCCAAGTTAAATATTTAAACCACCTGATGAATGACTGTAACTCGAAAATTTAAAGAAATTAACAGCCATGAAACAATCGTAGTGTTATATTAATTATATTTTTTTAATAATTTTGTTATATATTTAAATAATATAAATTAAATAATCTTATGTATTGGCTTAAGTTTTTCATTGTATGATTTGCCTAATAGTGGTTTTATCTCTAATTTAATATAATATAATATTTTACTATAAAATTGGATTCAATCCTAAATCTGATTTTTCCCTGTAAGTTTGGATTTATTCCCTAATATTATATATATATATATATATATATATATATATATATACACACACACACACATATATGCTGTGTGGTAAGTAGCTTGCTTACGAACCACATGGTTCTGGGTTCAGTCCCACTGCATGGCACCTTGGACAAGTGTCTTCTACTATAGCCTTGGGCCAACCAAAGCCTTGTGAGTGGATTTGGTATATAATATATACTCGGATGGTGCTCTTGGCACCCTACTAGCACAGGCACAAGTGCCAGTAAGGCGATATGTATATATGTGTGTGTGAGAGATTCTCCCGTCAAAGATGACATGAGTGTTCAGTTTTTGCCGAATGACATGCACAAATGAATTGTTTATAGTGGTCAAATGTGTGTGCTGTGCATTAGCTCACTGCCTCCATCAAACTGACGTTACCTGAACAGTGTACCATGCATCAGGTATCGAAGTGCAACGTGAAACGAAGTGTTTTGCTCAAGAACACAACACACCGCCCAGTCTAGGAATTGAAACCATGACCTCACAATCATGTGTGCAACGCTCTGTTTGTGTGTTTAATGTTGAGAATTCCTTGTTGAATTTTAATTTAATTCTTTTCTTTATTCTTCTCTCCTCCTCCTCCTCCTTTCTGGCCCTTCGCCTTGCCCTCTGTAGGTTACAAGACAGTAGAGCTGCCAAAGTGTTAAGCAATGACTCAGAAGGCAGTTCCGAAGAAGAAACTGAAACTGAAGAGATGAAACGTAAGAACACATTCAATCTTCTCTCTCTCTCTCTCTCTCTCTCTCTCTCTCTCTCTCTCTCTCTCTCTCTCTCTCTCTCTCTCTCTCTCTCTCTCTCTCTCTCTCTCTCTCTCTCTCTCTCTCTCTCTCTCCTCGGACCGATTCTCAGTTCACTCAGCTGTAGAGATGAACTGCTACATCACTGATGCCAAGCTGTATCAGCCCCTTTGCCTTTCCCTTGGATAACACAGGTGATGTATTGAAGGGAAGCTGGTTTGCATGGGCAACTGCTGGTCTCCTATAAACAATGCTGCCTGAACTTGTACCTAGGAGCGGAACTTTCTGGGTGCAATCCCATGGTCATTCACGACCGAAAGGGTTCTTTGCTCTTTTTACCACATTTCTAATGAAATACACTGCCTTTGTTTCAGGCAGTTTTAAAGATAATGAAGAATTTGGTTAATTAACTTTGTCATTATAAAGCTGGTTATTTTGGGGACGTTAATTAGCTTCAAGGTTTTAGTTTAAATCAATTTAAAACAAAGTTTGTATCACAGAACTAGGGCAGTCTTGGGAAGGTTAGTATTAAAAGAGTTAACTGGAAATCTGGGAGCCAAATAGCACGGCTAGCAGCTATTCTCTAGTAGCACACACACACACACACACACTATATACAAGTGTATATAAACGTCGCCCTTTTCAAGCCTTGCCAGGCTCATGGGCCCGATTTCCCGATTTCTGTGGCATGTGTTCCCCCTCAGCAAGACGGGAAGCCAGTCCATCGCAGTGTTACTCAAGAAACAGGAAGAGAGCGTGAGAGAAAGTTGTGGCGAAAGCGTACAGCAGGGGTCACCACCATCCCCTGCCGGAGCCTTGTGGTGCTTTTAGGTGCTTTTGCTCTATAAACACACACAACGCCCAGTCTGGGAATCGAAACCGCGATCCTCCGGCCGCAAGTCTGCTGCCCTAACCACTGGGCCATTGTGCCTCCGCACAAATGTATATAAGTCACATTTATTTAGTTAACTACATGAAGCATTCCACATTTTTTCATGGCTAGTACCAGTGACACATAAAAGGCACCTGTGCCAGAGACACATGTAAGGCACCCGTGCCGGTGACAGGTGTAGGGCACTCATGCTTATTTCTTTTTTGCCCACAAGGGGCTAAACATAGAGGGGACAACAAGGATGAACAAAAGGTTTAAGTCAATTACAGTGACCCCAGTGCTTAACTGGTACTTAATTTATTGACCCCAAAAGGATGAAAGACAAAGTCGACCACGGCAGAATTTGAACTCAGAACGTAAAGACAGACAACATACTGTTAAGCATTTCGCCTGGTATGCTTACGTTTCTGCCAGCTCCCCCAGCCTTTTTTTTTGTAGGGCCCTTGTACTGCTGACATGTGAAAAGCACCCATTTTGGTGGCATGTAAAAGGCATCTGTGCCGATGACATGTAGAAGGCACCTGTGCCAGTGACAAATAGGAAGCTCCCATGCTGGTGATACGTAAAAGGCATCCAGTACACTCTGTGGAGTGGTTGGCATTAGGAAGGGCATCCAGCCATAGAAACCAAGCCAAAACAGACTGGAGCCTGGTGCCAGAATTGTTAGCATGCTGGATGAAATGCTTAGCAGTATTTCATCCATCTTAATGTTCTGAGTTCAAATGCCACCAAGCTTTCCTTTGCCTTTCATCCTTTTGGGGTTGATGAAAAAAGGGACCAGTGGGGTCGATGTAATTGGCTATGCCTCTCCCCCAAAACTGATGACCTTGTGCCAAAATTTGAAACCATTGTTAATATTATTTATTATTATTATTATTATTATTATTATTATTATTGAGTGAGAGAGCAGTGCATGCCATCAAAGTGACACTGGGGTAAAATATACGAAGCCCAGTATACCCATCATGACTACCCATCTGATAAGAGTACACCAAGCACATGCATCACAACCATATGTGCATGACATGGTGATCTCATATCAAGATAAACAGCACATGAACTTGCGGGTGGGGCCCAGTTAGAATTTTCTTCTGGTCGAGTAACCTATCCCACTCAAAAGGTCCCTGAATGAGGATTGTTTAAGGATGTTGAACGAAACACCCATGTTTCCAGTGGTGAATTATTCAAACCTCTAAGAATTCCTTTCAACACACGGCTATGATGCTCCCCAACTACTTCTGCTCGTGATCAGAGATGCACATATCGTCAGCCACTAAGGGACATGCTCAACTGGTTAAGGTCAAACAACTGACAAGCAAATCTGTGGTATTGAGCAGAATATTTGCTGTAGCCCATCTTTTATACCAAGACAAAACAATGTACATGATAATACTTCCAATCAGTTAAGATCAGAAGCCATGAGAGCCACTGCCTGGTACTGCGTCAGGGCTATTATTATTATTATTATTATTATTATTATTATTATTGAGTGAGAGAGCAGTGCATGCCATCAAAGTGACACTGGGGTAAAATATATGATGTCCAGTATACCCATCATGATTATTATTATTATTATTATTATTAGTTTTCCTTCTTTCTTCAAATTTTCTTTCGTTTCTCGCCAAGTGTTTTCCGTACACCTAGGGCAGAGAAGCTCATTGTATGCATTCCTAGATTACACATGCAAATTCACAGGTAAAATATGTATTTAAAAAATTAATGAATAAATAAATTCATGGATGGATGTTGTTTCCACAGCGATAATGCTCTTCTGAGTACATGAGCCGTTCCAGTCAATACGATTTTTTGCACTTCCTGTAGGGATGGAAAGCCTGGTATCATTTTCAAATAGGTTTCAGTACCTTTTTTTTTATCATTCCTCGGGATCCCACAATCACTGGTACTGTAGTCTACCAGAGATGCCACATTTTTTTTTCAATTTCCATTAGCAAGTCCTTATATTTACTAATCTTGTCAAATTCTTTTGCCGCTATATTGTGATCGCAAGGAATACTCATGTCAATTAACAATATTATTATTATTATTATTATTATTATTATTATTATCATTTCCTTTTTTTTGCTCCGCACTTTCAGAGCAACACCTATTGTTGAGAAGAAGCGCAAGCTACATTATAATGAATACCAGGCTGTACTGCTGGCGAAGAAACTGATGGAGGAAGAGGAGGAGGATGAAGATGACGAGGCGGCGGATAATGAATAGGACGGCAACACAGCACAGCCTTGTCGAACCTTTAAACATCTCAGTAATCGGCTGCTGCATTTGCTGCCCAGTGGTGCATCAACTCTGTTGCTTCCTATCTATATACCATAGGACATATATGTATACACACACACACAAGCACACATGTATTTATATATATATATATATATATATATATATATATAAATATATACACGTGTTTATATAAATATAGTTATATTTATTTATATATATCACACATGTAAAAAAAATATACGCACACACAATTAATTCACACACGCACATATATGCACACACATGCGCACACATATATGCACACATGTATACACACGTGTGTGTATACATATTTATATATATATATTGTGTGCATATATATATAAACACACATATATACATATATATATAGATACACATTGTGTGTGTATATGATATGCGCACGTGTTTGTGTGGTGTATGTGTGTATATATCTATGTATGTATGTATATGTATATATATATGTATGTATATATATATATATATATGTACACACACACACATATATATGTATATATATATATATATATATATATATATATATATATATATATATATATATATATATATATATATATGTACACACACACACACACATATATATATATATATATATACATATATATATATAAGTGATAGCTTCCTTTTCAAGCAATTCCAAAGAAGAAAAAGAAATGCCACTATCCTCCCCCTCTTAAAAAAAAAAGAACAAAAAATAAAATGAACTAAAAAAAAAAAATAAAGCAATTAGAAAAAGAAAGCAGAAACAGAGGAACTCACCACCTCACTCCCACCACAACCACCACCATTTCATGCTGGTTCTTGCTTCCTTTCTTTCTCTCTTTGAGACCAGCTGACAGACAGACAGACAGACACTTCATTTATCTCTGTACTCTGTACGGAGGACACAATACAGTTTCATTGTTTAACAAAATTTTTAAGGAAAGGCGTATCTGTGTTTGTTTTTTATTGGTTTTTTTTTTTAATTTTTTTTTTTCCTAAGAAATATTTTATAAATTTATTTTTAAAAAGAAAAAAAAAATCATCCCTTTATATTTCTTAGCTTTGATGTTATTTTTTTTAATTAATGCACATTAATTTTTCTTATTTGTTTTTGTTCATTTTTTTCTTTCTTAAAACTTTTTTTTTTTTTGGTGTAATTTTTTCTTTTTCCACTACCTAATGATATTGAAAAAGTGCATTCATTTTTTAAAAGGGGAAAAAAAAAAGGTTTCTCTTTGTTGCAGTTCAGGTTTTCTGTTGAATATCTGCACGTGCACACACACACGCACACATCTATGTACAAATAGTATGTTTATATGCAGATGTATAAATTCATTCTAAGCTGTCCCTGTTCAAGAAATCACATACAACCAAGAAACTCTGAGTAGCAATGGAATGAATCATCAACTATTTCAGGCATTTAAACTCATACTATATATATATATCAGGTACGCTTTCTCCCATTTTTACAGCCAAACATATATATACATATATATATATATATATATATATAGATAGATAGATAGATAGATAGATAGATTCCTTTATTGGCCACACAGGGCTAAACACAGAAGGGACAAAATACAAAGTAGAGCTTTTCTTTTGGGGAAGAAAAGAAGTGGGGGGGGGGGCGAATTTCCATCAAAAGGGATCGTGGGAAAAAAAAGTAGGGCTGATCAATAGGGATCATGTATCATAGTAATGTCAATGTAAAAGGGGAAAACAGATTGGGTTTGTCCATGGATAGAAAAGCCTACGGAAAAGACCACGGGAACCTTGGGCAATAGTGTCATGCAAAGATAGATAGATGCCACATACATGTACATGCATGTGTGTGTGTAAACAGACACACATTATGATGGTGTATGTGGAAACATTTCTTCTGACTTGAGTTTCTGAGCTCCAATGCTGCTGGTGTTGACTTTGCCTTTCATCCTTTAACCCTTTTGTTACTGTATTTATTTTGAGATGCTTGGTATTTCTTGCAATTACTTTTAAATATAACAAAGAATTAAGTAAAATAACTTAGTTATCATTAAGCTAGTGTTAGGAACATAAATTGTGACTAAGGTTTGGTGAAAGATTTTAATTCAAAACTTATGAAAACAAGACATTTGTACTACAGAGCCAGTTTCAGCTGGGTTGATAATGAAAGGGTGAAGAATTGTTTCTCTATTATATATTTTAACCCTTTTGTTACCATATTTCTGTTGAGATGCTCTGTATTTCTTCCAATTACTTTAAATATAACAAAGAATTTAGAAAAATAATTTAGTTATCTTTCAGCTAGTGTTAGGAACATAAATTGTGACGAAAGTTTGGTGGAAGATTTTAATTCAAACTTATGAAAACAAAGCATTTGTACTACAGAGCCAGAGCCGGTTTCAGCCAGGTTGGTAACGAAAGGGTTAAGGAACGATAAAATATGTACCAGTTGGGCACTGGGGTTAAAATTTTAGGCCTTGTACCCATGGCAGAGAGAAGGGAAAAAATTATATTTATGCATAAAGAGAGAAAATAAAAAGCTTCTGATAATGCAGAAAGTTTTACAAAACCTTTATATTTCTGGTGCAAAGGCCTTTCTTCAAAAGAAAAACAGTCTAGGAAATGTCGTTAACGAAACTTGCATAACTGGACATTTCCCAGGTGTTTTTTTCTTCTGAAGATGGACCTTTGCAGTTATGCAGGTTTTGTTAACAACATTTACCAGACTGTTTTTCTCCTGAAGAAGGGCCTTTGTGCCTAAAATATAAAGGTTTTATAAAACTTTCTGCATTGTCAGAAGTTTTCTATCTTCTCTCTTTTTACCGTTTCTCCATATCAAAATGCTTCAAACAAACTACAACACTCTTATATTTATGTATGTATGTGTGTGTGGATTATAAATATTGTTTAGTATAAAAGTGTTGAATAAGACTAGGTAACAATTTAATTAGAACTTAGTATGATATTACAATTCAAAAATTGCTGGTTAGAAAGTAATTTTATTCATCACCCATGGATTCGCAATAGCCATAGATTACAAATCCATAGAGTGTGTATATAATATTCATGTCATACACAGATGCCTGTTTTAGATATTACATACAAAAGTGAAGACATGTTGCTTAGTAGTTAGGGTATTTGGTTAACAATCATAAGGCCGTGAGTTCAATTCCCAGCGGCTTGTGTCCTTGATCAAAGGCACTTTATTTCACATTGCTCCAGTCCACTCAGCTGGCAAAAACGAGTCATACCAGTAATTCAAATGGCCAGCCTTGGCACATTCTGTGTCCTGCTGAATCTCCATGAGAGTTACATTAAGGGCACACGTGTCTGTGGAGTGCTCAGCCACTTGCACATTAATTTCAAATCAACTGGAACACTCATAACTGCCGGAGTGCCAAGTTACAAACAAAAACATTATGACTATGTATACACACACACACACATGCATTGACACTTTTATTAGTACTGTGTGCATGTGTAATAACTAGAATATCAGCTGACCAAAAACTTCATAAAGTTCCTGGAACCCAGCTTTATCCCTTTTATTTATCGGGTAGATTAACTGTAATCTCTGCAGGAGCACACAAAACCACTTACTGTATTTTCTAGCATATAAGTTGACATATATTGTGTAAACTTAGGCAGCGAGCTGGCAGAATCGTTAGCATGCTGGGCGAAAGGCTTAGCGGTATTTCATCTGCCGTTACGTTCTGAGTTCCAATTCCACCAAGGTCGACTTTGCCTTCCATCCTTTAGGGGTCGATAAATTAAGTACCAGTTACACACTGGGGTAACCACTTACTGTATTTTCTAGCATATAAGTTGACATATATTGTGTAAACTTAGGCAGCGAGCTGGCAGAATCGTTAGCATGCCGGGTGAAAGGCTTAGCGGTATTTCATCTGCCGTTACGTTCTGAGTTCAAATACCGCCGAGGTCGACTTTGCCTTTCATACTTTCAGGGTCGATAAATTAAGTAGCAGCTACGCACTGGGGTCAATGTAATCGACTTAATTCGTTTGTCTGTCCTTGTTTGGCCCCTTGTAGGTAATAAAGAAACATATATTGTGTAAACATAGTATAACCATTCAAACATCATCTCTATCTTTCCGAACCCTACTGCATTTCACATGGAATTTTTGGTCTTCCAAAGTCATCTTAGTATATTGGTTGACCTACCACTTTTGGCTATAAATTTTGGTCTGAAAATTTCGACTTTTACACTGAAAAACACGGTAAGTCTCACCCAGCAGTATATATATATTCACAGATTCAACTATCTGTTCACACACTTGTACACACACCCGTGTATATATACTGACACACATGCACACCCACACACCTTTGCATGTCAAATACATGATGTCACAACACAACTAAGCTATGCACATTTGACTATGCAGTTTATTCGCATCACTTGTTTCTACCTCACAACGAGGAAGCCACTAGTCTCTCTATTGGTTTGCCTGGCCTACGAGAAATAGCTACCAAATCTCCCTCAATACCCTGTTGTGGAGAGAAAAGGAAATTACACATTAGTTAATGTTAGTTTCACACACAACCTAAAATAGATGGTATGGCCATGGTTGGAAAGCCACCGATGTAGGCTTGGATTAAACAACTGCAATTACTTTTAGCCTCTAGTCTCTCTCAACTGGTTTGCCTGGCCTACTAGAAATAGCTGCCAAATCTCCCTCAATATTTTGTTGTGGAAGGAAAAATGGAATGACACACTAGTTAATGTTAGTCCCACATACACCCTAAAATAGATGGTATGGCCATGGTTGGAAAGCCACTGATGTAGGCTTGGATTAAACAACTGCAATCACTTAAACTCTAGTCTCTCTTTATTGGTTTGCCTGGCCTACTAAAAATAGCTACCAAATCTCCCTCAAACTATGCACATTCAACTATGCAGTTTATTCACTTCACTTGTTTCTACCTCACAACGAGGAAGCCACTGGTCTCTCTATTGGTTTGCCTGACCTACGAGAAATAGCTACCAAATATACAAATATACACACACATGGACATACATATAGGGACATACTGATGATTGCTCTGAAATGCATCATATTGTGGAATTACAAGATGAAAACAATTGGCAACTATGCAACAAATTCTGTTTGACCAAATCTTGGTTAGATCTCCATGGAAACTCTGTGTTGACTTCTGTATTGTTCCAGCGTCAGTTCTATAGAGAGAGAGTGAAAGCATGTTAAGCTTAGAACAATACACCTTGCCAGAATTTTTTGACTCAGGTCCAGTGGAACTATCCACTCCAAATTCTTATTAGAACATCCATGTAAAAGAGACAAGGACAGGCAAGATTGCAATGGTGTGGAGTTGTCTAATATATAATTATAATGTTGAACCAAATATTGTTATTTTGAATGCATTTAACATGTTTCAGATAATTATGCGAGAGAGGAAGAAGTCATCTATTATGTAATATCTTCTTCAGTTAAGGCATTTCAGAATATTTTGAAATGTTTTAACTGATGATGTTATGAAAGAGATGGACTTTTTCCCTCTTGCATAATGATCTGAAATGCAAATTAAATGATTCACAATATCAAGATTTGGCTTGACATTATTTCTCCTAAATATTGTTATTTTGAATGCATTTAACATGTTTCAGATAATTATGCGAGAGAGGAAGAAGTCATCTATTATGTAATATCTTCTTCAGTTAAGGTGTTTCAGAATATTTTGAAATGTTTTAACTGATGATGTTATGAAAGAGATGGACTTTTTTCTCTCTTGCATAATGATCTGAAATGCAAATTAAATGATTCCCAATATCAAGATTTGGCTTGACATTATTTCTCCTATACACACATACATAGATTTTGGAAAGAAATGAAAAGAAGGAATGCTAAGTGCATGTATAGTTTATATTTAATAGGAGACAATTGATGATTCATTGAGCTGCTACTCTTGAGTTTCCATGACCATATGTGGCTTTGAAACAGCATCAAACGTAGACAGTTTGATTCTCATTGGTCTGGAGTTGTCAAGTAGAAATTTACTGGGAGAAGCAGTAAATAACACAATACGTTTCTGCTTCTATATAGGAGAGGGAGCTTACTGGTTGTATATTTGTGTGTGTGTGTGCATGTATGTGTGTATATATGTGTGGAGGCGCAATGGCCTAGTGGTTAGGGCAGCGGACTCGTGGTCGCAGGATCGCGGTTTCGATTCCCAGACCAGGCGTTGTGAGTGTTTATTGAGCGAAAACACCTAAAAGCTCCACGAGGCTCCGGCAGGGGGTGGTGATCTCTGCTGTACTCTTTCTCCCACTCTTTCTTCTGTTGGCCTGCTCGCTTAGCCAGCGGGGTGGCGTCATTCGAAGGCTAAAACAATGCGAACGCATTGTGACCAGCGATGTGTAACAACATCTGATGGTCTGGTCGATCACGTGATATATATATATAGGGCAGCAAGTTGGCAGAAACATTAGCAGGCCGGGCGAAATGCTTAGTGGTATTTCGTCTATCGTTACGTTCTGAGTTCAAATTCCGCCGAGGTGGACTTTGCCTTTCATCCTCTCGGGGTCGATAAATAAAGTACCAGTTTCGCACTGGGTCAATGTAATCGACTTAATCCCTTTGTCCTTGTTTGTCCCCTCTATGTTTAGCCCCTTGTGGGTAGTAAAGAAACATATATATATACATACATATTCAAATTATGCAATAAAAGCTACTTTCAAGTAAAGTCTTTATCTACATAGCATACTTCACGTATGTGTATCGTTGAAATGCTGGAAGCTGTAATATATTGTCTGTAAAAGGAACGGCTTTCGGCTTTTCAATAATAAACATACATTATATTATATAAAAATATATGTGTATGTGTGAGTATATTCACATTGATCAGGCTGTGTGCGTGTGTGTGTGCTACCAGCAGATTTATTGGGAATGGAGTGTAAATAAAAATATTTATTTGTTCTTAAATTTGAAATTACAAGAGACAAAGCAATAGACTATAGAGTTGTGTTTTTCTTTTTAATGTTTCTCTACAGACACACACACATATATATATCCATTGATATGCAAAATCATGATAGCGTAAATGTGAGTGTGTGTATGCATTCACATGCACAATGATGAGGGTATTTTTACATGTATATAAATATGTGTTCTTCAGTGATTTCCATTTATGTGTGTATATCATTATCATTTTAACATCCAATTTTCCATATATATATATGTGTGTGTATATATACTCTTTATTTGTGGATTAAGGCTACCATTGGTTTCATGTTAAGGAAGCCCTTAACAATTATCAAGCCTATTACATAGAATATATTACATAGAATATAGGTGTTTATCTCTATTTTAGATTAAAGCAAAATGGAGACAAACACTGATGATTCATGTGATAGGGTTGATAATTGTTAAGGGCTTCGTTAACATGAAACCAATGGTAGCCTTAATCTACAAATAAGAAATCTTTAACCACCAATGTGGTGTTGAGCACTCATTCTCATTGTTTGATATCTACATGTGTGTGTATATATATATATATGTGTGTGTGTGTGTGCTCTCACAGAATTGTTTCAAATTTTGAAAGACACCAGTAGAGCATTTTAGAATGTAGTGTGGCTTTTTAGAAATGTTTACTGTGTAAAATATGTATAGAAATGTCTCAACATACAGTAATTTATGTATATACATGTATATTCTTTTATATATTTACACACATATATATTTGTGAGTATGTGTGTGTGCTACAAGGAAAAATAGGACATTATATATATATATAGAGAGAGAGAGAGAGAATATCTCTTGTGTGTACAGTTAGATGTATAGCTGTCACTGGTGGGTTGAGACCTATACCGAGACTGCTTCCAGTAATATGGTGTGGCTACTACTGTATTTAGTAGTATCACTGGTTATGATACACAGAGCGAATATATATATATATATAAAGCGCCAAAGTCTGAGGTTTATGACAAAATATTCTAAAGAATATTCATATGCTGAATAAGGTTAGGAAAAACAATGTTTCATGATTGACCCTTCTCTTGGTATACCTTTTTTTTCCACTTAAAACAACCTCTCTCTCTCTCTCTGTATATATATATATATATCTTATATAGGATAAAATTTTTCCAAAACAATTTTATCGATGGCCAACATATTAAAAAATACCTTTAAAGGTTAAATTTATAAATAACTTATAAAACAAGGGCAAAAGAAAAAATTCTAATGCCAAATATGCCAAAAATAGACAAATTGTCTGTGAAAGTTTCTAGTTCGAATCACACGTGTCTCGAGATATGCTGAAGATTTTCTATTTTGGATATATTTGGGGTACTTAGGTCTGCTCAGGACTTAGTGCTTGCTTTTTCCATGGGTATGAGTAAGTATTTCATTTATGCCTTACATATTTATCGCTGATGAGGAGAAAATTCTTATGAATTGACTCTGAAATTGGGACCAATACGGTAATAACAGAATTTTTTAGAAATTTCTGTCATCTTGTTTCGAGACGCATATTAATAGTGATAAATTATAATGGTTATTGACAATTTGTCTATTTTCGGCATATTTGGCATTAGAATTTTTTCTTTTGCCCTTGTTTTATAAGTTTATATATATATATATATATATTATATTAAATTAGAGACAAAACCACTATTAGGCAAATCAAACAATGAAAAACTTAAGCCAATACATAAGATTAATAGTGGTTTTGTCTCTAATTTAATATAATATAATATTTTACTATAAAATTGGATTCAATCCTAAATCTGATTTTTCCCTATAAGTTTGGATTTATTCCCTAATATTTATTATATATATATATTAACATTATAAATTAGGGTATCTACAAGATACTACCAGGCTGAAAATAACAGCCTTGATCTGACTCTAAAACCACCTTAATTTTCCATATGTTAACATGGAGAGAACAACAACAGTCAGATCATGGCTGCTATTTTCAGCATGGTGGTATCTCATAGATACCCTAATTTATAATTTTAATAATTATTACCTTTGAAGGTTATTTTTTCCATGCTGACCACATGATAAAATCGTTATTTTATTTTAAATTAACGATCTTACCCCTTATTTATATATATATATGCGTGTGTGTGTATATGTAGACATGTGATAGGGTTGATAATTGTTAAGGGCTTCATTAACATGAAACCCTGATCCTCAACCCAAATATTGTCTTGGCATGCAGACTCATCGAAACTCATGACCTTCACTTTGTGAATGTGTGAACAAGGATTCTTCTTCAACATCCTCCTTTGTTTCCATGAGGCATTGTCCCCATCGTAAAAGATGCCCTCAACACTAATTCCTCTCCATACTCTCACCGTTGTTCCCCTTCCTTGGCAAAGCCACCCGTTTCATCGACCGTAGGCTCTACAACAGGCCTGTTTGGCTTTAGCCCTTCAAACTGTAGGTCATTCGTAAAGCAACCCCGCTCCTATACACTAAGGTTCTGTTACTCAATGACATGGCTATGTATGTGTATGTGTATATATATATATATATATATATATATATTGGAAGGTTTGGAGATGATGTACAGGTATTATATATTAGAAGAAATGAGGTGCTCAGAAGATCGGATGGTTTATATTTACAGATATTTATTTATATATTACATTTTTTATATATCCTATAACTTAGATCATGTATTAGCGCTTTCTCCCATTCTAGTGGGGTCTTCAAATCAACTAAGTTGAAAACCCCACTAGAATGGGAGAAAGCGCTAATGATCTAAGTGATATGATGTATAAAAAATGTAATATATAGATAAATATCTGTAAATATAAGCCACCCGATCTGAGTACCTCATTTCTTCTAATATATATATATATATAATTCTCTTTTGGAACTGGATCTCAAAGTACATGTAAAGGCTATGAAGAATGGTGTGTAAATATTTGGTTGAAAATCCCTTTTGGATAGCTTTATATATATTTTGAGATATGGTTCTCTCAAAAGTTTTATAAAGTCTTATGATGTCAACAATATATACACACAATATATATGTGTAAAATTGTGTGTGCATATCTATATGCTTGTGTATGTGTATATAGTAAGTATTTATGGCTACAATTTTTGGTGTATATATTTTCATAGCTGTGCTTGAAATGATGGCACATATAATTTTCACAATGGCATTGGTGAACTGGCTTCCACTTCACACACATACATACATACATATATATATATATAGAGAGAGAGAGAGATGCAATCTATAAAGTATCTTTATAAACAGGGATAATTTCGCTATTTCTCCATAAACTGAAAAAAAAAATTATGAACAACCTTAATTGATTTTCAAATCTTATTGGATTCGCATTAGAGATGTCTACGTCTACTTTGACCACTCTCAGAGAAATAACAAGCCATTCTGTTTACATACTCAACAATTATAGTAGCTATAAAAAACTGGAGCTACTAATTTGGGTACCATTTGTGTTAACACTTTATTTTAAATATCAAGGCCCTGTCAATGAGGATCTTAGTCCTCACAGTATCAAGGTATGATGTATGTCACCTTGATCACCTTGACCGACCAGTCCGTCAGGCATCCATTTGACACCGCTGGTCACAGCACTCTGTCCACTCCTCTCTGGATTGCACCTTTCTCATCCACGTGATCCCAATCATCCTCCTGAAATCGTTGTGGAGGTCTTCCGGGTGGTCTTTTCCGCTCACGCGGGTACCACTCGACATCAAAAGCTCTGCAGTAGGTCTCAAGATGAACCGCATGAAAACAAAGTTCATGCAGTCAGACAAAGTACCAACAGGTCGAATGGTGATCGACTGTGATGAAATAGAGGAGGTAAGAGAATATGTCTACCTGGGACAGGAAGTAAATATGTGCTGAGATATCGAAAAGGAGATGATGTATATAACCTATATATATACATATAAGAGATAAGGGGTCATTGAAACCCAAAGGTGTCGGGTAATGCTGAATAAGTGCTATAGACAGGCCATAGTTAAGTTCCAGGTTCGGTGATTTTGCGAATAAGGGGTTCAACGTTGGTCATATGTCAGCGTGTGTATATAAGAATTTTTTGCGTAATGAGATAAAAAAACCAAGGCTGTGTAGATATTAGAACATTTATAGATAGGTCTTACAGCTGTTTCCAGGATATTTATTAATTATATCCCTTCATTGGATGGTTAAGTAATAATTAATTTAGATAGGATACAAAATAGAGAGTGAGGTGGAGGAAAGAAAATAGATGTGAGATATGTAGGGATATTGAATTTGTAAATCCATCAATATTCCTACATATCTCACATCTATTTTCTTTCCTCCACCTCACTCTATTTTGTATCCTATCTAAATTAATTATTACTTAACCATCTTCTTACACCATCTCCAATGAAGGGGTATAATTAATAAATATCCTGGAAACAGCTATAAGACCTTCCATCTATAAATGTTCTAATATGTACACAGCCTTGGTTTTTTATCTCATTACGCAAAAAATTCTTATGTATATGTATAAACAGAGCTACTTTAGCTGTTTCTCCATAGATTGACAAAAATGATGCACAATTTTCGAATCTTATTGGGCTTCTCATCAGAGGCATCTACATCAGTTTCACCAATTCCAGAGAGATTAGAAGCTAATCTGTTTATATACTCTACAGTTACAGTAGCTATAGAAAGCTGGAGCAACTAATTTGCATACCATATATGTAAACACTTTCTATAGTGTTCATAATAAGCAAGAAAAAAAAAATTCTACATACTACAGTGTAGGGCAGTGGTTCCCAAACTTTTTTCAGGTTGCCGCCCCCTTGATAACCAGGCCACATTCCTAGTACCCCCACCCTAACCAACCATCACAAATACAGACCCCTTTCAAAAGCAAATTCAAAGCAACTGCATTTCACAGATAAAACTTAACCTGACAAATCCATTATTTTGTTGTTTTTACATGAATCGCTACCCCATTTTTGCCCCGCCTCCTTTTTCTTCAATGCACCCTCCCCCCAGAACTTACCGCTAACCCCAGGGGGAAAATACTGCCCACTTTGGGAACCACTGGTGTAGGGTATATTTATAGTAAAATTATATTTATTTGGCAAGTTACTGCTTGCTGTCACTTCCCAAGTTTCAAAACCAATTTAACAATGTGATAAATATTTGATTGAATATTAAAGAAACCCTGAAATAACAGCATCATCCAAATATATGCATATATATATATATATCATCATCACGTATATATCATCATCATCCTTTAACGTCCGTTTTCCATGCTAGCATGGGTTGGACGGTACAACTAGGGTCTGGGAAGCCAGAAGGCTGCACCAGGCCCAGTCTGATCTGGTAATGTTTCTACGACTGGATGCCCTTCCTAACGCCAACCACTCCGTGAGTGTAGTGGGTGCTTTTTACGTGTCACCGGGACGGAGGCCAGTCGGGGTGGCGCTGGCAACGGTCACGCTTGGATGGTTCTCTTACATGCCACCAGCACTGGTATCACAGCTACAATTTCCATTGATGTTGATCGATTTCGATTTTGATTTTGATACCACATGTGTTATCACTTTCCATGGTGTTCATAATAAGCAAGAAAAAAATATTCTACATACTACAGTGTAGGGCAGTGGTTCCCAAACTTATATATATATATATATAGGGTGGCAAGCTGGCAGAAATGTTAGCACGCCAGGCGAAATGCGTAGCCGTATTTCGTCTGTCGTTACGTTCCGAGTTCAAATTCCGCCAAGGTCGACTTTGCCTTTCATCCTCTCGGGGTCGATAAATTAAGTACCAGTTATGCACTTGGGTCGATATAATCGACTTAATCCCTTTGTTTGTCCCCTCTGTATTTAGCCCCTTGTGGGTAGTAAAGAAATAAATATATATATATGCATATGTATGTGTGTGTGTGTATTTATGTGTTTGTGTTAATAAGACTTGTGATTTTGCCGTGCGCCCATCTTTGATGCTGAACAGCTCTGTATCAGAGACTAGCTGGAGATGGTAAACTATGCCATTGCACAGGAAGCAGTAGTAAGACCCCCAGCAAAGAATTATGGCCCCAATGCAACACAGGTTCAATTTCCAGTTGCAGTATACTTATTTCCCATTGGCCCACTACAAAGTGATGTTTTTGTGGGTTAGGTCAGAGTGCAGTGTGTACTGCTAAATGTCGCATCACATCTTTTGTCGTATCAACACAAAGTGTCTCCCTATCACATCAAACTCCTTCTCACCCCCATTTAATATCCCGTCCTTTCCTGCTCCTTTCGTCATACTTAAATCTATTGTGTGAAGGCATATGGCTTAGTGGTTATGGTATTCAGCTCGTGATTGTATGGTCGTGAGTTCGATTCCCAGTAGCATGTCATGTCCTTGAACAAGTCACTTTACTCCTCGTTGCTCCAGTCCACCCAGCTGGCAAAAACGAGCAGTACCTGTAATTCAAAGGGCCAGCCTTATCGTGCTGAATCTCCCTGAGAACTACATTAAGGGTATGCATATCTGTGGATATGCATACCCTATATGCATAGGCGGCGAGATGCTTAGTGGTATTTCATCTGTCTTTACGTTCTGAGTTCAAATTCCGCCGAGGTCGACTTTGCCTTTCATCCTTTCGGGGTCGATAAATTAAGTACCAGTCACGCACTGGGGTCGATATAATCGACTTAATCCAACTGTCTGTCCTTGTTTGTCCCCTCTGTGTTTAGCCCCTTGTGGGTAGTAAAGAAATAGGTATGCATATCTGTGGAATACCCAACCACTTGCACATTAATTTCACGAGCAGCCTGTTCCGTTGATCAGATCAATTGGAACCCTTGTCGTCATAACCTACAGAGAGCCAGACCTATCATATGAACCCTTCCTCCTCATCTCACATCCTGTCCTGTCCTGCGCCTTCCTTCCTTACTATGGCTCCTAAATTCGCTGGGGGTTTGATCACCTTCAATATCCTCCTATCATATGAACTCCTTCCCCAGCTGCCCCTCATCTCACATGCTGTCCTGTCCTGCACCTTCCTTCCTTCCTTCCTTCCTTACTATGGCCCCTAAATTCGCTGGGGTTTGATCACCCAACAGCAAATACTTTTGAATGCCAAACTTCTAAAGCTATGGTGCCAGCCGTATTCATATTGTGCCACAGATATTGCGGCTGGTGACAGACACATAATGAAATTCAGTTTTTGCATTGGTTTATCATTTTTGTATTTTATTTTATTTTTTATTCATTTATTTTATCTTATTATTGTTTTTTTTTTTGTTGCATTCATGTTGCATCGCAGCTTTTTACGACGCCACAACACAACTAAACTATGCACATTCGACTATGCAGTTTATTCGCATCACTTGTTTCTACCTCACAACGAGGAAGCCTCTAGTCTCTCTATTGGTTTGCCTGGCCTACAAGAAATAGCTACCAAATCTCCCTCAATACCCTGTTGTGGAGAGAAAAGGAAATGTCACATTTCACACATAACCTAAAATAGATGGTATGGCCATGGTTGGAAAGCCACTGATTAAACAACTGCAATTACTTTTAGCCTCTAGTCTCTCTCAACTAGTTTGCCTGGCCTACTAGAAATAGCTACCAAATCTCCCTCAATACCCTGTTGTGCAGGGAAAAGGAAATGACACATTAGTTAATGTTAGTTTCACACACAACCTAAAATAGATAGTATGGCCATGGTTGGAAAGCCACTGGTGTAGGCTTGGATTAAACAACTGCAATTACTTTTAGCCTCTAGTCTCTCTCAAATCGTTTGCCTGGCCTACTAGAAATAGCTGTCAAATCTCCCTCAATATTTTGTTGTGGAAGGAAAATGGAATGACACACTAGTTAATGTTAGTCCCACATGCATCCTAAAATAGATGGTATGGCCATGGTTGGAAAACCACTGATGTAGGCTTGGATTAAACAACTGCAATTACTTAAACTCTAGTCTCTCTTTATTGGTTTGCCTGGCCTACTAAAAATAGCTACCAAATCTCCCTCAAACTATGCACATTCAACTATGCAGTTTATTCACTTCACTTGTTTCTACCTCACAACGAGGAAGCCACTGGTCTCTCTATTGGTTTGCCTGACCTACGAGAAATAGCTACCAAATATACAAATATACACACACATGGACATACATATAGGGACATACTGATGATTGCTCTGAAATGCATCATATTGTGGAATTACAAGATGAAAACAATTGGCAACTATGCAACAAATTCTGTTTGACCAAATCTTGGTTAGATCTCCATGGAAACTCTGTGTTGACTTCTGTATTGTTCCAGCGTCAGTTCTATAGAGAGAGAGTGAAAGCATGTTAAGCTTAGAACAATACACCTTGCCAGAATTTTTTGACTCAGGTCCAGTGGAACTATCCACTCCAAATTCTTATTAGAACATCCATGTAAAAGAGACAAGGACAGGCAAGATTGCAATGGTGTGGAGTTGTCTAATATATAATTATAATGTTGAACCAAATATTGTTATTTTGAATGCATTTAACATGTTTCAGATAATTATGCGAGAGAGGAAGAAGTCATCTATTATGTAATATCTTCTTCAGTTAAGGCATTTCAGAATATTTTGAAATGTTTTAACTGATGATGTTATGAAAGAGATGGACTTTTTCCCTCTTGCATAATGATCTGAAATGCAAATTAAATGATTCACAATATCAAGATTTGGCTTGACATTATTTCTCCTAAATATTGTTATTTTGAATGCATTTAACATGTTTCAGATAATTATGCGAGAGAGGAAGAAGTCATCTATTATGTAATATCTTCTTCAGTTAAGGTGTTTCAGAATATTTTGAAATGTTTTAACTGATGATGTTATGAAAGAGATGGACTTTTTTCTCTCTTGCATAATGATCTGAAATGCAAATTAAATGATTCCCAATATCAAGATTTGGCTTGACATTATTTCTCCTATACACACATACATAGATTTTGGAAAGAAATGAAAAGAAGGAATGCTAAGTGCATGTATAGTTTATATTTAATAGGAGACAATTGATGATTCATTGAGCTGCTACTCTTGAGTTTCCATGACCATATGTGGCTTTGAAATAGCATCAAATGTAGACAGTTTGATTCTCATTGGTCTGGAGTTGTCAAGTAGAAATTTACTGGGAGAAGCAGTAAATAACACAATACGTTTCTGCTTCTATATAGGAGAGGGAGCTTACTGGTTGTATATTTGTGTGTGTGTGTGCATGTATGTGTGTATATATATATATATATATATATGTGTGTGGAGGCGCAATGGCCTAGTGGTTAGGGCAGCGGACTCGTGGTCGCAGGATCGCGGTTTCGATTCCCAGACCAGGCGTTGTGAGTGTTTATTGAGCGAAAACACCTAAAAGCTCCACGAGGCTCCGGCAGGGGGTGGTGATCTCTGCTGTACTCTTTCTCCCACTCTTTCTTCTGTTGGCCTGCTCGCTTAGCCAGCGGGGTGGCGTCATTCGAAGGCTAAAACAATGCGAACGCATTGTGACCAGCGATGTGTAACAACATCTGATGGTCTGGTCGATCACGTGATATATATATATAGGGCAGCAAGTTGGCAGAAACATTAGCAGGCCGGGCGAAATGCTTAGTGGTATTTCGTCTATCGTTACGTTCTGAGTTCAAATTCCGCCGAGGTGGACTTTGCCTTTCATCCTCTCGGGGTCGATAAATAAAGTACCAGTTTCGCACTGGGTCAATGTAATCGACTTAATCCCTTTGTCCTTGTTTGTCCCCTCTATGTTTAGCCCCTTGTGGGTAGTAAAGAAACATATATATATACATACATATTCAAATTATGCAATAAAAGCTACTTTCAAGTAAAGTCTTTATCTACATAGCATACTTCACGTATGTGTATCGTTGAAATGCTGGAAGCTGTAATATATTGTCTGTAAAAGGAACGGCTTTCGGCTTTTCAATAATAAACATACATTATATTATATAAAAATATATGTGTATGTGTGAGTATATTCACATTGATCAGGCTGTGTGCGTGTGTGTGTGCTACCAGCAGATTTATTGGGAATGGAGTGTAAATAAAAATATTTATTTGTTCTTAAATTTGAAATTACAAGAGACAAAGCAATAGACTATAGAGTTGTGTTTTTCTTTTTAATGTTTCTCTACAGACACACACACATATATATATCCATTGATATGCAAAATCATGATAGCGTAAATGTGAGTGTGTGTATGCATTCACATGCACAATGATGAGGGTATTTTTACATGTATATAAATATGTGTTCTTCAGTGATTTCCATTTATGTGTGTATAATCATTATCATTTTAACATCCAATTTTCCATATATATATATGTGTGTGTATATATACTCTTTATTTGTGGATTAAGGCTACCATTGGTTTCATGTTAAGGAAGCCCTTAACAATTATCAAGCCTATTACATAGAATATATTACATAGCCTATTACATAGAATATAGGTGTTTATCTCTATTTTAGATTAAAGCAAAATGGAGACAAACACTGATGATTCATGTGATAGGGTTGATAATTGTTAAGGGCTTCGTTAACATGAAACCAATGGTAGCCTTAATCTACAAATAAGAAATCTTTAACCACCAATGTGGTGTTGAGCACTCATTCTCATTGTTTGATATCTACATGTGTGTGTATATATATATATATGTGTGTGTGTGTGTGTGCTCTCACAGAATTGTTTCAAATTTTGAAAGACACCAGTAGAGCATTTTAGAATGTAGTGTGGCTTTTTAGAAATGTTTACTGTGTAAAATATGTATAGAAATGTCTCAACATACAGTAATTTATGTATATACATGTATATTCTTTTATATATTTACACACATATATATTTGTGAGTATGTGTGTGTGCTACAAGGAGAAATAGGACATTATATATATATATATAGAGAGAGAGAGAGAGAGAGAATATCTCTTGTGTGTACAGTTAGATGTATAGCTGTCACTGGTGGGTTGAGACCTATACCGAGACTGCTTCCAGTAATATGGTGTGGCTACTACTGTATTTAGTAGTATCACTGGTTATGATACACAGAGCGAATGTAAAATATACATACATATATATATATATATATAAAGTGCCAAAGTCTGAGGTTTATGACAAAATATTCTAAAGAATATTCATATGCTGAATAAGGTTAGGAAAAACAATGTTTCATGATTGACCCTTCTCTTGGTATACCTTTTTTTTCCACTTAAAACAACCTCTCTCTCTCTCTCTCTCTGTATATATATATATATATATCTTATATAGGATAAAATTTTTCCAAAACAATTTTATCGATGGCCAACATATTAAAAAATACCTTTAAAGGTTAAATTTATAAATAACTTATAAAACAAGGGCAAAAGAAAAAATTCTAATGCCAAATATGCCAAAAATAGACAAATTGTCTGTGAAAGTTTCTAGTTCGAATCACACGTGTCTCGAGATATGCTGAAGATTTTCTATTTTGGATATATTTGGGGTACTTAGGTCTGCTCAGGACTTAGTGCTTGCTTTTTCCATGGGTATGAGTAAGTATTTCATTTATGCCTTACATATTTATCGCTGATGAGGAGAAAATTCTTATGAATTGACTCTGAAATTGGGACCAATACGGTAATAACAGAATTTTTTAGAAATTTCTGTCATCTTGTTTCGAGACGCATATTAATAGTGATAAATTATAATGGTTATTGACAATTTGTCTATTTTCGGCATATTTGGCATTAGAATTTTTTCTTTTGCCCTTGTTTTATAAGTTATATATATATATATATATATATTATATTAAATTAGAGACAAAACCACTATTAGGCAAATCAAACAATGAAAAACTTAAGCCAATACATAAGATTAATAGTGGTTTTGTCTCTAATTTAATATAATATAATATTTTACTATAAAATTGGATTCAATCCTAAATCTGATTTTTCCCTATAAGTTTGGATTTATTCCCTAATATTTATTATATATATATATATTAACATTATAAATTAGGGTATCTACAAGATACTACCAGGCTGAAAATAACAGCCTTGATCTGACTCTAAAACCACCTTAATTTTCCATATGTTAACATGGAGAGAACAACAACAGTCAGATCATGGCTGCTATTTTCAGCATGGTGGTATCTCATAGATACCCTAATTTATAATTTTAATAATTATTACCTTTGAAGGTTATTTTTTCCATGCTGACCACATGATAAAATCGTTATTTTATTTTAAATTAACGATCTTACCCCTTATTTATATATATATATGCGTGTGTGTGTATATGTAGACATGTGATAGGGTTGATAATTGTTAAGGGCTTCATTAACATGAAACCCTGATCCTCAACCCAAAATATTGTCTTGGCATGCAGACTCATCGAAACTCATGACCTTCACTTTGTGAATGTGTGAACAAGGATTCTTCTTCAACATCCTCCTTTGTTTCCATGAGGCATTGTCCCCATCGTAAAAGATGCCCTCAACACTAATTCCTCTCCATACTCTCACCGTTGTTCCCCTTCCTTGGCAAAGCCACCCGTTTCATCGACCGTAGGCTCTACAACAGGCCTGTTTGGCTTTAGCCCTTCAAACTGTAGGTCATTCGTAAAGCAACCCCGCTCCTATACACTAAGGTTCTGTTACTCAATGACATGGCTATGTATGTGTATGTGTATATATATATATATATATATATATATATTGGAAGGTTTGGAGATGATGTACAGGTATTATATATTAGAAGAAATGAGGTGCTCAGAAGATCGGATGGTTTATATTTACAGATATTTATTTATATATTACATTTTTTATATATCCTATAACTTAGATCATGTATTAGCGCTTTCTCCCATTCTAGTGGGGTCTTCAAATCAAACTAAGTTGAAAACCCCACTAGAATGGGAGAAAGCGCTAATGATCTAAGTGATATGATGTATAAAAAATGTAATATATAGATAAATATCTGTAAATATAAGCCACCCGATCTGAGTACCTCATTTCTTCTAATATATATATATATATAATTCTCTTTTGGAACTGGATCTCAAAGTACATGTAAAGGCTATGAAGAATGGTGTGTAAATATTTGGTTGAAAATCCCTTTTGGATAGCTTTATATATATTTTGAGATATGGTTCTCTCAAAAGTTTTATAAAGTCTTATGATGTCAACAATATATACACACAATATATATGTGTAAAATTGTGTGTGCATATCTATATGCTTGTGTATGTGTATATAGTAAGTATTTATGGCTACAATTTTTGGTGTATATATTTTCATAGCTGTGCTTGAAATGATGGCACATATAATTTTCACAATGGCATTGGTGAACTGGCTTCCACTTCACACACATACATACATACATATATATATATATAGAGAGAGAGAGAGATGCAATCTATAAAGTATCTTTATAAACAGGGATAATTTCGCTATTTCTCCATAAACTGAAAAAAAAAATTATGAACAACCTTAATTGATTTTCAAATCTTATTGGATTCGCATTAGAGATGTCTACGTCTACTTTGACCACTCTCAGAGAAATAACAAGCCATTCTGTTTACATACTCAACAATTATAGTAGCTATAAAAAACTGGAGCTACTAATTTGGGTACCATTTGTGTTAACACTTTATTTTAAATATCAAGGCCCTGTCAATGAGGATCTTAGTCCTCACAGTATCAAGGTATGATGTATGTCACCTTGATCACCTTGACCGACCAGTCCGTCAGGCATCCATTTGACACCGCTGGTCACAGCACTCTGTCCACTCCTCTCTGGATTGCACCTTTCTCATCCACGTGATCCCAATCATCCTCCTGAAATCGTTGTGGAGGTCTTCCGGGTGGTCTTTTCCGCTCACGCGGGTACCACTCGACATCAAAAGCTCTGCAGTAGGTCTCAAGATGAACCGCATGAAAACAAAGTTCATGCAGTCAGACAAAGTACCAACAGGTCGAATGGTGATCGACTGTGATGAAATAGAGGAGGTAAGAGAATATGTCTACCTGGGACAGGAAGTAAATATGTGCTGAGATATCGAAAAGGAGATGATGTATATAACCTATATATATACATATAAGAGATAAGGGGTCATTGAAACCCAAAGGTGTCGGGTAATGCTGAATAAGTGCTATAGACAGGCCATAGTTAAGTTCCAGGTTCGGTGATTTTGCGAATAAGGGGTTCAACGTTGGTCATATGTCAGCGTGTGTATATAAGAATTTTTTGCGTAATGAGATAAAAAAACCAAGGCTGTGTAGATATTAGAACATTTATAGATAGGTCTTACAGCTGTTTCCAGGATATTTATTAATTATATCCCTTCATTGGATGGTTAAGTAATAATTAATTTAGATAGGATACAAAATAGAGAGTGAGGTGGAGGAAAGAAAATAGATGTGAGATATGTAGGGATATTGAATTTGTAAATCCATCAATATTCCTACATATCTCACATCTATTTTCTTTCCTCCACCTCACTCTATTTTGTATCCTATCTAAATTAATTATTACTTAACCATCTTCTTACACCATCTCCAATGAAGGGGTATAATTAATAAATATCCTGGAAACAGCTATAAGACCTTCCATCTATAAATGTTCTAATATGTACACAGCCTTGGTTTTTTATCTCATTACGCAAAAAATTCTTATGTATATGTATAAACAGAGCTACTTTAGCTGTTTCTCCATAGATTGACAAAAATGATGCACAATTTTCGAATCTTATTGGGCTTCTCATCAGAGGCATCTACATCAGTTTCACCAATTCCAGAGAGATTAGAAGCTAATCTGTTTATATACTCTACAGTTACAGTAGCTATAGAAAGCTGGAGCAACTAATTTGCATACCATATATGTAAACACTTTCTATAGTGTTCATAATAAGCAAGAAAAAAAAAATTCTACATACTACAGTGTAGGGCAGTGGTTCCCAAACTTTTTTCAGGTTGCCGCCCCCTTGATAACCAGGCCACATTCCTAGTACCCCCACCCTAACCAACCATCACAAATACAGACCCCTTTCAAAAGCAAATTCAAAGCAACTGCATTTCACAGATAAAACTTAACCTGACAAATCCATTATTTTGTTGTTTTTACATGAATCGCTACCCCATTTTTGCCCCGCCTCCTTTTTCTTCAATGCACCCTCCCCCCAGAACTTACCGCTAACCCCAGGGGGAAAATACTGCCCACTTTGGGAACCACTGGTGTAGGGTATATTTATAGTAAAATTATATTTATTTGGCAAGTTACTGCTTGCTGTCACTTCCCAAGTTTCAAAACCAATTTAACAATGTGATAAATATTTGATTGAATATTAAAGAAACCCTGAAATAACAGCATCATCCAAATATATGCATATATATATATATATCATCATCACGTATATATCATCATCATCCTTTAACGTCCGTTTTCCATGCTAGCATGGGTTGGACGGTACAACTAGGGTCTGGGAAGCCAGAAGGCTGCACCAGGCCCAGTCTGATCTGGTAATGTTTCTACGACTGGATGCCCTTCCTAACGCCAACCACTCCGTGAGTGTAGTGGGTGCTTTTTACGTGTCACCGGGACGGAGGCCAGTCGGGGTGGCGCTGGCAACGGTCACGCTTGGATGGTTCTCTTACATGCCACCAGCACTGGTATCACAGCTACAATTTCCATTGATGTTGATCGATTTCGATTTTGATTTTGATACCACATGTGTTATCACTTTCCATGGTGTTCATAATAAGCAAGAAAAAAAATATTCTACATACTACAGTGTAGGGCAGTGGTTCCCAAACTTATATATATATATATATAGGGTGGCAAGCTGGCAGAAATGTTAGCACGCCAGGCGAAATGCGTAGCCGTATTTCGTCTGTCGTTACGTTCCGAGTTCAAATTCCGCCAAGGTCGACTTTGCCTTTCATCCTCTCGGGGTCGATAAATTAAGTACCAGTTATGCACTTGGGTCGATATAATCGACTTAATCCCTTTGTTTGTCCCCTCTGTATTTAGCCCCTTGTGGGTAGTAAAGAAATAAATATATATATATGCATATGTATGTGTGTGTGTGTATTTATGTGTTTGTGTTAATAAGACTTGTGATTTTGCCGTGCGCCCATCTTTGATGCTGAACAGCTCTGTATCAGAGACTAGCTGGAGATGGTAAACTATGCCATTGCACAGGAAGCAGTAGTAAGACCCCCAGCAAAGAATTATGGCCCCAATGCAACACAGGTTCAATTTCCAGTTGCAGTATACTTATTTCCCATTGGCCCACTACAAAGTGATGTTTTTGTGGGTTAGGTCAGAGTGCAGTGTGTACTGCTAAATGTCGCATCACATCTTTTGTCGTATCAACACAAAGTGTCTCCCTATCACATCAAACTCCTTCTCACCCCCATTTAATATCCCGTCCTTTCCTGCTCCTTTCGTCATACTTAAATCTATTGTGTGAAGGCATATGGCTTAGTGGTTATGGTATTCAGCTCGTGATTGTATGGTCGTGAGTTCGATTCCCAGTAGCATGTCATGTCCTTGAACAAGTCACTTTACTCCTCGTTGCTCCAGTCCACCCAGCTGGCAAAAACGAGCAGTACCTGTAATTCAAAGGGCCAGCCTTATCGTGCTGAATCTCCCTGAGAACTACATTAAGGGTATGCATATCTGTGGATATGCATACCCTATATGCATAGGCGGCGAGATGCTTAGTGGTATTTCATCTGTCTTTACGTTCTGAGTTCAAATTCCGCCGAGGTCGACTTTGCCTTTCATCCTTTCGGGGTCGATAAATTAAGTACCAGTCACGCACTGGGGTCGATATAATCGACTTAATCCAACTGTCTGTCCTTGTTTGTCCCCTCTGTGTTTAGCCCCTTGTGGGTAGTAAAGAAATAGGTATGCATATCTGTGGAATACCCAACCACTTGCACATTAATTTCACGAGCAGCCTGTTCCGTTGATCAGATCAATTGGAACCCTTGTCGTCATAACCTACAGAGAGCCAGACCTATCATATGAACCCTTCCTCCTCATCTCACATCCTGTCCTGTCCTGCGCCTTCCTTCCTTACTATGGCTCCTAAATTCGCTGGGGGTTTGATCACCTTCAATATCCTCCTATCATATGAACTCCTTCCCCCAGCTGCCCCTCATCTCACATGCTGTCCTGTCCTGCACCTTCCTTCCTTCCTTCCTTCCTTACTATGGCCCCTAAATTCGCTGGGGTTTGATCACCCAACAGCAAATACTTTTGAATGCCAAACTTCTAAAGCTATGGTGCCAGCCGTATTCATATTGTGCCACAGATATTGCGGCTGGTGACAGACACATAATGAAATTCAGTTTTTGCATTGGTTTATCATTTTTGTATTTTATTTTATTTTTTATTCATTTATTTTATCTTATTATTGTTTTTTTTTTTGTTGCATTCATGTTGCATCGCAGCTTTTTACGACGCCACAACACAACTAAACTATGCACATTCGACTATGCAGTTTATTCGCATCACTTGTTTCTACCTCACAACGAGGAAGCCTCTAGTCTCTCTATTGGTTTGCCTGGCCTACAAGAAATAGCTACCAAATCTCCCTCAATACCCTGTTGTGGAGAGAAAAGGAAATGTCACATTTCACACATAACCTAAAATAGATGGTATGGCCATGGTTGGAAAGCCACTGATTAAACAACTGCAATTACTTTTAGCCTCTAGTCTCTCTCAACTAGTTTGCCTGGCCTACTAGAAATAGCTACCAAATCTCCCTCAATACCCTGTTGTGCAGGGAAAAGGAAATGACACATTAGTTAATGTTAGTTTCACACACAACCTAAAATAGATAGTATGGCCATGGTTGGAAAGCCACTGGTGTAGGCTTGGATTAAACAACTGCAATTACTTTTAGCCTCTAGTCTCTCTCAAATCGTTTGCCTGGCCTACTAGAAATAGCTGTCAAATCTCCCTCAATATTTTGTTGTGGAAGGAAAATGGAATGACACACTAGTTAATGTTAGTCCCACATGCATCCTAAAATAGATGGTATGGCCATGGTTGGAAAACCACTGATGTAGGCTTGGATTAAACAACTGCAATTACTTAAACTCTAGTCTCTCTTTATTGGTTTGCCTGGCCTACTAAAAATAGCTACCAAATCTCCCTCAATATCCTGTTGTAGAAGGAAAAGGGACTGATACATTAGTGTTAGTCCCCCCCACACAATTGATGGTATGGCCATGGCTGGAAAGCCACTGATGTAGGCTGTGTTGAAAAATTGCTATCACTTTTAACCTCTAGTCTCTCTCTATTGGTTTGCCTGGCCTACTAGAAATAGCTACCAAATCTCCCTCAAGACCTTGTTGTAGAAGGAAAAGGAAATGACACACTAGTTAATGCTAGTCCCACACACACCCTAAAATAGATGGTATGGCCATGGTTGGAAAGCTATTGATGTAGCAGGGTTAAACAACTGCAGTCACTATTAACATGGTTTTTTTTTTATGGTTCAAATGGGATTTCCAAAAAAATGCTCAAATGCTTTTCTAGCAGACATGAATAAGTATCGTTGGCAGAGTCATTAGAACATCAGAAAATACGTGACTTGTGCTATTTCTTTTGGCTGTTTACTTTCTGAGTTCAAATCCCACCTCGGTCAATGTTGTCATTTGTCCTTCTGGGGGGGTCGGTCTATAAAATAAAGTACCAGTCAAGAACCGCAATCAGTTTCCTCTCCCAAATTTCTGGATTTGTTTCTTTGTTAGACGAATAATTATTATTTAAAGATGATAGAAGATTGGGTCAGCAGGCCACCACACACGCAAGATGCTTTGTAGTCCAAGTTCAAATTCTGCCAAATTCAGTTTTGTTTTTTCACTCCTCCTAGGACTTACTTCCTTCTCCAAATTTATATATATATAAATGGGAACAAACATACCAAAGAAACCATAACTTCCGTACACATTTACCCTATGTACAACCGTATCGGTAAATAAATTCAATAAGTAAATGAGAACTCATAATAATAATAATAATAACAAGTCTTTCTACTGTAGGCACAAGGCCTGAAGCTTTTCAGAGTAGTATAGTCTAGTTGATAACATTGACCCCAGTTCAAAATCCGCCGAGTTTGGCTTTGCCTTTCATCTTTTCAGGGTTGATAAATTAAGCACCAGTGAAACACTGGGGTCGATGTAACCCCACAAATATGAGGCCTTGTGCCTCCAGTAGAAAGGATTATTATTATTATTAAGGTTGCGAGCTGGCAGAATCGTTAGCACACCAGGCAAAATCCTTAGCGGTATTTCTCGCATCGCTACGTTCTGAGTTCAGATTCCGCTGAGGCTGACTTTGCCTTTCATCCTTTTGGGGTCGATAAATTAAGTACCAGTTACGCACTGGGGTCGACATAGTCAACTACCACATCCCCCAAATTTCAGGCCTTGTGCCTTTAGTAGGATTATTATTATTATTATTATTATTAAGGTGGCAAGCTAGCAGAATCATTAGCGTGCTAGGTGAAATGCCTAGTGGTATTTCATCTGCCGTTACGTTCTGAGTTCAAATTCTGCCGAGGTCGACTTTGCCTTTCATCCTTTCAGAGTCGATAAAATTAAGTACCAGTTACACACTGTGATCGATGTAATCGACTTAATCCGTTTGTCTGTCCTTATTTGTCCTCTCTGTGTTTAGCCCCTTGTGGGTAGTAAAGAAATAGGTATTTCGTCTGCCGTTACATTCTGAGTTCAAATTCTACCAAGGTCAACTTTACTTTTTCTCCTTTCAGGGTTGATAAATGAAAAACCAGTTGAGTAATGGGGCCGATATGATCGATTTAACAGCTCCCCTAAAATTTCAGGCCTTGTGCCTAAAGTATAAAGGATTGTTATTATTAAAGTGTCAAGCCGGGCAATGTGCTTACTGACATTCCATCTGTCATTACATTCTGAGTTCAGATTCTGCCAAGATTGACTTAGCCCTTCATCCTAAGTTCCAGTGAAGCACTGGAGTTGGTGTAATCAATTTATCCCTCTCCTGAAATTGCTGGCCTTGTGTCAAAATCTGAAACCATTTTTGATTATTATTTGGTAGAATCAGACACAGTTCTTGCTTTTTATTTAGTTACATCCCTTTTAAGATCTGAGTTCAAATCCTGCTGACCCCCCCCCCCTCACTTTTCTATCATCATTCTGGTGTCAGTTTAATCAATACTGTTCAACGTGCTGTTTCAGTCCTTGCTATTTAAAGAAAAATTTTTTGTCTTTTTTTTTTGTCAATGCTCTAGATAATTGGGTGTATTCAATGCCAATATGTACAAACTATTTGTGATGAAGAATGCTCAGATTATAAACTGTTTTACTCGGTGTTTCTCGAAATTGTTAAATGTTTCGATGAAATACATTTAAAAGAAAAAGAAAATGTTTCTTTGTTTTTATTCTCTGTTAATTACTTCCATGAAATATTCTAAAACATGGTTTGTCTGAATGAACAAACATTTTGTAAAAAACTTTATCTCTGCTTGTTATATTTTAACTGTCATCTACTCCCAGAATACACCGCGTTGCTTATTCTCTTATACAAATCTTTCATTGCTCACTTAATTATTCTCTCATCTCTAGCAGAACAGCAGTGAAGTATGTTTTGTGGATGATGAGGTTATAATAATACCCGAACTTGTTCTAAGTTGTCTCCCCTACTTGAAAAATTAATTAAAATATTAGAAGACAGTGGTCAATATTGTTTTGTTTCTCTCAACAAAAAATTATTTCTAGTTAGTTTTTTTGTAAGGTTCCCTTCATTAAATTTCTCAGCACTAACTTAACTGTTGTTTTTTCATGCAGATGGCGTCCAAGTAATTTTGTCCTTTATATATTTTCATTGACAGGAACAATTTCTTCTCTGGGCTGTCAGTTTTTTTGGTTAGTTCCATCATAGATTTAACTGGATTCAACTTTGTTCATATGCAAACAAGGTTTCTTATGCACACATACACATACATATGCACACACAGACACATACTTTTTACTGTATGTGTGTGTGTATGTGTGTATGTACATATATATATTAATGTTTGTTTTGATGTTCAGTTATAATAAAAATAATTTTGCATTAATCTGATGGGTTACTCTATACTTTTGTCAAGCACAATTTTTTTTATTCTTCAACAAGAATGTTGTCGACCGTGACATCAAAGTTTGGGGCGCAAAAAGCACCTAAAGCCCCATGAGGCTCCGGCAGGGGCTGGTGGCGATCCCTGCTGTACTCTTTCGCCACAACTTTCTCTCACTCTTTCTTCTGTTGGCCTGCTCGCTTAGCCAGCGGGGTGGCGTCATTTGAAGGCTAAAACAATGCAAAGCGCATTGTGATCAGCGATGTGTAGCAACAACTGGTCGGTCACGGTGATATATATATATATAACAGTGTTATAGCTAAGCTGGCTACCCGCATGGTTCTTGGTCTCAAGAATTTGTCTTATGAAGAAAGGCTGAAGACGCTCGACCTTTATTCTCTAGAAAAACGCCGCCGCCGTGGTGATCTCATTCTTGCTCACAACATCATAAGCGGAAAGTGTAACCTCTCGAAAGAGCTGTTCTTCACTCCTGCTCCAGAGCGTCGGCTGAGGGGTCATTCCGAAAAGCTCTATCTGCGATGATTTCATCTTAATCGAAGGAGAGGGGCTTTCTCCGTCCGGGTTGCGGATCCGTGGAATAAGCTGCCTGACGAGATGGTGAGGATGCCAACGACCGCTCGGTTCAAAGTCTCCCTTGACCACAAGTGGCCTGAACTCTTTATATGAACACCACCCTGTACATAACTCCATGTCCCCCTACATGGCCTTGCTTTTTGCTTTTTGAGCCAAAAAATTAACTAACTAACTAACATATACAAGGTCTGATCAAACAGCATCTGGACAGGTGCTATAAAAAGCAAACTACAGCATGTATCAATTCAGTATTCTATCTCCTTCAAAGTAGCTCCCTTTTGAAGTTACACACTTTATCTTGTGTTGTTTCCATCAACAGAAACATTCCTAGAATTCCATTTTGGGGATAACAAGCAGCTGCCTCATCGCATTTTCTTGGATTTCCTCAACATCTTGAAATCTTATTCCTTTTGTGATGTAAAGAGAAAAAAAAAAGACAGAAGCAAAGAGAGAATTATGGTAGTCTTACCTGTCAATCTGGAAAAAGGGTCACTTTCAACATCCACATGCTGTCTCAATGTCCAAGGTTCACTCCACGTCCACATGCGCTATCCGTCGCTGTGCTGTCACACACGTCCACTCTGATGTGCTGTCTGCCGCCAATTGGCCCCTCATGCTTCGCTGGTGCCACATGTCCACCAAGGCACTTCCAGTGGGATCAACAGGCCCCACTTCCGACAGGACATGCCTACTCTCTCACTTCTGATCCTTCCCTACAACACAGCCTGGCTCATAACACCACATGCCACCACCCACCCCCAACGATCTGAAGATCATTCAACCAACCTGCCCACGCCCTCTTCTCAGCCTCAACCACATGTCTTAACTTGTCTCGTAATCAGCCAACCAGAGAGGAGGGCACTGCTCCCTCTGTGACCGCCATCCCTCGTGTTTCGCTGATGCCGCATGTCCACCACGGCACTTCCAGTTGGATCCACAGGTCCCACTTCTGACAGGGCATGCCTACTCCCTCACTTCTGATCCTTCCCTACAACACAGCCTGGCTCATAACACCACATGCCACCCACCCCCCACGATCTGAAGATCATTCAACCAACCTGCCCACGCCCTCTTCTCAACCTCAACCACAAGTCTTAACTTGTCTCGTAATCAGCCAACCAGAGAGGAGGGCACCGCTCCCTCTGTGACCGCCATCCCTCGTGTTTCACTGATGCCGCATGTCCACCATGGCACTTCCAGTGGGATCCACAGCTCCCACTTCTGACAGGGCATGCCTACTCCCTCACTTCTGATCCTTCCCAACAACACAGCCTGGCTCATAACACCACACTTTTCAAGTGGGGTTAGATTTTTGGAAAGATTCTTGGCCTTAACCCCTTGCAGACGTGAAGCAGTACTGACCACATCGAAAGACTGTGTGTGTGAGCAGTACGATGTCTTGCTCTGTGCGGCACCATGTCTTCAAATATTCCACACTGAGAACAATCTGTAAATACTCTGTAAAATACCTATTTCTTTACTACCCACAAGGGGCTAAACACGGAGAGGACAAACAAGGACAGACAAACAGATTAAGTCGATTATATCGATCCCAGTGCCTAACTGGTACTTATTTAATCGACCCCGAAAGAATGAAAGGCAAAGTCGACCTCGGCGGAATTTGAACTCAGAATGTAACCGCAGACGAAATACCGATAAGCATTTCGCCTGGCGTGCTATCATTTCTGCCAGCTCACCACCTTAAAATACTCTGTAAAATACCTTGCATGAAAAATGATGTAGTTAATGAATGGCAAAATACCGGAGCACAGACTGTCAGTACTAAATCCATCTGCAAGGGGTCAATAACCTTCAAGCTGTATCTCTTTCTATACACTCATGCACACACACACACATATGTATTTGCACACATTTTCTCTGTCATGGTCACTGATAGAACCTCTGTGTGGTGAGATGACCACACTCTACATACTTTGCTTCCAAGCACTGCTATATACAACAGAAGTGAGCAAGAACACTATCACTTAGCGTGCATGCATGACAGGGTTCAAGATCAATTTGTACCAAGTGGCTTTTGTGGTGTGTGTGAAAGATTCAAAATAAAGGCACCTACCTTCTCTTCTCTCTGATGGAGACCCTTCAGCGGTAACGGATCCTTCGACACAGCCCGACCCGAACGCTAGAGATAGCAGCTGCTTCACCCAACCTTAACAACGTGATCACCCGTCTTAACCCCGCGACGACCTGAGTTGAAAAGGCAGAAATCCCCGCTCGCTGCACGCACGTCCTGGCTGCCCCTTCCGGTCAGCCCCAAGTTCCAGTCAGCTTCCCAGCTGCTGATGTCATCCCACAGCTTTTTACATACAAGGAAACCAAATGAAAACAAACATGGAGGGTTGTTAGACCAGAATGAGGGGAAAATAGCAAATGCTGGAGAAATATTTTCTTTGACAGGAGAAAATATAGAAGAGAGAGAAAGATAAGACACAGCAAGCTTCTAGGGCAGCCCTGAAACAAAAGAAAGATTATCACTTGAGGAAAAAGAAAGATGGATGACGGTCACGTGTGATGTTTTCAAGAGAGCAGCTTGACCTGTTCTCCAAGGTCCCAGCTGAACTGATATAATGGCAGGAAAACTCAAAAGAGAGCAACAGTGTCAAACTCCTTCCTTCTCATCAGGGAGAATGTTGTTCTGTTCACTTAACTAGCTGGGTGGCATCGTTTGAAACCTAAAAGTCTACGCTAAGCACATTGTAACCAGTGATGTATAACAACATCCAATGGTCTGATCTATCACATGATGTACATACATACATACATACCGTAAATCCTCGAGTATAATCCGCCCTTGAGTATAATACGCAAGGGATTTTTACCTCTGTAAAACCTAAACCTTGAGTATAATACGCACCCCTTCTCTAACTTGAGTCAAGGAGGTCTATATAACATCCTTGGTTTATAAAAAGGTATACAATAACGTCCTTTATTATTATTGTATATATAACATAATGCAAACGTGTAGCTTTTTTGTGCATTTTGTTTGCAGAAAATAAAGAAATAACAGTAATAACGTCAGTGAAATATATATATTAAGTAAATTGCCTTTACATATTTATCACTATCAGTTACAAAAGCAAAAGCAATTATTCAAATCCTTCAAATTCAACGTCACTTTCAGCATCAAATAACTGTTCCATTTGTCCCCTTCGTAAACATGTCAGCATCATTGTAGTGTAAATCTCCGTCATCGTCAGATTCATAGTCAACATCAGAAGATTCATTTTCGTTTATTTCATCTTTCCATACAACGTCATCCTGAGTACCATTCAGTGCAGACGATATACAACATTTGATGCAGACGATATACAACATTTGATGCAGACGATATACAACATTTGATAAAACTTTTCACAATAATCCGAGGATCAAGTTCATTCCATGCATACACGATCCATTTGCATATCAAAGTCAGGTCGGGAGCGCGAACCCTTCCTTCCACCTTTAGTGAACGACGTTTCTTCAGTCGACAGCCATTCAGTCCATAAATCACTTTATGACTTCATTGCTTTCAGGCTTAGCTTAAGGTATTTTCGCGCCCGACATCATAAAATGCGCCTGAATAAACATTGCCGGGTAGCAAATAGAGACTCGGACATTGCTTAGAAAATATTTTTCCTTTATAACCTCCTATATAGTACGCACTAGGGATTTTGACCTTTAAATTGGGGGGAGGGTGCGGATTATACACGAGGATTTACGGTACATACACTTATATATATATATATATATATGAATAAAAGGGGCAGGCAACAGGTTGCTTAGCCACATACCGAAAAATTAGAAATAGCAGTCAAAGACTGTTTATTTCTATTTTCTACAAATTAAACCCCACGTACGACATATCCCTTAGACTTTGCTTTCGTTATTTCTTCCTTCTGGTTTGCATATGTGAATTACAGGGATATGTCGTATATAATAATAATAATGTAATTATTGTATACAGTGCTCAGGTGCACCACAACTTGTCAGAAAGTGCATATAAAGCACATGCAGTAATGTAAAAATGTCTGGAAAGCGAACAATGTATGAGTCAGATACATGCTTGTGTGTGTATGGAGGGGAGAAAATCAGGTGTAGTGTTGGTTAATCTCAGGAAGCATGGAAGTTTTGAAGGATGCAGTGCTCCGACAACTAACAACTGATGCCGGCAGTTTGTTCCATGCTTCAGCAACTCTCAGCGTGAAAAAATGTTTCCTAAAGTCATGGGAGCCGTGCTGTTTTCTGACTTTGTAAATATGTCCACGGGTGTTAGACGGGTGGAGTTTGAAAAGGTGCTGAGAGTTATTGTTTGTAAGATGGTTGATAATCTTATGGGTGTCTGCCAAGTCAGCTGCCAGACGTCGGAGTTTCAATGTGTCCATGCCCAGGGAAGTAAGGCGTTCAGGATATGGCAAATGCCTGATGGAGGGTATTCTTTTGGTTGCATGTCGCTGAACAGCTTCCAGACGATTGATATCCTGGGCAAGATAGGGGTTCCTATGTGGAGTCTCATTTGTAGAAAATAGAAATAAACAGTCTTTGACTGCTATTTCTAATTTTTCGGTATGTGGCTAAGCAACCTGTTGCCTTCCCCTTTTATTTATATACAAAAATATATATTGAACTTTTTTTAGAAAAGTTCCTACCGTTAATGGTTATATTTACATGCCGAAATCTACCCGGGTTTTTTTTTAAACTATTAAAACTATTATTTACTCTTATTATATTATATATATATATATAATACACACAAACACGCTCGCACTTATACATGTCTATACACATACACACACACAGATAGATAGAATAAATAAGTGTATATACTCACACATACACAGAGTGTGTAACGTTGAGTTGAAATGTCAGCTGCTGAGGTTTCGCTCATTTTCTGCTCTGAACTGCAGCTATTAAAGGGGAATAACTCCATGAAATTGTTGTTAAAGGTGTTGGAACGTTACTTGGATCTTTTCGGGTCGACCCCGAAAGGATGAAAGGCAAAGTCAACTTCGATGGAATTTGAACTCAGAACCTAATGGTAGACGAAGTACCTATTTCTTTATTACCCACAAGGGGCTAAACACAGAGAGGACAAACGGATTAAGTCGATAATATCGACCCAGTGCGTAACTGGTACTTAATTTATCGACCCCGAAAGGATGAAATGCAAAGTCAAGTTCGATGGAATTTGAACTCAGAATGGTAGATGAAGTACCTATTTCTTTATTACCCATAAGGGGCTACACACAGAGAGGACAAACAAGGACAGACAAACGGATTAAGTCGGTAATATCGACTCCAGTGCGTAACTGGTACTTAATTTATCGACCCCGAAAGGATAAAAGGCAAAGTCAACTTCGATGGAATTTGAACTCAGAACCTAATGGTAGACAAAGTACCTATTTCTTTATTACCCACAAGGGGCTAAACAAGGACAGACAAACGGATGAAAGGCAAAGTCGACCCTGGCAGAATTTGAACTCACAACGTAGCGGTAGACGGAATACTGTTAAGCATTTCGCCCGGCATGCTAACGATTCTGCCAGCTCGCCACCTTAAAATAATGAAACCCCAGATGCATTATGTATGGAAAAGATAGAATAAAAAGAGATGGTCTCAGCTGCTTTGGGTTAAAAGAAGGGAAGTCCAGACTGAATAATGTGAACCTTGGTGCAATGTGCTTAAGAGGGGATGGTCACAGCTGGAACAGCTTTAACCCTCTTGATCCCAGCCTGACCAACACAGCTCCAACTTGCTGTTTTAAACCCTTTAGCATTTAAACCAGTTATGTCTGGCCCAAATATTCTACCTGTTTTATGTTCAAACTGGCCAGATCCAGCCTCTCACACCTACCCTACAATGTCTAAATATAAATAATCGCATCATTAATATCTTTAAGCTATGAAATAATGCCTGGTTGTGAAGGTGCATAGCTTGCCCATTTTATGATGCAGAGAATCCCGCCATAAGAGAAGGTAACAATAGGTTGGGCCTTACAGACAGAGACCCTTGGAGATATGCTGTGATTGAGAAGACCTGGCAAGTAAAGTGAGATCATAGCCATGGCCGATACCATTGTGGCATAACCAGCCTATTTAAAAGTACTCTTGAATTGTCGAGCGATATGCTGCACCTGAGAAGACCTATTGAGTCAAGTAAAATCAAAATCAAAATGGAAATCGTAATTGTGGCTGATGCCGGTGCCACCTGACTGACTCTCCCCCATGCTGGTGGCACATAATAAGCACCGTTCAAGCATGGGTCGATGCCAGTGCTGCCTGACTGGTTCCCTATGCCGGTGGTACATAAAAAGTACCACCCGAATGGGGTAAATACCAGTGCCCCCCGAAGGGCTCCTGTGCCAGTGGAACGTAAAAAGCACCCACTACACTCTCGGAGTAGCTGGTGTTAAGAAGGGCATCCAGCTGTAGAAATCTTGCCAGATCAGATTGGAGCCTGGTGCAGCCTACTGGCTTACCAGTCCTCAGTCAGCGGAGGTTAAACGATAATGATGATAATAAGGCGGCGAGCTGGCAGAAACGTTAGCATGCCGGGTGAAATGCTTAGTGGTATTTCGTCTGTCGCTACGCTCTGAGTTCAAATTCCGCCGAGGTCGACTTTGCCTTTCATCCTTTCAGGGTCAATTAAATAAGTACCAGTTATGCACTGGGGTCGATATAATCGACTTAATCCGTTTGTCTGTCCTTGTTTGTCCTCTCTGTGTTTAGCCCCTTGTGGGTAGTAAAGAAATAGATGATAATGATTTCAAATGTTCAGTATTGTCACAACATGTCACAAGGTGCCATGCTAATTTGGTTAGATAATTGCATTATGGGTACACCTATGCTGTGGAATATTCTGCCACCTTAAGTATTTCCCAAGTAAGGCTGGACAACAGAAACCGCCTCTTCATTGAGATCAATGAAGAATCCATTATCAATTATAATAATAATAATGAAATTATTGTATACAGTGCTCAGGTGCACCACAACTTGTCAGAAAGTGCATATAAAGTACATGCAGTAATGTAAAAATGTCTGGAAAGCGAACAATGTATGAGTCAGATACATGCTTGTGTGTGTATGGAGGGGAGAAAGATCAGGTGTAGTGTTGGCGAATCTCTGAAAGCATGGAAGTTTTGAAGGATGCAGTGCTCCGACAACTAACAACTGATGCCGGGAGTTTGTTCCATGCTTCAGCAACTCTCAGCGTGAAAAAATGTTTCCTGAAGTCATGGGAGCTGTGCTGTTTTCTGACTTTGTAAATATGTCCACGGGTGTTAGACAGGCAGAGTTTGAAAAGGTGCTCGGAGTTATTGTTTGTACGATGGTTGATAATTTTATGGGTGTCTGCCAGGTCAGCTGCCAGACGTCGGAGTTTCAATGTGTCCAATTACAATGTGTTCAATTACATTCTAAGAATTGTGTTTTTAGTAATGGTGGTGGTAGCAGCAGCAGCAGCAGTTGTAGTAGTAGTAGTAGTAGTAGTAGTAGTAGTAGTAGTAGTAGTAGTAGTAGTAGCCAAAAACAGTATTTATCAGAGCTCTACTTTCTGAGTTCAAATTCCTTCTGGGTTAGCTTCACCTTTCATTATTCTGGGGTCACCAGTCAAGTACTAACCCCTCCCCATAATTTTCTAGTGTTCTCTTTCAGTTAGAAATTATCTACTAGAGGGTCATGGCTGGCCCAGAATCTATAAACATGGCAGATAAAATCTCTTCTGTTATTTAAATATTTAATTACAAGGTAAAGCGGCAAACGAGCATAATTGTTAACACACCAGGCAAAATGCTTAGCGGCATTTCCTCTGTCTTTACATTCTCAGTTCAAATTCAGCTGAAGTCAACTATGCTTTTCATCCTTTCAGGGTCAATAAAATAAGTACCAATAAGACCCGGCAAGCCGAGACCATAACCTCATGGTCTATGCCAGGGGTGTAACCAGCCCACTTATGTGTACCTTTCTTTCATTGGACACTACACTCTGCTTGCGAAGACCTGTTGAGGCAAGTGAAATCGAAATCTAATTCGATGACTGGCATCCGTGCTAGTGGAGCACTAAGAGCACCATCCGAGCACGACCGTTGCCATAGCAGCAAACTGGCTTCTGTGCCGGTGGTACTTACAAAGCACCATTCGAGCATGATCATTACCAACGTCACCTTACTGGCACTTGTGCTGGCAGTACATGAAAAAACATTCGAGCAAGGTCGTTGCCAGTGCCGCTGGACTGGCTCCTGTGCAAGTGGCACATAAAAAGCACCATTTGAACGTGGCCGTTGCCAGTGCCGCCTGATTGGCCCTCGTGCTGGTGGAATGTAAAAGACCCACTACACTCTCAGAGTGGTTGGTGTTAGGAAGGGCATCAAACTGTAGAAACTCTGCCAGATCAGATTAGAACCTGGTGCAGCCATCT
>NC_043021.1:19869368-19919368 GCF_006345805.1 Octopus sinensis | reverse complement strand
TGTTCTTTCTTTCCACAACAGGAAGGACACAACAAAGTTGTGACTGGAATTGTTGTTCTTCCTGTTGTTGTTGTTGTTGTTGTAATTAACAACAATTCATTAAAGAACAGAATGATGAGTTAATCATTCCATAAATGTAGAAAAAAAAAAATACCGAAATATACCAAAAAATTAGGTGTGGGGAAATAACAAACTGTTGAAATATTTTTAGGGGCCATGTCAATGAGGACAAAACCACAGGAAGAAAGGTCCAGGGTTGATATTCGGAAAAGAATATTTAAAGATATTAAATGACTAAAAATATGAGGAGATGGATGAAGAAAAGGTGAAAAGAAAATATTACGAAAATATTATTGAATATTCTTTGGATAAGAAGGTTTACGGTTTCAATATTTTAAACAATATCATTTCTAGGTATTGAGTTTGTGCATAGTGTGTGTGTATATATGTGTGTGTTTGTGTGTATGTGTGTGTGTGTATATGTGTGTGTGTGTGTGTGTAGATAAATATATGTATATATATATTCATATGTATATATATATTCATATATATATATAATTAATTAATAAGGGTGAGAGAATTAGATACTAATTTAATAGTATATCTATTCAACACCAAGTGGCCTAGTGCTCCGAGAAACCTGGATTATTATAATATTTTATAACATATTATAATATTTTTACAAAATAAATATAAGAGAGTGGTCACTATATGGCTCATCACTTATATATAAATATGCTTATTGATGTTATACATATATATATACATGCACATATATGTTTATATATATATATATATATATATATATATACATACACATATACATACATGAATACATATATATATGTGCACATATGTATATATATATATATATGCATATGTCTGCTCATACACACACACATGCACACACGAACACACACACACACACACACATACATATGTATCGGAAACACCTATGAGCGAATGATAATTGATATATATATATATACATATACATACACACACAAACATATATATATTTATAGAGTGTGCATGTGTGTGTGTGTGTGTGTGTGTGAGTGTGTAAGTATGTATAAACGCCATGGTGTACGGTATATTTATAATATTTGATGATATAATACATTTATGTTGACGGTGTATAGATTGACATTGGGGGGTGGGGGAAGAGGGTGATTAACAATGAAATATTCAACACTCGCCAACACAACGACAAGGATGATAATAATAATAGTAATAATAATAATAATAATAATAATAATAATAATAAATATATATATAATTCTATGATTCTTAACGATTAAATATTCATTTTAGAATAAAAAAAGGAAAAAAAAAAATGCAATGAAAAATAAAAACAGCAAACCTAATATTTGTACAAAATAATGGTTTGCAACCATTGAAAGACCAATCTGACAGACAGACAGAAATCTGTCTTGAACAAAAAGTAGTTTCTGATATGAATCTTCTAGAGACGTTTTTTTGATAAAAATTTTGTAAAAAGGTTTGGTTTTTTTGAGCCCAATTATAGTTTTATTTGTTTATCATTATTATTTATTCAATTTTTTTTTTGTTATTTTCACGAAAAGAAAGTGCGGGGTGGTGGAAAAAAATGATTGAAAAATATTTTTTTTTTCCTTAATATTTCTCTCTGCGACCATATTGTGTGTGTGTGGTTGTGTATTTGTGTTTGTTTGTTTGTGTGTGTTTTGTGTTGTTGTAAATATGCACTGGAATGTCCCAGCATGGCCAGAACTACAATGGCTTGAATCAAGCAGTAAAATGAAAATTTGTGTGTGTTTGTGTGTACACATATTCATATAGTCATATTAATACATATGTATAGATGTTTATATGGACAAGGATTCGCATTCTGAGGTTTCCTCTTGGCTTTAAAGATGACTTTTAGTGTAACATTGGACTGTGCAAGACAGCATCAGAGATGGAGAGGTGACAGGAGAGTCTGTCAGTTGGTGGTTGAGAGGATACAAATTGTTTATGATCCTCATGTGATAGCAGGGGAAGTAAAAATATTAGTTTCTCCAGCAAAACAACGATAAGTTGTTAATTCAACAAATAAAATTCACAGAACCCTTTTTTTTTCTATGATTTACTGCATGATCATCATTTAGTAAATGTTAGTTAAGGGGTTTGATGCTCTTAATGGGAACTGTCAGTATTTTCAGGAGTTTTTAAGGGTTTTTTTTTCTGTTTTAGACCAAACTTGTAAATATATATATATTATATATATATAAAGTTAATCCAAACATGAAAACACAAAGAGAAAACACAACAACGCAAGGACGTGGAACAATGGAACAAGTATAGTATTATTGGACGTTCAGGAAAGAAGGAAAGAAGGAGGGTTTAACGTTTCGAGCAGAGCTCTTCGTCAGAAACATAGGAAAAGGAAAGATCCAAAGAAGGGAAGACGGAGGAAAAAAATCGCCAACGGTACACACGCGGTCACATTTTGAATATATATATACATATATATATATATATATATATATATATATATATATATATAATATATATATATATATATATACACATACATGCACACACACACACACATATATATATATATGGATGTTTAAATGGTAAAAAAAAAGGTACTCAGCAAATAAAATTTACTTATTCGTTCAATGCCAATGATCCGTTTTGTTGTTTTCTGAGTTTCGCATAATGGCAATCCTTCAGCTGACATAACGAAAGATAAAAAAAAATTGGTTGCTAGAAATGTCACATAGCAAGAAATTCTGTTTTGTTTAGGGTTTGTATGTGTCATTTGGAACTGGTATACGTCATTTGGAACAGGTATGTGTTATTTTGAACTGGTATGTGTCATTTGGAACTGGTATGTGTCATTTGGAACGGGTATGTGTCATTTTGAACTGGTATGTGTCATTTGGAACTGGTATGTGTCATTTGGAACATGTATATGTCATTTGGAACTTGTATGTCATTTGGCTTGCTTCCTATAAATGGATGCCCTTCCTGTTGCCAATCACTTTACAGAGTTTACTAAATGTGTTTGCTCATGGCACCAAAACAAGAGAGGTCGAATAGTCCTCAATGAGACGAGACTAGAGGGCCCTCGTAACCCTATGTTTTCTGTGCCCTTTTAACCTACCACATTACAGCATGCACATGTGGTGAAGGGTGGAGGGATCCCCTTATACACAGTTAAATGTAAATGAAAGTATACTCAGTATCCTAAAATGTGTAGACCGAAGTAGAGAAAGAAATGGGACCAATGATGACAGAAAGGCCAGAAATGGGTATTTGAGAGCAGAGTAAGGGGTTCAGTGGATTAAAGTAAGTGGTTGATTACCTATTGTGTGTACATTTGGTCAGGTGATTGAGGTGGGTGAAAAGAGGGTGTAATGGAAAGAAGGGGGGAATATGATGCTGGGAAGGGAGTGATTGGCAAGAGTAGAGGTAAGCAAAGGTAAGGGGCAAAGGAGTAGTGATGGAAAAAGAGAGAGAGAGAGAGAGAGTACAGTGGGAACAGACAGGGCCTGATATAAGCCAGAAAACAAGGTTTGGAAGACACGCAATGTGACAGCACACCTTTGATTCAAGTCTGAATAAGTGCCTCTCTATGTCTGAAATCACAAACATTATATTCTTTTACCCTTTTACTTGTTTCAGTCATTTTGACTGTAACCATGCTGGAGCACTGCCTTTAGTCGAGCAAATTGACCCGAGGACTTATTCTTTGTAAGCCTAGTACTTATTCTATCAGTCTCTTTTTCCGAACCGCTAAGTTACGGGGACGTAAACACACCATATGAGGGAGCCATCCCCACCATGCTAAATCATAACAAACAAAGTACATACATTGAGCCTGTGTGGTCAATAATGTATTATATATATATATATATATATATATATACTTTATTTAAAAGCAGCAGAAAATCTAACAAAAGCTGTTACTCAGAGTTTCATATTCCCGTTTGCTGGCCATTTTTTTTTTTTTAACAAAACTGTCCAACAAACAGGAACATGAAACTCTGAGTAACAGCTTTTGTTATATTTTCTGCTGCTTTTAAATAAAACATATTACTCTACTTCTGGTATTTGAGCACTCTTTTTTTCCACCTTGTTTCAAATTTATGTGTTTAATCAGTGGAATTTGAACTGAACTAAGAACGTAATGGCAGAGGAAATACTGCTAAGCATTTCGCCTGGCATACTCTTTTTTTACTTGTTTCAGTCATTTGACTGCGGCCATGCTGGAGCACTGCCTTTAGTCGAGCAAATCGACCCCAGGACTTATTCTTTGTAAGTGTGTACGTATGTATATGTATATATATAAAGTTAATCCAAACATGAAAACACAAAAAGAAAACACAACGCGAGGACGTGGAATGAGTATAGTGTTATTGGACGCTCAGGAAAGGCAAGAAAGGAGGATTTAACGTTTCAAGTGGAGCTCTTCGTCAGAAAGGAAAGATCCAAGGAAGGGAACACGGAGGAAAAAAATCGCCAACGGTACACACGCGGTCACATTTTTAATCACATATATATATATGTATGAAATAATGAACAGAAAACTGGTGTTGTAGTCAAAGCTTTAGAGGACATACACGTGTTTCGTCACACTACCCTAAGCAGAGTTTGGTTTTGCCGCACTGTATTATATTGGATACTGGAGTGGATTGTGGTGTCCACTACTGAGTTCAATTCTGGTTGTGTATTGCATGTTACTGTGCCTCACTTTATATATTTAATTATGAGTGACCATATTTTTAAGTAGAATTAATTTTAGAACGATTTGATTTTGAATTGAATTGATTTTATTATTATTATCTATTTGAAAATATAGCCACGAAACACGCGTAGTCTATTTACTACTCTTATACTTGTTTCAGTCATTTGACTGCGGCCATGCTGGAGCACCGCCTTTAGTCGAGCAAATCGACCCCGGGTCTTATTCTTTGTAAGCCCAGTACTTATTCTATCGGTCTCTTTTGCCAAACCACTAAGTAACAGGGACATAAATACACCAGCATCGGTTGTCAAGCAATGCTAGGGGGACAAACACAGACACACAAACACACACATACAAATATATATATACATATATACGACAGGCTTCTTTCAGTTTCCGTCTACCAAATCCACTCACAAGGCATTGATCGGCCCGGGGCTATAGCAGAAGACACTTGCCCAAGATGCCACACAGTGGGACTGAACCCGGAACCATGTGGTTGGTTAGCAAGCTACTTACCACACAGCCACTCCTACTATTTACTATTTATTGTTTATGTATTTTATTGATTTTTAGAATAAGGTTTTTACAGCATATTTATTTTTTCTATATGGAGGGAATAACATCTTTCACTATTGAATTGCTTAATAGAGGTTTTTCTCTAAATTATATACATACATTATATATTGTGAAATTTGATTTGGAATTGCTAAATTGAATTTTTCCCTGTAACTTTGGAATTATATTCCCTACTATTATCATTATTATTATATATGTATATGCATATAAAATTTACTAAGTTCATAGTAGTATCTTGTTCAGAGAATAATTTCCGGAAATTTCAGACTGAGCCCTTCATCAGAGAGAGAAAAAGTAAATTCTTTTTTTTTTTTTTTTGCGTGTGTCCTTCATCTATCAAAATATCAGAAATATCAGAAAATTCTTCTCTCAACGAACTTAAAAAAATAAAACTTATATTTTTTTCCCATAAAAAAAAAATTGCCTAACACAGACCACCATAAATCATTTTGGGGGTTTACCTTTTTAATTATAATTATAATGCATATGTATGTATATGTATGTATATATATATATATATATATGAGCCTGGTGCAGCCTTCTGGGTTCCCAGATCCCCGGTCGAACCGTCCAACCCATGCTAGCATGGAGAATGGACGTTAAACAATGATGATGATGATATATATATATATATATATATATATATATATATATATATATATATATATATATATATATATATATATATATATATAGATAGATAGATAGATATAGATATGTATATACACACATGTATATATATATATATATATATATATATGTGGTGTGTGTGTGTGTGTGTGTGTGGGTGTGTGTGTGTGTGTGTGTGTGTTGTATATATATATATATATATATATATATATATATATATATATATAGGAAGGGCATCCAGCTGTAGAAACCTTGGCAAATCAGACTGGAGCCTGGTACAGTCTTCTGGCTTGCTAGTCCTCAGTCCTCTGTCCAACTCCTGCCAGCATGGAAAGCAGATGTTAAACGACATCAATGATGAGGATGGTGATGATATATATATATTATATATATATATATATATATATATATATATATATATATATATATATATATATATATATATATATATATGTATGTATATACACATAAACACACACACACACATATAAGTCAACTTTTTGATCTACAAATTTCCTACTCTCTATTGGGTCACCATCGATCTAGCTCTCTCTATTATTTACCACGTTCTTTCTACTGTTGAGTTTAGACAATTGATTTCTGTAACATAATGCAACAAAGTGTTCCCCTTTGATGATCTGTTGTGGGTCAATATCCAATTATGCTTGCCACGTCCATTGCAGTGGAACATCTAAATAGCCACAAAGGTGAAACATACGCAGGGAACAAATGATATAAACTTGTGCTTTTACATACATCCATACCTACATATATATATATATATTATATATATATATATATGTATGTATATATAATTATATATATATATATATATATATATTTATATGCTATCAGTAAATCATAAATTCGAGAGAGAAGTACACTCTAAGTTATAAAACAGTAGGGTTATTTAGAGAAAGATAGTTATGGGTGGTTCATAGGGTTACCCAGGGTGTTGTGTCCACAAAATGCTTAGCTTTACATACGCCTCATCAGACCCTAATGGCTGGTAAATGCTTTATGGATGTGAATCTTGGGTAACCCCATGAACAGGCCATAACTGCCTTTCTCTCTCTCTCTCTTTCACTCTCTCTCTCATTCTCTATCTCTCTATATATATTATATTAAACTTTTAATACTTTTTGATAGTTATATAATTAAAAAAATAAATAAATAAATAAAATAATAATAAAATATATATATTTAAAATTTATAAGTTTAAATTATTAATTTAAATAATTTTAAAAATCTTAACTTTAATTTAAATATTTTAATTTTAATTTGGAATTTTATATTTTATATTTTTTATATATTTTATTAATTAATTTTATTTCTATGTATTGGCTTATGATTTTCACTGTTTGATTTGCCTAATAGTGGTTTTATCTCTAATTTAATATAATATATATATATATATATATATATATATATATAAGGGGGGTAATGACCCCCTTCGGTCATGAATGACCATGGGATTGCACCTAGAAAGTTACCCTCCTAGACACAAGTCCGGGCAAGGTTGTTTATGGAAGACCAGCAGTCGCCCATGCATACCAGCCTCCCCTCTCCCCATCACTGATGTTGTCCAAGGGAAAGACAAAGGTTGATACAGCTTGGCACCAGTGACGTCGCAACTCATTTCTACAGCTGAGTGAACTGGAGCAACGTGAAATAAAGTGCCTTGCTCAAGAACACAACACGCAGCCCGGTCAGGGATTCGAGCTCACAACCTCACGATCGTAAGCTCAACGCTCTAACCACTGAGCCATGCGATATACACACCCACATATATATATAACTGGCACTCCTTCAGTTATGATGACAAAGGTTCCAGTTGATCAGATCAAAAGAATGGCTAGCTTGTGAAATTACAGGTGGCTGAGCCCTCCATAGACATGTGTACCCTTAACTCTTTTGATACCAACCCGGCTGAAACCAGCTCTGGCTCTGTAGTACAAATGTCTTGTTTTCATAAGTTTTGAATTAAAATCTGCCACCAAACCTTAGTCACAATTTATGTTCCTAACACTAGCTTAATGATAGCTAAGTTATTTTACTAAATTCTTTATTATATTTAAAATAATTAAAAGAAATACAGAGCATCTCAAAATAAATACAGTAACGAAAGGGTTAATATAGTTCTGAGGGAAATTCAGCATGACACAGAATGTAATAAGGCCGGCCCTTTGAAATACAGGTACTACACATTTTTGCCAGCTGAGTGGACTGGAGCAATGTGAAATAAAGAGTCTTGCTCAAGAACACAACACACTGCCTGGAATTGAACTCAGTCAAATCGTCCAACCCATGCTAGCATGGAAAACGAACATTAAACGATGATGATGAGAGAGAGAGAGAGACAGATGAAACAAAGTGTGTTGAAAACCATCGCGTCAAAAAATAAAAACAGATTATAAATTCATTCTGTTACAATATGATATTGAAAAATGGAAAATAAAAAACTATCAAGAGAAAATGAAAAAAAAAAAAAATATTAGAATAAATTATCAACAGTCAAAAAGAATAAATTGGTTTTCGGTACTGTTTGCTGGTAACATTTTGAATATCTGTTTTCAATTTGCATATACTTACAAACATACATATGTACATATATCAATATATATATATGTTTCTTTATTACCCACAAGGGGCTAAACATAGAGGGGACAAACAAGGACAGACATAGGTATTAAGTCGATTACATTGGCCCCAGTGTGTAACTGGTACTTAATTTATCGACCCCGAAAGGATGAAAGGCAAAGTCGACCTCGGCGGAATTTGAACTCAAAACGTAGCGACGGGCGAAATACCTATTTCTTTATTACCCACAAGGGGCTAAACACAGAGGGGACAAACAAGGACAGACAAACGGATTAAGTCGATTACATTGGCCCCAGTGCGTAACTGGTACTTAATTTATCGACCCCCGAAAGGATGAAAGGCAAAGTCGACCTCGGCGGAATTTGAACTCAAAACGTAGCGATGGGCGAAATACTGTGAAGCACTTCGCCCGGCGTGCTAACGTCTCTGCCAGCTCGCCGCCTTACATCAATATATATATATATCAATATAATAAGATGTTGCATGGCCTTGAGGTCAGATGACTGGGTTATTGATCAGAATGTTGAAGGGTTGATCTCCAGTCCTGGCAGTTCATTGGGCAAAGTGCTTTTCCTTATGCTGCTGCCGTCCACTCAATTAGCCACTGGTCAGCCTCAAGTAAGCACAGCATTAAAATGCACTAGTGATTTTTATTTCTTATTTTTGTTTCGGTCATTGGACTGTGGCCATGCTGGGGCACCCCCTTTGCTGTGTTTATTCATTTATTCTTTTAATTGTTTCAGTCATTTGACTGTGGCTATGCTGGAGCACCGCATTTGATCAAGCAAATCGACCCCAGGACTTATTCTTTGTAAGCCTAATACATATTCTATCCGCCTCTTTTGCTGAACCGTTAAGTTACGGGGATGTAAACACACCAGCATCGGTTGTCAAGCGATGTTGGGGGGACAAACACAGACACACAAACGTGTACACACACATGCACACACACACACACACACACACACACACATATACAATAGGCTTCTTTCAGTTTCGGTCTACCAAATCCACTCACAAGGCATTGGTCAGCCCGGGCTATAGCAGAAGACACTTGCCCAAGACGCCACGCAGTGGGACTGAACCCGGAACCATGTGGCTGGTTAGCAAGCTACTTACCACACAGCCACTCCTGCGCCTTTTACTGCAGAAATCAGATACAGCTATTCAAAATGTCATTACCTTTAATTGCAGAAATCAGATATATCCACAGAAAATTTCATTACACTTAACAACAGTAGTAAAGATTGTTTGCCAACATAATATGGCAGTCCTGGTTTAGGACGAATGTTGCTGTAATTTAGCCCCAGGAGACATTGTCACTAGCTGGCTATATAACACAATCTGTGTCCTTATATTTTCAAACAAGGGAATCTAGAACCCTCACTTCTTGTTTGGAAATATAAGGACACAGATTGTATCATATAGCCAGCTGGAGGTGATGTCTCTGGGGGCTAAATTATAGCAACATTCGTCCTAAATCAGGACTGCCAATCAAACTTTACTACAAAGTACTGTTGCTGATTTAAAAATAGTAATTTTCTAACTTAATGGCAGAATGCAATTTTATGAAAAAATCTATCTTTTGTTGATAATGTCATGTTTGAAACCATTTTCTATTGAGGTATGTCGAGTTTATTGAAACAGTACTTGCAGAAAATACCAATTCTATATTTTTTGGTAGATATTTTAACATCATTACTGAATTGACCATGGAAATTTAATTTCACTATGAAAGGGATCCAATTAGTTAATTAACGACATAAAGAGAATAAGGAATGTCACCAACGTCATAATCAACTTCGTTAATGTAATCACCTTCATTATTGTTGCAATCATTCATTAACTTTTTTACTACAGAAATTCATTAGTCTTAATTACTGAAAATTTTATACACCAATCTATCTTTTGTCAAGTTTGAAACTATTTTTTGTTGATAAATGTCAAGTTTATTGAGGCAATGTGACTGGCAGAAAATAGCAATTCTATTCTATTCTTTTTTTTTTTTTTCTTTGGTGGAATTATTTATCATCGTCCTGGAATTGTCATGAAATTTAATTTTGTAGTGAAAGGGTTAATTAAACAAAAAAGTTGTCACTTGTAATGAAAATATTTAAAAAATTCTACAAGTGTGTCAAAGAAAGAGAAAAAAAAACAAAAAAAGAAAAGTAGGGAGGGAGGGATTAAGCAGCAGAAGATGAAAGGGGTGAGAGAGCAACAGGGCTGCATACCCCAGAGAAAATATATCCCCTTATATGTCTTGGCACATCTTTTTTTTTTTTTTTTGTGTGTGAGTCAGATTGGCCTCATTCTAACATCAGTTTTTAAACTACCAGAAAGCAACATAGTTCACTTCCTGTAAACATGATTAAGAAGTTGAATTGAATTTTGTTCTGGGCTTTAAAACTGGAGAATTTCGGAATCGGATTTAGAAAGTGATGGAGTGTGCCAATACTGACTTGGACTGCTGGAATCAGTAAGGCTGGCTTGGAGGTTGGTTATTTTCATAAGAAATATGATAAAGAAAGGGTCAGATTGGGGTGGAATCAATAGGGGTTATGTTGGGTAAGAGATGGAATTAGTGAGGAATGCGTGGAGGTATGGGTGGATAAGAAAGAGGCAGAGTCAATAAGAGATGTGTCAAATAAAAGGTAGAGTTAGTGAGGGATGTGTAGTAGATTTATGGGTGGATAAGAAAGGGGTGGAGTTAAGAGATGTGCCAGATAAGAGGTGGAGTTAGTGAGGGATGTGTAGTGGATTTATGGGTGGATAAGAAAGGGGTGGAGTTAAGAGATGTGCCAGATAAGAGGAGGAGTTAGTGAGGGATGTGTAGTGGATTTATGGGTGGATAAGAAAGGGGTGGAGTTAAGAGATGTGCCAGATAAGAGGTGGAGTTAGTGAGGGATGTGTAGTGGATTTATGGGTGGATAAGAAAGGGGTGGAGTTAAGAGATGTGCCAGATAAGAGGTGGAGTTAGTGAGGGATGTGTAGTGGATTTATGGATGGATAAGAAAGGGGTGGAGTTAAGAGATGTGCCAGATAAGAGGTGGAGTTAGTGAGGGATGTGTAGTGGATTTATGGGTGGATAAGAAAGGGGTGGAGTTAAGAGATGTGCCAGATAAGAGGTGAAGTTAGTGAGGGATGTGTAGTGGATTTATGGGTGGATAAGAAAGGGGTGGAGTTAAGAGATGTGCCAGATAAGAGGTGGAGTTAGTGAGGGATGTGTAGTGGATTTATGGGTGGATAAGAAAGGGGTGGAGTTAAGAGATGTGCCAGATAAGAGGAGGAGTTAGTGAGGGATGTGTAGTGGATTTATGGGTGGATAAGAAAGGGGTGGAGTTAAGAGATGTGCCAGATAAGAGGTGGAGTTAGTGAGGGATGTGTAGTGGATTTATGGGTGGATAAGAAAGGGGTGGAGTTAAGAGATGTGCCAGATAAGAGGTGGAGTTAGTGAGGGATGTGTAGTGGATTTATGGATGGATAAGAAAGGGGTGGAGTTAAGAGATGTGCCAGATAAGAGGTGGAGTTAGTGAGGGATGTGTAGTGGATTTATGGGTGGATAAGAAAGGGGTGGAGTTAAGAGATGTGCCAGATAAGAGGTGGAGTTAGTGAGGGATGTGTAGTGGATTTATGGGTGGATAATAAAGGGGTGGAGTTAAGAGATGTGCCAGATAAGAGGTGGAGTTAGTGAGGGATGTGTAGTGGATTTATGGATGGATAAGAAAGGGGTGGAGTTAAGAGATGTGCCAAATAAGAGGTGGAGTTAGTGAGGGATGTGTAGTGGATTTATGGGTGGATAAGAAAGGGGTGGAGTTAAGAGGAATGTGTAGTGGATTTATGGGTAGATAAGAAAGGGGTGGAGTCAATTAGAAAAGTGTCAGATAGGAGGTAGATCTCAGTATGGTGGAAGTATGAGTGAAGCCTATTAAATTGAAATAAAAATTTTAAATTTTGTTTTGAGTTTTAAACTGGAGAATTCTGGATTCTGATTTAGAAAGTAATGGACTGTGCCGATACTGGTTTGGAAACTGCTGAAATCAGTCAGGAGACAGCTTGGAGATTTGGTGGACTTTGCCAAATTGACAACTCCCTAGATATACTATGTAAATGATCAGACTATCAGATGTGGTTATACAATGCTGGTGACAATGCATTCCCTCGCTTTGTAACTTTTGAACAGTGCTGCTCTGCTTAGCAGGTCAACACTCCTCCTGAACGAAAGATGGGCTGGGTCACCCATTGAGTGAACCCAAACAATGTGGAACGAAGTATTTTGCTCAAGAACACAATGTATCACCAGTCTGGGAATTGAATCCATGATATTGCCACTGTGAGTGTGACACCCCAATTACTAGACCACACATTTTTACATATAGACAACATTAAAATATAAAAAAAAAAAAACCCTCAATTGTGTGCACTTTGAAGGTTATGGGGGCAGGCACTAAAGAATTACTTGAAATAGAATTCATGAAAATAATGAGCAATGGATGCTTTTTGAGCCCTTGTTGTCATAGATTTTTGTTTTTGTGTGTCTGGTGATGTTGTTGAAATTACAAGGCCAACAGAATTTTGGAAGAGATTTTGAAGAAAAGCACAGAGTTGCAGCAACTGTTTAACCCCCTTTTTGCTACCAACCTGCCTGTTTATCTCTTAATTTGAAATTGTTCTTATTTCAGTTTAAACCCTCCATTATTGTTTTTATGGAAGAACATTACGGTATGTCCCCTAACCCCAAATTGATAACAGAGAAGTTAGTTATTTTACTAACTATCTCTCTCCCACCAAATTGCTGGTTTATTTTCATAAGAAATATGGTAAAGAAAAGGTTGGATAAGGGGTGAAGTCAATAAGAGATGTGTCAGATAAGAGGTGGAGTCAGTGAGGGATGTATGGTAGAGGTATGGGTGGTTAGATCAGTACAGAGGCAGAGTTACTGAGGGATGTATCAGGTGAAGAAGAGGTGGAGTCTACGGGGGATATGTCAGATAAGGGGCGGAGTTAGTGAGGGATGTATGGGTGGTTAAAGAAGGGGCAGAATCATTAAGAGATGTGTGTTAAATCAGTAAAGAGGCAGAGTTACTGAGGGATGTATCAGGTGAAGAAGAGGTGGAGTCTACGGGGGATATGTCAGATAAGGGGCGGAGTTAGTGAGGGATGTATGGGTGGTTAAAGAAGGGGCAGAATCATTAAGAGATGTGTGTTAAATCAGTAAAGAGGCAGAGTTACTGAGGGATGTATCAGGTGAAGAAGAGGTGGAGTCTACGGGGGATATGTCAGATAAGGGCGGAGTTAGTGAGGGATGTATGGGTGGTTAAAGAAGGGGCAGAATCATTAAGAGATGTGTGTTAGATCAGTAAAGAGGCAGAGTTACTGAGGGATGTATCAGGTGAAGAAGAGGTGGAGTCTACAGGGATATGTCAGATAAGGGGCGGAGTCAGTGAGGGATTTGTGCTGTATCAAGAAGAGACACAGTCAATGAGAAATGCATCAGATAAGGGGGTGGAGTCTGAGAGATTGTGTTCCAGCATATGAAACAGTGAAAAAGGTAAAACACCAGCAATAGCAGTAGTGGTGGTATGGGTGGTGGTGGTGATATGAGTGGCAGCAGTAGTGGTTGAGGTAATAGTTGTAGCAGTGGTAATAGTAGTGGCTGAGGTTTGAGGTAGTAGTAGCAGTAGTAGAAGTAGTAGTAGCAGCAGCAGTAGTGACGACAGCATTGGAAGATGGTGATAGTAATAACAGTGGTGGGAGTAGTAGCATAGGTGACAGTATTGTTAATATACCAATAGTAACAATAGTAGTAGTGGAAGTGGTGGTAGTGGGAGTAGAAGTGGTAGTAGTGGTGATAGTGGTAGTAGTGATAATGGTGGTGGTAGCAGTGACAAACAGAAATGAGAGAAAGGTGCCCACCGAAAAGGGCAAGGAGCCTCTACTTAGGGAGTACGGGGAGTCAACAATAACAATGAGGGAGGAGTTAGGGTTTGTTACTCCGCAGTAAATGGATCTCAGCATCGATGAAGAGTATCCAGTTGCTTCATGACTCATCTGCTCATTCAACAAGGGTGTAGCTGGCTGAGTATTCCACAGGCATGCTGTACCCTTAATGCAACTCTTAGGTGGAATCATTGTGATACAATGTAACAAGGTTGGATTTTTAACCTCCTTAGCATTGAAACTGACCGTATCCTGCCCAGATAGTCAACGTGGTCTATGTTCAAACTAGTCAGATCCAGCCCATCACACCTACCCTACAATGTCATTCTGAAAATAAAGTTGTACCCTTAAATAGTTGTACCCTTAAAAAAATAGTTGTACCCTTAAAATAAAATTGTACCCTTAATGCAATTCTTAGGTGGAATCATTGTGATACAATGTAACAAGGTTGGATTTTTAACCCCCTTAGCATTGAAACTGACCATATCCTGCCCAGATAGTCAACGTGGTTTATGTTCAAACTGGCCAGATCCAGCCCCTCACACCTACCCTACAATGTCATTCTGAAAATAAACAATCACATCATCGAAATCTCAAAGCTACGAGATTAATGCAGGCTTATTACAAAACAATGTGAATTAATAAGCAATACGTTTGACACGTTTGTGTGTGCGTGTGTGTGTTTGTATGTGTGTGTGCGTGTGTGTGTTTGTATGTGTGTGTGTGTGTGTGTGTGTATGTGTGTGTGTGTGTATAAATATATATCTTGTTTCAGCCATTAGAATGTGGCCAAACGGGGGGGGGGGCGTCATCTTGAATACAAGGTTGTCAGCAGATTGCTATGGAGAATCGAACTCTGTACCTTTCTGAAACCAGCTGAGCACTCTGTACCATTAAGCTAACAGCCCCCGAAATATATATGTGTGTGTGTGTGTGTGTATGAGAGAGTAAATGATAGAAAAGGGCTCCACACTTTCTTGCTGAACAACCTGTATGCACAAATGCTTTTGTTTATAACGATCAATTGCTTGTGTTGTTTATCAACTCACTCTCTCTCCATCGTATCGACACTACCTGTACAGGTGCACAAGATGCAATAAGAGCACAATTCACCACCTGGCCCAAGAATCGACAATGCAGTCTTGAAATTGCAAGCGCAATGCCCTAACCACTGAGCCATGCACCTTTGATATCATACGTATACATATATGATGACGGTGGACTCTGTCATTGTGAGCAACAAATGAAAGGTCAATAAAATAAACATTCGAGCGAGGTCGTCGTCAGTGCCGCTGGACTGGCTCCTGTGCAGGTGACCACGTAAAAAGCACCATTTGTGTGTGGCCATTGCTAGTACCACCAATCTGGCCCTTGTGCTGGTGGCACATAAAAGCACCCGCTACACTCTCAGAGTGGTTGGCATTAGGAAGGGCATCCAGCTGTAGAAACTCTGCCAGACCAGATTGGAGTCTGGTTTGCCAGACCTCAGTCAAATCGTCCAACCCATGCTAGCATGGAAAGCGGACGTTAGATGATGCTGAGCCATGCACCTTCGATATCATACGTATACATATATGATGACGATGGACTCTGTCATTGTCAACAACAAATGAAAGGTCAATAAAATAAACATTCGAGCGAGGTCGTCGCCAGGTGCCGCTGGACTGACTCCTGTGCAGGTGACTACGTAAAAAGCACCATTTGTGTGTGGCCGTTGCTAGTACCACCAAACTAGCCCTTGTGCTGGTGGCACATAAAAGCACCCGCTACACTCTCAGAGTGGTTGGCATTAGGAAGGGCATCCAGCTGTAGAAACTCTGCCAGATCAGATTGGAGTCTGGTTCGCCAGACCTCAGTCAAATCGTCCAACTCATGCTAGCATGGAAAGCGGACGTTAAATGATGATGATGATGATGTTCTACGGACATGAATGTGTCTCTTGAGGTCTGTTGGCGCTTTGCAAACCTTTTGGCTAATGGAACAAGTTGAGGACTCAGTACTTGTGGATCAATCACTATGTGTTTCCTTGAGTGGACGGCAAGGCCTGCTTTGCTTCATCCCACAAAGCCACAATGATAGGGAAGGTTTCCATTTAGAAGAGCATGTTTTCTCTGCATGCTTGCACAAAGTTGGTCTGATTTTGGAGTTCACATTGTTTGAACTGAGAAGAAGCAGGACTGGTGCAAGGTCCTGCGTTCTGATCCTTTGTTTCCCCAGGAAGAAAGGGGAATATTGCATGACTTCAGATTATATATACTTATATATATTTACATACATATACATATACATATATATATATAAGAAAAGAAAAGGGAGATTAAGAAGTTAATAATTGTTTATTATTAACAACAAATTGGTCATCTTTGCTTCTTGTATATATATATATATATATATATATATATATATATATATATATATATATATATATATATAAATAGCGCCTAATTGTTCTGGTGTCTGCTGAATTTTTCTCTAGAGAACATTCTTTTCTTTGTAGTTTGATCGTAGGTGATCTATTTCTAGCATATGGCCGACTACCTAGTGGTCTTGCCCTTTGAATATACATATATATATATATATATATATATATATATATATAGAGAGAGAGAGAGAGAGAGAGAAAGAGAGATACACACACACATATTTTCGCTTCTTATATATACATATATATTTATACACACACACCTGTGCAGGTACACTGTATGCCATGTGTCTGATGGTGAAGTAATCGCAGAGCGAAATGAAATTGAGTGTTTTACTCAAGAACATAATGTATCACCTTGTTCAGGAATTGAAACCGCTATCTTGTAATTTGTAAATGTGACACCTTAATCAATAGGTCACCGGTCTTCACTGATATACCATTACTACATATTACTTTTAACCCTATTATATGAGATGGTAGCTCTTGGTCGCTTCAAATACAGACTGTTCTCTTAAGAGTTTCCTTACAACTGAATGACTTTATTACATGCAAGGCCACCTTGTAGTTGTTACAGAATTTTTGACATTTTAGGACTTTGTGTGTGTGTGTGTGTGATGGATACTCTTTACTCTTTTACTTGTTTCAGTCATTTGACTGCAGCCATGCTGGAGCACCGCCTTTTTAATCGAGCAACTCGACCCCGGGACCTATTCTTTTGTAAGCCCAGTACTTATTCTATCTGTCTCTTTTGCCGAACCGCTAAGTAACGGGGACATAAACACACCAGCATCGGTTGTCAAGCAATGCTAGGGGGACAAACACAGACACACACATGGTATATATATATACATATATACGACGGGCTTCTTTCAGTTTCCATCTACCAAATCCACTCACAAGGTTTTGGTTAGCCCGAGGCTATAGCAGAAGACACTTGCCCAAGGTGCCATGCAGTGGGACTGAACCTGGAATCATGTGGTTGGTTAGCAAGTTACTTACCACAGTCACTCCTGCGCCTACATTAATTTTAATTTTTTCACATCAAGTATACTCTCTATCCTAAAATAAGACAAAAGGGGCCAATAAATTTTTTCTGCATATTGATTAAAGACTATGTATTAGGGTTTAAGGGTCACAAGTTTCTCTTCCAGCGTAAAAAAACTTCCTGGTTCCCCAAGCTAAAAATACGAGGAACTATTTTAAAAGCAGGATTGTTCTCCACATCTTGTTATCAAATTCCCTTTACACATACAAACACACACACAAGACTTTATATTTATAATTATGCTGTAGGTCTTTTTGGACTACACAGAACCCTATAGGATCATGCAACAGAGGGAGTTTAACATGACTATTGATAAAAGTGGCAGCCTGAACAGTAAATTTGACCATATCATTCTGAAGATAGGCCTTGCGCCCAAAATATTAGGGATTTTTTGTTTGTAAATTTTCTACATTGTTAGAAGCTTTCTTTATTTCTTTTTCCTTCATCAACAAGGCTACCAATGGTTTCATGTACAGAGAATTCTCTCAACATTTATGAAGCCTGCTACATGGGAATGCTGGTACTCATCTCAATCTTGGATGGAGCGCATATATGTATATATATATATATATATATATAGTTAATCCAAACAAGAAAACACAAAAAAAACACAGCAACGCGAGGACGTGGAACAAATAAAGTATTATTGGACGCTCAGGAAAGAAGGGAAGAAGGAGGGTTTAACGTTTTAGTGGAGTTCTTCGTCAGAAACAAAGGAGAAGGAAAGATCCTGAGAAGGGAAGACAGAGGAAAAAAAATTGCTGGCGGTGCTCACAAGGTCACATGTTGAAAGAACGGAAGTTGAAAGATATATATATATATATATATATATATATATATATATAAAATACATATATGTGTATGTATATGTATATGCTAAGTATATATGTCAGGTTGCTTTTAAATGCTACTGCTGTCATGTGACCTGGTATAATCTGTTGAATGGTTCGGTGTTCAGGTGCACATTTAGTCTATAAGGGCAGATTGGACTTTAAGCCATGTTGAATTCAGGCAGTTAACTCAGATGGAAAACTCTAACAAGGAAAATCCTGAAGTATGAAGGCCACTGAGATTGTGGTAAACACTTGTACCAATTTTCTGCTACCAGTGGAAGAACTGGCTCAGGGCTGCTAGTGATGGAGAGCAGAGATGGACCTCGTTGTTGCAGTCCACTCAGCAGGCAAAAGTGAGTAACCCTGCGACAGACTGGCATCCTCTCCAGGGGGAATATATACACCATGGAAACCAGCCCTGATGAATCTATATGACTCGGGGAGGAACTTCACTTTCCAAGGCTTGACTAGAACTCATTTTATTGACCCTGAAAGAATAAAAGGCAAAGTTGGCCTTGACAGCATTTGAACCAAGAATGCAAAACTGGGATAAATGCCGCTAAGCACTCTGTGACAATTCGGCATGGTAACAATTCTACTGGTTCACCACCTTAATAACAACAGCAATAACAGTCCTTTCAAACATAGATTCAAGGCTTGAGATTTGAGGGGAGGGGGCAAGCCATTTACATTAACTCCAGTGCTCAAATGATACTTATTTTATCAACCGCCCCACCCCAAAAAACATAAAAGGCAAAGTCGACTTCAGTAGAAATTGAACTCAGAGCATAATGAGCCAAATGGAATGCTGCTAAAAAATTTTCTGACATGCTAATGATTCAGCCAACCCATCACTTTAATAATACCACAGATTTGCTTGTCAGTTGTTTGATCTTAACCAGTTGAGCATGTCTCTTAGTGGCTGATGATATGTGCATCTCTGATCATGAGCAGAAGTAGTTGGGGAGCATCATAGACATGTGTTGAGAGGAATTCTTGGAGGTTTGGATAATTCACCTTTGGAAACATGGGTGGTTGGTTCGTTCAACATCCTTACACAATCCTTATTCAGGGACCTTTTGAACGGGATGGGCTACTCGACAAGAAGAAAATTCTAACTGGGCCCCACCTGCAAGGTCATGCGCTGTTTATCTTGATATGAGATCACCATGTCATGCACATATGGTTGTGATGCATGTGCTTAGTGTGCCCTTACCAGACGGGTAGTCATGATGGGTATACTGGGCTTCGTATATTTTACCCCAGTGTCACTTTGATGGCATGCACTGCTCTCTCACACAATAATAATAATAATAATAATGGACAAAAAGGGGAAGGCAAAAATCCTCTGGGACTTTGATTTCCAGACAGACAAGGTGTTAGAGCACCGAAGGCCAGATATAGTAACCTTTAGGAGGGACAAACAAGAGTGCCTAATAATCGACATGGCAGTGCCAGGAGATCAGCATATCGTCATGAAAGAAAGAGAAAAGGTTGGTAAATATGGAGACCTGAGAATTGAGATCGCTAAGATGTGGCAGCTACGAGAGTCAAACATAAAGGTTGTCCCTATTGTCATCGGAGCATTGGGTTCGATACCACCCAAACTGAAAAAAAAACATCTGAAAACCTTAGAAATACCCTACAATCTAGATGTATTGCGAAAGTCGGCATTACTTGGAACTGTGCACATATTGCATATCATACTGTCTGCCTGAGGTCCTTGTTGTGACTTGACAAACTGTTCAAACCCCTTGGCACACACAATTTCTTCAATCAACAATCTCGTGATATTGGATACTGTGTGACGTCTATGATAGTGATGATGATGATTATGACGATAATAGTTTCAAATTTTACCGCAAGGGCAAGAATCTTGGGGGGGGAGGGGGTTAAGTCAATTACATCAACCCCCAGTGTTCAACTGGTACTTATTTCATCGACCCCCAAAAAGACGAAAGGCAAAGTCAACCTCGATGGAATTTGAACTCAGGACCTAATGGTAGATGAAATACCACTAAGCATTTTGTCTGGTGTGCTAACAATTCCTCCAGCTTGCTGCCTTAATAATAATAATAATAATAATAATATAATAATAATAATAATAATGGTTCCAAATTTTGGTATATGGACAGCAAGTTCAGGGTGAAGGGGGTAAGTCAATTACAGTGACCCCAATGTCCAACTGGTACTAATTTTATTGACCCTGAAGGGGTGAAAGGCAAAGTCGACCGTGGCAGAATTTGAACTCAGAATCAGAGTGTAATGCTGCTAAGCATTTTGCCAAGTGCAATAACAATTCTGCCAGCTCACTGTCTTAAATAATAATAATAATAATAATAATAATAATAATAATAATGATAATGATAATAATAATAATAATAATAAAATAATAATAATAATATTAATGATTTCAAATTTTGGCACAAGGCCAGTCATTATAGCGGCGGGGGGTTAGTTGATTACAACAACCTCAGTAGACAACTGGTACTTATTTCATCAACCTCGAAAGGATGGAATACAAAGTCGACCTCAGCAGAATTTGAACTCAGAATGTAAAGACAGATGAAATACCACTAAGCATTTTGCCCAGTGTGTTAATGATTCTGCCAGCTTGCCACCTTTAATAATAATAATAATATTAATAATAATAATAATAATAATCCTTTCTACTATAGGCACAAGGCCTGAAATTTGTGGGGAGGGGAAACTAGTCAGTTACATTGACTCCAGTGCATAACTGATACTTTATTTATCGACCCCCGAAAGATGAAAAGTAAAGTCAACCTTGGTGGGATTTGAACTCAGAATGTAAAAATAAATGAAGCGCTGCTAAGCATTTTTCATGGTGTGCTAACGATTCTGCCAGCTCTCACCTTAATGACAATAATAATAATATTAATAGTATTTATGTTGTGACATTTCAATATGGCTTTGGGATGACTTTCATATCTCTTTTGCATAACAGGATGATCTACAGAGTAGAGAGACCTTAGATTAACATCTCTTAAACAATTATTTCCAATTAGAACAGTGTTTTAAATCCTCTATCTCACATCTCCACATTAAAAAAAAAAACACAAAAACAAAAAAAAAATATAACAGTAAGCAGAGAGGAGAGAGAGGAGAGAGAGAGAGAGAGAGAATCTAAGGGGGACTACAAACATAAGGCTTGCATTATTTGTGTGTATGAGCGTGTGTTTACATGTGTGTGCATGTGTGTACATATATATATATATATATGTGGTGTGTGTGTGTGTGTGTGTGTGTGTGTGTGTGTGTGTGTTTGTGTTTGTGTGTGTGCATATGTGTACGTATATTTATATATGTGTGTGTGTGTGTGTGTTTTTAATCTTTTAAATCCAAAACAATGTGAATTATAAGAAATAATACGAGATGATGTTTAGTACTTTTACCTAATTCAATATTTCAGGGTTACAACCACTTCTTCAGGCTTGTATATACACACACACACACACACACACACACACACAACAAAACAGAGAAGTCAACTCACAATATCATTACTCTGAAGGTTTGCTAACCCCGAAGTACTGAAATAAAAAGTAAGAGTACAAACCATCCACTTGTATTTATTCTTTAAACTTGCATTGTTTTGGCTTAAAAAAAAAAAAGATTCAAAACATTTATATATAGTCATGACCAAAAGTTTGGAACATAAGTCTGAAAATTAGAATTTTTATCTGAAATGTCCAAATATATTTGTTTTGAATTGAATAGTAACTGGGTTAACACTTTTGATAAAAAAAAAATGTTCGTAACTTTTGGCCACAACTGTATATATATATATATGCATGTGTGTGTGTGCATACGTGTATGTGTATATGTAAGTGTGTATATATATAATATATATATTGGTAAAACGGTAAGATAACAAAAGAAAGAAAGAGACCTCAATATTATGTAAATAGAGGAAATTTATCTATACAATATCTTGACTATCGAGTAATGTAAAATATTATTGTATATATATATATATATATATATAAATATATAGGTGTGTGAATATGTGTGTGTGTGTAATATAATATATATATATATATTATATATATGTATGTATATATGTATGTATTGTATTTGTATTTGTCTGGGCAAATATCATAAAGAAGGTTTTGAGTTTTCAGCAAACATGGCAAATTTCTCAAATTTCGGTACAAATACGAAAAAAAAAAAAAACATTATTGTGTCTATAAAGATCTTTAAAACAGAAATAAAAACTGTTTACACAACATATTTAGCCAAATGGCCAAAACATGGATTCTGTTTTTTTTCTTTTTTTTTTTTAGGTACATTTAATTTTTCAGTTGGAACTCAAGTCTTTGGTTATAAAACCAACTGATTTGCTTTATTACTTATTTTTCAATGTTTATTTTTATTGGTTTTGTTTTCAATTAAATATCTTTATAACTCAGTGTAAGTGATGAAAAACAGATATATATATATATATATATATCTATATATATATATATATACAAACATATACATATATGTATGTATGTGTGTATATATATATATATATATGCATGTATGTAATATTCTTAAGTAAGAAAATGCATATGTGTGTGTGTGTTTTATATATATATATATACTCTTTTACTTGTTTCAGTCATTTGACTGCGGCCATGCTGGAGCACCGCCTTTAGTCGAGCACATCGACCCAGGACTTATTCTTTGTAAGCCTAGTACTTATTCTATCAGTCTCTTTTGCTGAACTGCTAAGTGACAGGGACGTAAACACACCAGCATCAGTTGTCAAGCGATGTTGGGGGAACAAACACAGACACACAAACGTGTACACACACATATATATATACATATATACGATGGGCTTCTTTCAGTTTCCGTCTACCAAATCCACTCACAAGGCTTTGGTTGGCCCGAGGCTATAGTAGAAGACACTTGCCTAAGGTGCCACGCAGTGGGACTGAACCCAAAACCATTTGGTTGGTTAGCAAGCTACTTACCACACAGCCACTCCTGCGCCTATATATATATATATATTTAGAAGGTTACTTCTTATGACTGGTTTCACGCCTACAAAGCATTTAGCTGTATAGGCAATGCTAATGATTTGCCTATACATATATATGTATACATGTATGTATATATGCATATATACATCTTTCTGTATGTGTATACATACATACATATATAAAAATGTCTACACACACACACACACACAAAATAATTGCCCTAGTAATATGTCAAATTAAAGTTAATTTCACAAAGGTTTGATTCCAAGAGTAACTCTTTTGTAGTATTACATTCAAATTCCAACATTTTGATAATATTAATTTCTAACATGGCACCGAAGATCCCAAATTTGGTAAGGAACGAACAACAGTCAATGACACCAAACCCACTAATTGGACATCTTGAAACGACGGAAGGTAAAGTTGGACAATGAAAGGTAAAGTTGATCACGAACTTGGTGGGAATTTGAAAGTACAAACTTAAAGGGCTGCAGACTAAATGCCTTAAGGCATTATTCTGCCTGCCGTTTTATCAGTTGCACCAAAAAACTGACATTCTTAGAATACTGATTAATAAGAGAGAAAGAAAATATATATATATATATATATATATATATATATATGTATATATAAAAAATTATTCAGGAAAATAAACAGAACTTATTAAATTATTTTTAAAATAATTTTGAAAATGAAGAAAAGCAGATGTATAAAAAATTAAGAATATTATATATATATTTATACATACATCATATATGTGTTTGCATGTATGTGTATACATAAATTCATATATATATTTATATATACATATCTTTTAGCTTTGTGTACAATATATATGTGTCTGTGTGTATATATATATATATATATATATATGTATGTATATATATATATATACATATGTATATATATGTATACATATACATATATATACATACATATATGTATACATACATATATATGTGTATGTATATATATATGTATATATATATATATATATAAAACAAATATTAGTATGGGGGGAGGGGGGCTATGAAAGTTGCTTCTATGTGAATTTAATTTGGGCATGAAAATTAGAATTTTAAGAATTTTAATTATGTTTTGGTCCAAATGAAACAATTATGTTTGATAAATGTAATTTGTTTTGAAATTTATTTTTATTTTCAAGCAAGAAAAAAACATTAATATTTTTATCATTTCAACCGATATCTGAATTCAATTTTTTTTTTGGTTTTTTAAAAATATTTTTGTGTGTATGTGTGTGTGTGTGAAACAAAGAAAAATATATTTTGGGATATTTAAGATATTTAAACATTAACAAAAATAAAAATAAAAAAATATAAATTAATGTTACACACTGAGAAACAAATTTAGTTTTGTTTTTAGTTGAAAGTCAATAATTTTTTTCAGATTTTATCCAACTCAAATTTATATTTATGCTTTTTTTTTCTATTTGTTTGCTATCATTTTTTTTTCAGAATCGAATATTTTTTCATTTTTTTTTCTTTTTTACATATAAATTACATATTGAAACATATAAAATATATTTTGGTGCATACAAAATATATTTGCGTCATGGTTTTATTTTTTTTTTTAATTTTAAAGAAGTTTGAATGCCTTAAAAAAAATAAAATAAAATAAAAACAGGATAAAGAAGAAGGAAAAAAGGAAAAAAAAATTTCTTTGTGTGTGGCATTAAATCTGCTGTCAGCAGGTTTTAGGTTGAGCTCTTGCAAAATCATGGCCTTAATTCTGTGATCAGCAGGTTGCAAATCAGACTGAACTCTGGGTAAAGTGCCAGTTAAATCTAATGTCTTGTCAGCAGGTTGACGGAGGAGCTCTGGTAAATCACAAATGTTTAACTGCAGACTTTGACAACTTCCAGGCAAAAAAAAACTTAGCAAGAAAAAAAATATTCTAGAACTTTTCTAAGCAAACAGGAAAAAACTAAAGTATATATACATGTAATATGTGAGTATATTGTTTTAATATACTACACTACCGTCAGAAATTAATTAGCCCTTGATTGCTATTCACTCAAGTAGTGCTGTCACCTAGTGGCCATATCTCGAATATTGCTTGTTGCGAGTTCACTGTTGCGCAGAACGATGACGTAACTGTTGTTTGCAGAGCAGTTTGAGAGTCTACACCCTTATGATGTTGACATAGCAGTGCAACAACAACTTGGAGTGCGGATGCAGACAAAATCTTCCTTTGTTACTAGAATAGGTAGCGCCTCGCAAGGACCGAAATCACACCATACTAAGTTTCTCATCGCGTAAGACGTTTTGAACAGCTCATAGGTTAATTGATTTAACCTATTTAATGTAGAAATTGAGAAGTGCTAATTAATTTCTGATGCAGTGTATATATATATATAGAGAGAGAGGATATATCAATGTTTGTATATATGTATATATATGTGTGTGTGTGTGTACATCCTTTCCACCACAGTTGTGCCTATCTGGTTTGGCATTTCATAATTTTGTTGATAAAAAAAGCCGCTTGGCTTTGGTAAGATGGAGGCAGGTGGAGCATAACAAGAATATGTAACATTCATGCCTTTCTCAAAGTCACCTAGACCTAGGTGAGCTAAAATAAGCTAGCAACTTGGAATAAAAAAAAAAGTTATAAGTCAGCTGGGAGATTAATTACACCAGAATTAGTTTATAAATTCTTGGAGGTGTTTTTCTTTTTAAGAATTTTATTTTGGATTTTTCGTATAGTTTTTTTTTTAAATGTTTTTCCAAATATTTAATTGACAAACAGGGATTTCTGATTTACTCCATCAAAAAATATATATAAAAAAAAAGAAGAAAGAAAAAAATACTCAGTAGTAACTTCATAATTATTAAACTGAGTGAAAAAATTTAGAAAATATTTCATTGTATCAATAAATAAATAAATTTATAAAAAAGAAACATTAAACCTTTTACTGCCGAAATCAGATATAACCAATCAAAATTTCATTAGCCTTAACTGCAGAAAACAGTTTTATATACCAGTGTATCATCTTTTGTTGGGGAATGTCATGTTTGGAACTGCTTTCTGTTCACATGACAGATTTATTGAGGCAATGGGACTTACAGAAAATACTGATTCTGTTTTGCAGTAGAATATTTAACACCGTTACTGGAATAATTACGAAATTTAATTTTGCAGTTAAAGGGTTAAGAAATTATTAAGAAATTAACAGGAATTTATACGAAAGCATGAATAATAATAATATAATAATAATAATAATAATAATAATAATAATAATAATAACAATAATAATATTTCAAGATTGAAGTTACTCTTCACGAAGGTGAAGAAAGAAGAAGAGAGCGACTGTTATTACTCTTTTACTTGCTTCAGTCATTTGATTGTGGCTATGCTGGAGCACCACCTTTGAAAGAATATTGAACGCTTCATGAATTTGCGTGTCATCCTTGCACACGGGCCATGCTAATCTTCTCTGTATCGTTCCAATTTTAGTATATGTATTGCCGAAGTATATGTATCTTCTCTATATATAAAAGGCAGGTTGTCTGTCTGTGTGCCTGTCAGGTTGTACCCTCACCCTGACCACGGCTTTCAACCGATTCTGATGAAACTTGACACACACATAGCCCAATGTCATAATTCAAAACTAACGCAGCGAAAATTTTGAAAAGTTCCCCCCAGTTCTGAAAAAAATTTATAAATTCCGCCACTTCAAGCAGTCAACGAGAGAAAACATGACCAGACAACATAACCTTAGCATACTTCTGCTAATCGCAGCTGCAGCCGCAAGTCGTTGCCTACTAGGGGTTCTTACATATCTGGGCAACGCTGGGCTATGCTGCTAGTTGGTTATAAATAGAGACTGACTCTGTTTATTAAAATGATTTGTTTCACTTTCACTTTAATAAACAGAGTCAATCTCTATTTATTACTAATAACAGTCGCGCTCTTCTTCTTTTCTTAATAATAATAATAATTCTTTCTTTCTACTAAAGGAACAAAGCCTGAAACTTGGTGGGAGGGAACTAGTCGACTACATCGACCCCAGTGTTTCACTGGTACTTATTTCATTGACCCCAAAAGGATGAAAGGCAAAGTTGACCTTGGCAGAATTTGAACTCAGAATGTGAAATTACTGAATGAAATGCCGCTAAGCATTTTGCCCAGAGTGCTAACAATTCTGCCAGCTCACCGCCTTAAATAACAATAGTAGTAGTAGTAGTAGTAGTAGTAGTAGTAACAATAACAACATCAACATCAACAATGGCTGCTTTACACAATGGACGCTGCTATGAACGATGGCAGTCTGCTTTGAAAAAATAAAACGGCTCATTTCACATCATCACAGAGACTGTTTTTGCAAATGGTAGCCTGCCTCAACATAGTCTGGCCTGTTTGTAATAATTATATAATATATAAGCTGCTTCACATAATGGAAACTAACTGAACAAATATTGGTGTTGCATACAGAACAGCCTGCTTAAACATGATGTAAGCATTTTTTCTGACACAAACTGGACTGTTTTTGTTGTTTTTTTTTAACATACAGTAATTTTTTTTTGTACAAAATGTAAACTGTTTCTTTACAGAAAGTATTCTTTTTTTTTTTTTTTCCACATAAAATAGCCAATTTTTTTTAATACATGAAGTTGTTTGTTTTTTACATAAAGAAGTTTAGTTTTGACACAAAGTCACCTTTTTTTTTTAAGGGAGACGACATTACAAATGGCAACCAAGCAGTTAGGCAGGCTTTTACAATAAGGATTTCTGAGATGTATAATAAGGGATGATGCTCTGTTTATAAAGCAACACCTGCAACAAGAGGAAATAATTTCAGAGACATATTCAAAGATTTAAGGGTCATATTTAACAATTTAAGGGCCATACATAACAATTTAATGATCATATGTAACAATTAATATAAAAATTTAAGGGTTATATTTAACAATTTAAGGGCCATATGTAAAGATTTAAGGGTCATCATACCTAAAGGTTTAAGTATCATACCTTATGATTTAAGGGTCATATCTAACAATTTAAGGGTCATATGTAAAAATTTAAGGGTCATATTTAACAATTTAAGGATCACATCTAACAATTTAAGAGTCAGATTTAGGGGTTATATCTAATGTTCCAAAGGTCATAAGTAAAGATATAAGGGTCATATTTAACAATATAAGAGTTACATCTAACAATTTAAGGGTCATATGTAAAGGCTTAAGGGTCATATGTAAATGATATCACCTCTGTATGGACATTAAGACAAAGACGGATAAGACAAAAAGCAGTAGAGTAGAACCAAGTTGATCACATGACCAAGTGCAACATGATTTATATATATATGTATGTATATGTGTATGTATGTGTATACACACATATAATATATGCATGTATGTACATAAATGCATATGTGTGTGAGTGTGTGATGGGGACAAGGGACAAACAGTATTTGTTCATTTTATAGTTTATTTCAGTCTTACAAGATATTTTTTCTTTTTCTTTTCACTCATTTTCAATAAAACAGCAGCAAAAATATAAATTTTAATAATTATTTCTTTAGATAATTAAAATTGCAAATTAAGAAAAAAAAAAAAAAAGACAGCAGGGCAAAAAGAAAGGAATTTCTGTGTGAGAGAGAGAGAAAGAGAGAAACTCGGAAAAAAATAAAAAACTTTTCTTAATAATCAGAAATCTCCCTTCTATGTCAGTAAGATGAAACAAATCTATTTACTGGGGTCAAAAGGTCATTGCAGCAGTAATATTAAAAGTAAAGGAATGGATATCTGTCTGGTGGAGATGGTGGGGTGGGGAGTTCTGGAATTTGGCTTTTTCTTTATTCTTTTTAGTGAGGTTTTTGTTTTTATTTTATTTTATTTTATTTTAATATTTGGGTCTTTACTTTTTTTTCACTTTAATTTAGTGCAAACCTGAAAGCTATAATATATATATATATACACACACATATACATATATATACATATATATATATAATATATATTAAAAAAAATTACGGGGCCTTTAATTTCAATTCCTGGTGCTTTTTACATTTTTTTTAACCCATTATAAATTCTTGTGGTGGGGGAAAAAGTCCAGGGATCATTAAAATAATCTTTTGTTGAAAAGAGACAGAACATGGATGGCAAGACAGGAAAAAAAAAAAGTTCCCAAATGCAAATAATAATAATAATAATAATAATAATAATAACAACAAGGGTTTCCGACATAGGCACAAGGCCACATGATTTGTTTTAAGGAGTTCAGCTGATTTAGTCGAACCCCCATACCACCCCCACCCTCCTCCACTATTACCCTTTTTTTTTTTTATCAATTCTGGAAGGAAAAAGGACAAAAGCCAACCCCCAACAATAATTGAACTCAGAAAATTATAGGACATTATCATTATTATTAATATATCATCATCATCATCATTATTATAAATATATCCTCATCATCATCATCATTATTATTATTATTATTATTATTATTTAAGGTGGCGAGCTGGTAGAATTGTTAGCACGTCGGGTGAAATGCTTTGCAGTATTTCGTCCACCACTACATTCCGCTGAGGTCGACTTTGCTTTCTTCCTTTCGGAGTCAATAAAATCAGTACTAGTTATACACTGGGGTCGATGTAATCGACTTAATCTCTTCCCCCAAATTCGAGTCCTTGTACTTCGAGTAGAAAACATCATTATTATTATTATTATTGTTATTATTATTAACCCTTTAGTATTTAAACCAGCCATATCCGGCCAAAATATTTAATCTGTTTTCTGTTCAAACTGACCAGATCCAGGCTCTCACACCTACCCTACAATGTTATTCTACATTAGGTAATTACACCATCAACATCTTGAAGATATGAGATAATGCATGATTAAATCAAATCAATGTGAATCAATAAGCATTATGTTTGATAGAATAATCAGAACACTAAAGGGTTAAGGTGGTAAGCTGGCAAAATTATTAGCATACCAGCCAAAATGCCTACCAACATTTTGTCCATCTTTACACTCCAATGAGGTTGCCTTTGGCATTCATCTTTTCAGGGGTCCATAAAATAAGTACCAGTTGAGTACTGGGGGTCAATGTAATCAACCAGCACCCTTCCTCCGCTACTGGAAGCACAAAGGCTCAAATTTCGGGGGAAGGGATTAAGTTGGTTACCTTAACCCCTCAGTACATAACTGGTACTAATTTTATCAGCTCCGTAAGGATGAAAGGCAAAGTCATCCTCAGCGGAATTTGAACTCAAAACTTGACGGCAGACGAAATACCGCTGAGCATTTTGCCTGGCATGCTAACGATTCTGCCAGTTTGCCGCCTTAATGCTGATAACAAAATAATAATAATAATAATAATAATAATGATAATAATAATAATGGTTTCAAATTTTGGCACAGGACCAGCAAATCCAAGGGAGGGATTAAGTCAAATTACATCGACCCCTGTATTCAAGTGGTACTTATTTTATCAACCCTGAAAGGATGAAATGCAAAGTGGACCCTGACAGAATGTAAAGATGGACAAACTGCCACAAAGTAATTCTGCCAGCTCACCACTTTAATAATAATAATAATAATAATGATGATGATGATGATGATGATGATGATTTCAAATTTTGGCACAAGGCCAGCAATTTCGGGGTGGGGGTGGGGATGAGAGTATGTCAATTACTTTGACCCTAGTACTCAGCTGGTACTTATTTTATTAACCCCAAAAGTATGAAAGGCAAAGTCGACCTTGGCAGAATTTGAACTCTGAATGTAGTGGCAGGTGAAATGTTGCCTAGCCTTTTGCCCGGTGTTTTAACGATTCTGTCAGCCCACCGCCTAAATAATCATAATAATCACAATAATATCCTTTCGACTTTAGGCACAAGGTCTGAAATTTTGGGCGAGGGAGCCAGTCGATTAGATCGACCCCCCAGTACACAACTGGTACTTAATTTATTGACCCTAAAAGGATGAAAGGTAGAATTTGAACCCAGAATGTAGTGGCAGACGAAATACCTATTTCTTTACTACCCAAAAGGGGCTAAACACAGAGGGGACAAACAAGGACAGACATAGGTATTAAGTCGATTACATCGACCCCAGTGCGTAACTGGTACTTAATTTATCGACCCCGAAAGGATGAAAGGCAAAGTCGACCTCGGCGGAATTTGAACTCACAACGTAACGGCAGACGAAATACCGCTAAGCATTTTGCCCGGCGTGCTAACGTTTCTGCCAGCTCGCTGCCTTAAATAATAATAATAATAATAATAATAATAAAATAATAATAATAATAATAATAAAATGTTGCTCTTTACTGAGGTCATTAGAGGGGAGGGGGATGCACTGAGGAAATGCTAATTCCATGCAAACCTTAAATGAAGATGACTGAGGTGACATATTTAATTATCAGTTTCAAAAATCAACAGCAGAGCCCTTATGTGGTCATTTGGCCAGTTAGAAATAGCAACCAAATTACCCCACCCTGTCTTAAAGAAGGGAAGGGTACATTAGATAATGTAGGAGTAGAAATGTTTTATCAGAAAGAGAAAAAAAAAACAAACCCCAGGATGATATGGCTGGAGTACATTTTAGGTCTACCAACGAGCCGGGGTGAGTGGGCAGGGCTAAACAATAATAACAAGAACAGAGTTCACAACACAACAAAACAAGGTATCCTCTATGTACTCATTGAAATTGCAAGAAATAACAGCCAAGCCTTCCTCAAATGACTTCCTACCATTTTAAAAATGGAAGAACACTGTTGGATAATATAGTGAATATAGAGACAAAACAAAAAAAACGAAGATATAAATGTGATGGTCAAGGCTGGAACATCTTTGATTAATATATCTGCCAGGTCAGAACAGACACCCTCCTAATTTCTAAGATTTGCTTTTAATATTTCTTTCTGCTATAAGTACAAGGCCTGAAATTTTGAAAGAGAGGGGGTCTAGTCAATTACGTTGACCCCAATTCCCAACTGGTACTTATTTCACTGACCCCAAAAGGATGAAAAGCAAAGTCGACCTCAGCAGAATTTGAACTTAGGACATAAACCTGAAAGAAATGCTGCAAAAAGCATTTTGTCCGGCATGCAAACAGTTTTGCCAGCTTGCCACCTTATTTTCTTTTAATATTGGGGCCCCTATTTAGGGGGCTGCTCAAAGTGCCCCATATGGTTTAACACCACTACCACCTAGTCTCTATATATCTTTAGTGGTGGTCACTTTGATAGAAATATTCAAAAACCAGACGTCCTCCTTTGCAAATATACAGTCTTGGAGGGCCAATATTCCACTACTATCAGCAATCGGTCACATATCTGCCAAATGTATTATAAACGCCCACCCACCAACCCAAACACCCACCCACCTGCCCACCACCATCTTTGGAATCCTGCTCTTGGTACATTTCTAGCACCTCCCCACTCCTGCCTACATCCTACTTTAAAGACATTTCCAGCACAGCTTGCCTTGCAAGGGTTAACAATCCCATCATGCAAAAGATAAAAAACGGTATGTATGTGGTGTGTGTGTGTGTGTAGGTTTGTGTTTGTGTGTATCTGTGTAGGTGTGTATATGTGTGTATATGTTACTTAGAATTATTCTTTTATAATTACAAATGGGTATTCACTAATAAAATAAACACTTGAAAATATCTTCACTGTTTTATATACACATACATACACACATATACACATGTATATGTATATGTGTTTCTATTTGTGTGTGTATGTGTGTGTGTGTGTATATATATATATAATTTTTATATAAAATTAATTAAGGGTAGAAATTGATATTTATCAATTACCTAAAACCAGTGGTCTAGCATATTAAAAAAGAATCCGAAGATTAAAATATTTATATATACCAATAAGGACTGAACACGAAAAGTGAACAGTCAACATGCTAGATATAGACGTCAAATCGCCATTTCTGGAGAATGGCGATTTGACGTCTATATCTAGCATGTTGACTTTCGTGTTCAGTCTTATTGATATATATATATATATATATATCTATATATATATATATATATATATATGTATGTATGTATATATAGATATATACGACACACACACCACACACAGATATATATATATAAATTTATAAATAAGGATGATATCGATTTTAAATATCGATCTTATCAGTGGCCAGCATGGGAATAAATACCATACAAAGGTAATAATTATTTAAAATTATAAATTAGGATATCTGAGAGAGACCCACCATGCTGAAATGTATATATATATATATATATATATATATATATATATATAGATAATATATATATATATAGCTACTGTGTGACCACTAAAGAATTCATTCTCATCATCACCATCACTATTATCATCATCATTGATATTGTTCTTGTCGTTATAGTTACCCTTAATAGCTTCACGAGGAAAATATTCGCATTTAATTTAACTCGTTTGGCTAAAATAAACATCAGCCGAGATGAAATATTTCTATTATAATTATTAATTATGCCTAAGTAAGATTTTAAACAAAAATAACTTTATTATTGTTGTTCTTGTTAACTGCATCATCGTCAGCAGCATGAGCAGCAGTAGCAGTAGCAGTAGTAGTAGTAGTAGTAGTAGTAGTAGTAGTGGTGGCGGTAGTAGTAGTAGTAGTAGTAGTAGTAGTAGTAGTAGCGCGTCTGGCTCGCAGTCAATGCGCCGGTCAAAGAAGATCTAATTGTCCAACTAGAATCAGTTAAAAGCCATCGAAGGCGCTGAACCATTGTTGAGTCACTGCATTCATCAGATTCCGAGAAGCAGTGAAGAACCATTACGAACCGAAGATGGGAATCTTGCAACTTGCTTCTTCTTCTTCTCGATCACGTTGGACCCTGCTAGAAAAAAACTGCGACCTAACTCTCTCCCTCGAATCACGCTTTACTGATATCTTGAATAAAATAGGGGCGGGGCAGCATTGGAGGGTAATATGTATTGGATAGTGTAGCACCTGGTGCTCTAAAAGACAGGATGGTCAGGTTTTGGAAAGCATGCCTTCAATCATAGGTCACCTGGATCATGTTTGACCTTGGGCTAAAGAATAACGACTATGTCACCAATATTTATCCTTATATATATGTGCGTGTGTGTATTTGTGTGTGTGTATTTGTGTGTGTGTGTATTTGTGTGTGTGTGTATTTGTGTGTGTGTGTATTGTGTGTGTGTATTTGTGTGTGTGTGTATTTGTGTGTGTGTGTATTTGTGTGTGTGTGTTGTTTTGTGTGTATGTGTGTGTGTTTTGTTGTGTGTGTATTGTTGTGTGTGTGTATTTGTGTGTGTGTGTATTTGTGTGTGTGTATTTGTGTGTGTGTGTATTTGTGTGTGTGTGTATTTGTGTGTGTGTGTATTTGTGTGTGTGTGTATTTGTGTGTGTGGTGTGTATTTGTGTGTGTGTATTGTGTGTGTGTGTGTATTTGTGTGTGTGTGTGTGTTTGTGTGTATGTGTGTGTATTTGTGTGTGTGTATTTGTGTGTGTGTGTATTTGTGTGTGTGTGTTGTGTATTTGTGTGTGTGTGTGTATTTGTGTGTGTGTGTGTATTTGTGTGTGTGTGTATTTGTGTGTGTGTGTGTATTGTGTGTGTGTATTGTGTGTGTGTATATTTGTGTGTGTGTATTGTGGTGGGTGTATTTGTGTGTGTGTGTATTTGTGTGTGTGTGTGATATTTGTGTGTGTGTATTTGTGTGTGTGTATTTGTGGTGTGTATTTGTGTGTGTGTGTATTTGTGTGTGTGTGTATTTGTGTGTGTGTGTTTGTGTGTGTGTGGTTATTTGTGTGTGGGTGTATTGGTGGTGGTGTATTTTGTGTGTGTGTATTTGTGTGTGTGTGTATTTGTGTGTGTGTGTATTTGTGTGTGTGTATTGGTCTGTGTGGGTGTTGTTGTGTGTGTGTGTGTATTGTGTGTATGTGTGTGTGTATTTGTGTGTTGTGTATTTGTGTGTTGTGTATTTGTGTGTGTGTGTGTGTGATTTGTGTGTGGTGTGGGTGTATTTGTGTCGTGTGTGTGTATTTGTGTGTGTGTGTATTGTGTGGTGTGTGTATGTGTGTGTGTATTTGTGTGTGTGTGTGTATTTGTGTGTGTGTATTTGTGTGTGTGTGGATTTGTTGTGTGTATTTGTGTGTATGTGTGTGTATTTGTGTGTGTGTGTGTAATGCATTTATACATGTGTGTATAAACCTTTTATCTTTTGTCTTTTTCTTATTTCAGTCATTAGTGTGTGGCCATGCTGGAGCACTGCTTTGAGGAATTCCAGTACTTACTCTGCTTTTTAAGCCTGGTACTTATTCTATCAGTCTCTTTTGCCAAACCACTAGGTCACAGATGCAAATGCACCAGCACCAGCTGTCGAGCAGCAGTGGGGGAACAAATGCACACACACACACACACACACACACACCCATGATGGGCTTCTTACAGTTTCCGTTTACCAAATCCACTCACAAGGGTCTGGTTGGCCCAAGGCTATAATAAAAGACACTCGCCCGAGATGTCGAGAATGAAACTGAACCCAGAACCATGTGGTGGGGAAGCAAGCTTCTTACCACACAGCCATATATAATGTATTTACTAGTGTGATGTGTGTGTGTGCGTGTGTGTGCATGTATGTGTGGGTCTATTATATATATGTATGTATGTATGTATATATATATATATATATATATATATATTATTAATATATATATATGTTCTCTGTGTGTGTGTGTGTGTGTGTGTATGTGTATATACATATATGTGTTTATATGTATGTGTGTATGTGTACGTGTGCAAAGTTTAAGACGTACCCTTTGAATAAAATAATTACAGATTTGTATCCAAATTTCCATTAATTTGGTTGATTTTTTTCTCTTTAAATATAAATTCGGTCTTTAGCCATCTAACGACGACAACAACAACAACAGTAACAAAGCAATGAGGGGGACCTCTACATGATTACTCAATTGGCTAGAAACAGCAGCTAAATCACTCTCGTGTCTAGAGTCACCGAAAAAGGTAAAAAAAAATTTTTAAAAAGACAAAACGAAAATTAAAAAAAGGACAGCTGAGTTAACGCAGGGGTTCTCGAAATAATAATCTGATTGATCTATCAGAAATCAAAGACAGGAAGGTGTATGTCAGCTGCTGGAATGTGTTTTGGAGAGAGAGGACTGCTGGATCAGGGTTGACTAAGAGCTGGGTAGATCAGAAAAGACACAACAACAATAATAACAACAACATGGAATGTCTGGGACAGGAAAAACGAAACAAAAAACAAACCCAAAGACACTGGGATGAAGGATTTTTGTCGATTGATGGATGGGAACAGTCCAGACAAAATCACAGAAAATTGGTTGACAATTGTGACAAAAGAACCCTTAACGAGGTTTTCTTTTCTTTTTAGTATTCTGTAGATTTAACATTCTAAAACATTCTTTTCCTGTAATCAACACCGTTTTACTGGAATTGATCGGTATTAGATATTGGTTTTTTTTCAGCTCATACATACATACACACATGCATACTATCTATCTATCTATCTATTCTATCTACCTATCTTTCTTATTTCTTTAGTGCCACAAGGGGCTAAACACAGAGGGAACAAACAAGGACAGACAAAGGGATTAAGTCGATTACATCGACCCCAGTGCGTAACTGGTACTTAATTTATCGACTCCCCCCAAAAGGATGAAAGGCAAAGTCGACCTCGGCAGAATTTGAACTCAGAACGTAAAAGACAGATGAAATACTGCTAAGCATTTCGCCCGGTGTGCTAACCTTTCTGCCAGCTCACTGCTCTATCTATCTATCTGTCTATCTATCTATCTATCAACATATGCAAGTGCACCACACACACACACACACACAGTGTATACATTTTTTTTTTATTGATAATAGGCAGAATTTCAGAGTGACTCAAGGGCTGAGAGTTTAAAGCATTGGTAAATTGCCAATGAAATCCTTGGCCCTTGATTCACTCTGTAACTTCTGCTAATTATTGATAAAAAACGCACACACACACACACACACATATATATTCATGACTTGAGTTCTATTTTCACGGTTGCATCACCAAACTTATATATGTCTAAATATATTCATGTACACACACACACACAACACACATTTCGCTTAGGCATAGTAAAACTAATTACTTTGGTGTAGAATTCAATATACATATGTTTCTGAATGAAGAATTAGTCGAGTACAAAGCGGTTAATAAGAAAATGAATGACACAGGAATAATCGAATATCTTTCACTATGAAATTCATAAGATAATCGTTTATTTCTCTGTCAGCTTATTTTCATATATATATATAGATATAGCTCAATACAATATTATCTGAATGCTGGTATATCAACTATCTCCAGCTATCACACACCACTGTATACCATTTGTTAACATCATATCACATCAGTTTTGAAATCAACACGTATTATCATAATTTATGCTAACGAAATCACTCTAAACTAGATAAATGACTACATCACTCCAAACTAGAAACAAAGAGTTTCGTGGAGGAAGAGAATAGTCAATAAATTTTCAGAAATTGTTCTCTTTACCTAAGACGTATATTTGAAACGCCGTCCATGCATAAAATGAAAGAAAGAAAGAAAGAGTAGAAAGAGAGCTTAATTCGGTCTTTCACATTGAAGTTTAAGTTGGGGTGGTCGGAAACAAACGAGCACCCCAATATTCTTTTCTACTCTAGGCACAAGGCCTGAAATTTTGGGGGAGTGGGGGGCCAGTCGATTAGATCGACCCCAGTACACAACTGATACTTAATTTATTGACCCCGAAAGGATGAAAGGCAAAGTTGACCTCGGCAGACAATCCCAACAACATCCTTTTCTACTCTAGGCACAAGGCCTGAAATTTTGGGGGAGTGAGGGCCAGTCGATTAGATCGACCCCAGTACACAACTGATACTTAATTTATTGACCCCAAAAGGATGAAAGGCAAATTTGAGCTCGGCAGACAAGCACCACAATATTGCATCATAATGAAAACATAATGAATTACACTAATTAATGTAAGTAATTATAACTAGATTGCTATAAATATGCAATTTTCTGATAAAATATCCCTGTGTTATTGATGAATATATTTTACTTAAATAATGCATTCAAGTTTCTAAGCAATGAAATCTTAAAAAAGATATAATAAAAGAATTTCCGATAGCGTTCTTGTTTCAGTACTTCAGCAGTTATTAAATGATAATGGTTCTTTTAAAAAGGTATTCAAATTTGTAAACAATTCACTAACTCACAAAAAATATGGAACTTTAGTTCCATATTCTTTGGAAAAATTTAACCCTTAGCATGTAAACCAGCCATATCTGGCCCAAATATTCTACCTATTTCATTTTCAAATTGGCCAGATCCAACCTCTCACACCTATCCTACAATGTCTTTCCAAAAACGAACAATCATCACCATCATCATCTTCATCATCAACATCTGCCTTCCATGCTGGCATGGGTTGGACGGTTTGGCAGGAGCCGGCCAGACAGAAGACCACACCAAGATACTGTATCCGTTCTGGCATGGTTTTTTTTACGGCTGGATGCCCTTCCTAACACCAACCACCCTGCAGAGTGGACTGAGTGCTTTTGACGTGGCACCAGCACAGGCGAGGTCAGTTTTGGCATGGTTCTTACAGCTGGGTGCTCGCCCAAATGCCAACCACTTCACATTGAAACCTTGAAGCTATGAGATAACGCAAAATCAGTTAAAAAATACATGAATTAACAAACACTTTGGCATCGAGAGTTACACAAATGCCAGAACTGGGTGCCACTGCATAGTACCAAGGACTCCAAATTTGCCATCAAGATGTAGGACAAGATACTGTGATAGCCTGGGCTTCCGAGGCCCACAGCTCTTCAATATCCTCCCGAAGAACCTAAGAGACCTGCATGGGGTGGATGCAGATGTCTTTAAGATGAAACTGGATCTCTTCTTGTCAGGTGTCCCAGATGAACCAACTTCACGGCAGGAGGTGCAGATGAGGGCAGCTGCATTGAACTCTCTCATGCACCAAATGGCAATTGCTAAAAAGCATTCGTGAAGTAAAATCATGTAGCAACAAAAATTGGCGGTGCCCCAGCATGGCCACAGCTTGTGAGCTAAAACTAAATTAAAAAAAAAATTTTTTTTAAATAAGATTCGACAAAGGAATCTGATCGCTAATAGGTTAAATGGCTTTTGTGATAAATTCGAAAATGTTGAATATTCCCTTTTTTCACCAAATCTGCCAAATGCTACTGCACTGCTCTAAACTACACACACTAAATGCACTAAACTAGAGATGCTACCACAAAATTCTAAATACACTACAATGCCACTCTAAGCTAAACACACTACATCAGTTCAAACTAACAGGGGTTGAAAGTACTTAGTAGCAAATTGCAAATATGAGAGCGTAGTCCTGTTATTCGAAGCTGTGTGTACACCATGATTAGTTAAGAGCTAGCTGTTGGTACACTTGGACTACATAAGGTTTCTAAGTAAGGAGTGGTGTTGATCGTGTCCTGTAAGTACAAATGAATGAGTTGTGGAAAGCTGGAAGTGCGTTTGACTTGAGTATTGTCAGGTCCACAAATAATCTCAGGCTTTCAAGAGGCTGAAAGTACAGTTGTTAGGGGCCAGGTTGGTGAGTGTGGACACAAGAAGTACTCGTCTAAATGATGAAGTTCACGGTGGGGGATGGGTGGGGTGTGGGGTTTGCGAACGTATAAATCTTTGATGGGGGTTGGAGGGGTTATAGAAAACCAGCGAAGCCGAAGCCGTCGCTAACGGACTAAAATAACGGCAGACATCATCACAACAGGTAACATTAATAAAGAAGATATTTTGATGGGTGAGGAAGTGGGGGACGGCAGAAACAAAGAAAAAGAAGGAAGATGGGAGAAAGAGAAAGGATATGTGTGAGAGAGTGAGAGAGAGAGAGAGAGAGAGAGAGAGAGGGAGGGAGGGAGGAGGAGGGAAGAACCGCTCAGGTATCTTAAATATTGGTCACTGCAAAGAATATTCCATAATAGCTTTTTCCACAGAATTTACATACATACATACATACACACATATGCGTGTAGGTATATATGTACACATATATCTTATACATAAACATTTTATTAGGCACACACACACACACACACACACACACACATATATCTATGTGTATGTGTGTGTGTGTGTGAGTATGTATGTATACATGATTAAAACACATATATAATGATACATTATTAAGTAATGTATACATTTTAATATATATTATTTATTTATATATACATATACATTATATACGTAAACATTATACACACTCGCGCATACACACATACAAGCACAGGCACACATACAAGCTCTCTCTCTGTCTCTCTCTCGCACACACACACACATGCACACATGCACACACAAAGCAGTCTACTAAATCAGAACAGATACATCAACAACAACAGCAGCATCATGAATAAAGGATATTCTTCCACCTCACCTCCCACTCCAAAAAAAAAAAAAAACCACGCTCAAAAGTTTGAAAAAAAACAAAAAAACTTTGGACTAAATATTTGGATGGATGTGCACATCAGTATCTCTCTCTCTCTCTCTCTGTCTGTCTGTCTCTCTCTCTTTCTCTCAGTGGTAAAGTTAGAGGAGGAGAGTTAGTGATGAGCGACTGGTTGTTTTCTGTGGATGGGCAGGTGGGTAGGTAGGTAGGTAGGTAGGTAGGTAGGCAGGCGGAGAGGGGCGGCGGCGGCGGTGTTTTCCTTTGCACCCCTCCGCCGCGGTCGCTCGGCAGAGGAGCATCAGATCTTCATCTGCATGTCCGAGTAGTTGAAGAAGTTTTCGATCTGTTTGCTGGCCAACGCCTTGTTCTGGCTGACGAACACCAGACCCGTGGTTCCCTTCATTATGTTCACAATTTGGTTCTGGCAGAAGCTGATCACTCCGTCACCACACAACTCAAGCCCTATCACGGGACCTGCAACGAGGAAAGAAACAGGTAAGTCAGAGTGTATATACACAGGTGTGCAGCACAGTGCATGCATGCATTGCAGTGCAAGAAAACATACATACATATACTTTTTTTCTTTTATTCTTTTACTTGTTTCAGTCATTTGACAGTGGCCATGTTGGAGCACCACCTTGACACCCCCCACCCCAGGATTATTTCTTAAGCCTAGTACTTTTTCATAATAGCATGCCAAGCTGCATCTCTCAGTGCAGCAAACTGCATCTCACAGTGCAACAAACTACATCTCACAGTGCATCAAACTGCATCTCACAGTGCAACAAACTACATCTCATAGTGCATCAAACTGCATCTCACAGTGCAACAAACTACATCTCATAGTGCATAAAACTGCATCTCACAGTGCAACAAACTACATCTCATAGTGCATCAAACTGCATCTCACAGTGCAACAAACTACATCTCATAGTGCATCAAACTGCATCTCACAGTGCAACAAACTACATCTCATAGTGCATCAAACTGCATCTCACAGTGCAACAAACTACATCTCATAGTGCATCAAACTGCATCTCACAGTGCAACAAACTACATCTCATAGTGCATCAAACTGCATCTCACAGTGCAACAAACTGCATCTCACAGTGCAGTAAACTGCATCTCTCAGTACAGCAAACTGCATCTCACAGTGCAGCAAGCTGCATCTAAGAGCACAACTGAATGCATCTTACAGCACACAAAACTGCACTTCACAACACAAGCTGCACCATACAACTCACCCATCCAACTGCATCTCACCACATACCAAGCTGTCCCTTATGCCACAGATAGCTGCACCTCAGCATATGAATGCCCTCATCACACTGAGATGCACTTTACATCACACAAATACATCACAGCACCGATCCACCACATCATAATAAAGTGCCCCTTTAGAACACTGAGTGGAGGTGCAATGGCCCAGTGGTTAGGGCAGCGGACTCGCGGTCGCAGGATCGTGGTTTCGATTCCCAGACCGGGCATTGTGAGTGTTTATTGAGCGAAAACGCCTAAAGCTTCACGAGGCTCCTGCAGGGGATGGTGGTGATCCCTGCTCTACTCTTTCACCACAACTTTCTCTCACTCTTACTTCCTGTTTCTGTTGTACCTGTATTTCAAAGGGCCGGCCTTGTCACACTCTGTGTCATGCTGAATCTCCTCGAGAACTACGTTAAGGGTACACGTGTCTGTGGAGTGCTCAGCCACTTGCACGTTAATTCCACGAGCAAGCTGTTCTGTCGATCGTATCAGCTGGGACCCTCATCGTCGTAACCGACGGAGTGCTCCTTAGAACACTGAAGTGCATCTTCAGAACACCAAACTGCATCTAGTAATGTCTAGCTGCATCTCACAGCATATCTAGCCGTTATTCACATCACCCTAAGTTGCTTAACTAGTCACATGTCTCAGTGCACCAATATGCACCTCACGGCGCACCGTTCTGCATCTCGCATTGCACCAAGTTGCATCCCTTGCTGCATGTCACAGCAGACCAAGCTGCATCTCATACCGCATCTAGATGCATCTAACAGCTCACCAACTTGCACCTCACAGAACAGCCAGCTGCACCTCATATCATGCCAGCTGCACCACATCATTCTCACAGATTGATAGAAAACAACACACACACACAGAAGAGAACCAACATGGTCACAGTCACATGTCGCACCCTTTCATGTGTGTCTGTGTGTCTGTCCATTGCATTATTCTACAGTCCTTTGTTTCTTTTATTGTGTATCTTTTACTTGTTTCAGTCATTTGACTGTGGCCTTGATGGAGCACTGCTCTGAAGAGTTTTACTTGAACAAAATTACCCTGGGGCTTGTCTTTTTTAAGCCTGGTACTTATTCTTTTGGCTTCTTTGCCGAACCGCTAGTCAAGTGGTGGTGAGGGGCTGAATGCAGACACAAAGACGCACACACATACACATATACATACATGCATACATAATACACACATGCATACACACATACATACATACATACATATATACATATATCTACACAAGTTTTTCTCATTATCTCTCTCTTTTATTCTTTTACTTGTTTCAGTCATTTGACTGCGGCCATGCTGGAGCACCGCCTTTAGTCGAGCAAATCGACCCCAGGACTTATTCTTTGTAAGCCTAGTACTTATTCTATAGGTCTTTTTTGTCAAACCGCCTAGTTACAGGGACGTAAACTCACCAGTATCGGTTGTCAAACGATGTTGGGCGACAAATACAGACACACAAACACACACACATACATACAAATATATATATACATATATATGATGGGCTTCTTTCAGTTTCCGTCTACCAAATCCACTCACAAGGCTTTGGTCGGCCCGAGGCTATAGTAGAAAACACTTTGTCCAAGGTGCCACGCATTAGGACTGAACCCGGAACCATGTGGTTGGTAAGCAAGCTACTTACCACAAAGCCACTCTCTTATTCTTTTCTGTTGAAGAGCATAGGCTCGAAACGTAAAAGACATCTTCATTTTTCTGAGCATCAAACTAATACACTTGCTTGTTGCTCAGTGTAGAAAACATTTGCCCAAGGTGCCATGCAGTGGGACTGAACCCAGAACCATATGGTTGGGAAGCAAGCTTCTTACCACACAGCCATGCCTGTACCTTTCAAGCTTGACAATTTTATCAATTAATTCCCGTATTTCAAAATCATTCCAAATCATCATCATCATCATTGTTTAACGTCCGCTTTCCATGCTAGCATGGGTTGGACGATTTTGACTGAGGGCTGGCAAACAAGATGGCTGCACCAGGCTCCAATCTTGATCTGGCAGAGTTTCTACAGCTGGATGCCCTTCCTAACGCCAACCACTCCGAGAGTGTAGTGGGTGCTTTTTACGTGCCACCGGCACGGGGGCCAGTCAGACGGTACTGGCAATGACCTCACTCGAATGTTTTTACACATGCCACTGGCACAGGTGCCAGTAAAGCGACATTGGTAACGATCCCGCTCAAATGGTGCCCTTTTCCGTGCCACGGCACGGGGGCCAGTCAGGCGGTACTGGCAATGACCTCGTTCGAATCTTTTTACACATGCCACCGGCACAGGTGCCAGTAAGGCGACATTGGTAACAATCCCGCTTGAATGGTGCCTTTTTATGTGCCACCGATAATCTTACAAAATCTCACATCTCACAGGCGCAGGAGTAGCTGTGTGGTAAGTAGCTTGCTAACCAACCACATGGTTCCGGGTTCAGTCCCACTGCGTGGCACCTTGGGCAAGTGTCTTCTGCTATAGCCTCGGGCCGACCAAAGCCTTGTGAGTGGATTTGGTAGACGGAAACTGAAAGAAGCCTGTCGTATATATGTATATATATATATATATATATGTGTGTGTGTGTGTTTGTCCCCCTAGCATTGCTTGGCAACTGATGCTGGTGTGTTTACGTCCCCGTCACTTAGCGGTTCGGCAAAAGAGACCGATAGAATAAGTACTGGGCTTACAAAGAATAAGTCCCGGGGTCGATTTGCTCGACTAAAGGCGGTGCTCCAGCATGGCCGCAGTCAAATGACTGAAACAAGTAAAAAAAAAAAAAAAAAATCTTAATACTCACCTTGTTTTGCTGCCGCTTGGTAAGACAGACTTCCAAACACTCGTTCCACTTCATCTTTCTCCATTTCGACTTCGCTGCTCTGTAGCAATGATACCTCCGGCTGGAATTATAAACAAGGTTTTGATAAACAAATGTTAGGCTTGCTTCACCTAATTGGCTTATTTCTGCTAATCATAGAACAATAAGTTTAAACCCTTTAGTGTTCAGATTATCAATCAAACATAATGCTTATTGATTCCCATTGATTTGAATTAATCATGCATTATCTCATATCTTCAAGATCTTGATGGTGTAATTACTTAATGTAGAATAGCATTGTAGGGTAGGTGTGAGGGCCTGGATCTGGCCAGTCTGAACATAAAACAGATTAAATATTTTGGCCGGATATGGCCAGTTTAAATACTAACGGGTTAAATCAATGAGGTGTTATTATTGATATGGTAATCAATGTGGATAAAACACAAGGGTAGGAGTTGGGGTAGTTACCTAATTAATTAATTAATTAATTGATTAAAGATAATGAACCAAAAGGAAAAACTTTGAACATGGGTAGGAGTTGCAGTGGTTACCTAATTAATTAATTAATTAATCAAAGATAATGAACCAAAAGGAGAAGCTTTGAACTTACATGTTCTGTTTTCATTTTTTCAATGAACCGCACAGCGCGGTCATGTGAACTGCCATCACTGAAGAACACCATCAAACATGACTGGATTGCAGAGATAAAAAGACATGATTTTAGTAAACATATATATACATATATATATCAGCAGTAACATCATCATCATCATCATTGTCATCATAAATATCATCATTATTGTCATCATTATCAGCATCATCATAAATATCATCATCATCATAACTATCATCATCATCATCATCATCTGTCACCACCACCACTACAACCACAACCACCACCACCACTATCACAACCACTGCTACTGTCATCATTCTCACCCCGCCCCCATCATCGTCGTTGTCATCATCACTACTATCATAATTGCCACCACTATAACCAACCAATACTGTCATCATCATCATCATCATCATCTGTCACCACCACCACCACCACCACTGCTGTTGTTGTTGTTGCCATCATGATCTTTTCTCCTCCTCCTTGCTCTCAACATTATCACCATCACCCTCACCCTCACTTCATCGGTATTACTACCACCACCACTACCACCACCACCACCATCGTCACAATCATCATCATCATCATCATCATCATCAGCCGTTCAAGAATTTGGACCTGGAGATCTCCATTTCCAGCGACTTCGAGGGCAACCTCCCAGTGGTGTTGGGCGTCAATGAAGAGCCCTCGACTACAACAAGATGACCAAAGTTTTTTTTTTCCCAAGGTCTGGGGTCTCCCTCCCCTAAGCCCTAGACCATCACCTAATCACCCATACCCGTCTTGTTGCTTAACAACAACAACAGCAACATCAGCACTACCACCACCACCACCACTATCACCACCACCATCATCACAATCACCACCACCATCGTCATCACCACCACCACCACCATCATAGTCACCACCACCACCACCACCACCACCACCACCATCAACATGATCATCATCATCATCATCATTGCTGCTGTGACTAGCAACAGCAGTGGCATCGTTTCTCAATCAGGGATACAACACAGTCTTGGTGGCCGGCAAAAGTTGGACTGACAACCTCTTGGCTATCCAAATTCTCCGCCTGTGGTGGTGGTCACTACAGATGGCCAACATTGCATGATGAATGTTAAATCAGTGATGGTGGTCAGTATGGAGGGTCGACGTTGTATCATAAATGGTTAACTGGTCGTGGTGGTGTCAGTTGCAATGGATGGCCAACACTGTATCATAAATGGTCAACCAAGCTGTTTTTTACCCCTGGGTCAGCCCTGATGGAGCCCATTTATGATCAAAGACATTCAAATGCTGACAATCCAGTCTTCTCCCTAAATCCAGGGAATCCAATATTTAGTTCCACTGTGTTGTTTTTTTTTTTTTACTAAAAAAGCAATGTGATGTGAGGGAAAATTTGGCTGCTATATCTAGCAGGTTGTAGGACCAAGAAGCCATGTACCTCCTCTGCTGCAAGACACCTGTTTTCAACCTCTTTACTCTTTTACTTGTTTCAGTCATTTGACTGTGGCCGTGCTGGAGCACCGCCTTTAGTGGAACAAATCGACCCTAGGACTTATTCTTTGTAAGCCTAGTACTTATTCTATCGGTCTCTTTTGCCGAACCGCTAAGTTACGGGGACATAAACACACCAGCATCGGTTGTCAAGCGATGTTGGGGGGACAAACACAGATACACAAACATATACACACACATACATATAAATATATATACATACATACGGCGGGCTTCTTTTAGTTTCCATCTACCAAATCCACTCACAAGGCTTTGATCAGCCCGAGGCTATAGTAGAAGACACTTGCCCAAGGTGCCATGCAGTGGGACTGAACCTGGAACCATGTGGTTCATAAGCAAGCTACTTACCACAACCACTCCTATGCCTATAGGAGGCTGTTTATCATATTCGAATCTTTCATCTCCTGGCACAAAGCCACCTCCCTCAATACTACTCCTCATCTCAGTTGAGAGGTCTTGTCTTGCAAGTTATTTAGACACCTCACTGGTGCTGGTGCCACGAAGAAAAGCAACTAGTACACTCTGTAAAGTAGTTGGCACTAGGAAGGGTATCAGGCCATAAAACCCACCCAGCTGGCTCACACTCCTTCACTTGTTCAAGGCACAATGGTAGATATTTAACTCATTGCAGATGGATTTAGTACTGACAGTGTGTTATGTGTACTGCTGTTAGGCTGTTCTGTAACTACATAATTTTTCATTCAAGGAATTTTACAGTATAGGCACAGGAGTGGCTGTGTGGTAAGTAGCTTGCTAACCAACCACATGGTTCCGGGTTCAGTCCCACTGCGTGGCATCTTGGGCAAGTGTCTTCTGCTATAGCCCTGGGCCGACCAATGCCTTGTGAGTTGATTTGGTAGACGGAAACTGAAAGAAGACTGTCGTATATATGTATATATATATATACAATTCATAAATAAGGGCAAATTTAAATGTATATATATATATATATATATGTGTGTGTGTATGTGTATATGTTTGTGTGTCTGTGTTTGTCCTTCTAGCATTGCTTGACAACCGATGCTGGTGTGTTTATGTCCCTGTAACTCAGCGGTTCGGCAAAAGAGACCGATAGAATAAGTACTGGGCTTACAAAGAATAAGTCCTGGGGTCGATTTGCTCGACTAAAGGCGGTGCTCCAGCATGGCCGCAGTCAAATGACTGAAACAAGTAAAAGAGTATATCTACAGATTGTTCTCAGTGTGGAATATTTGAAGACATGGTGTCGCACTGAGCAAGACATTGCACTGCTCACACACACTGTTTTGATGCAGTCAGTACTGCTTTCTGACCGTAAAGGGTTAATTCCTTACCTCTTCTGATGACCGTTCTCGCGAGCCTAATGTAACTGGTACGACACTTCGCAGTGGGTCTGTATCAATTTCCAGGCTGTTGAAAGGTTCTACAGTTGGTAATGGAATGTAATCTTCAACTTTGATGTCCTTCAAAAATAAAAATAAAAACCAAAAATAATTCTTCTGGAACCACATTTCAAATTAAATATGTTCATAACCTTCAGATTTTAGTGTTTTGAACTCAAAAACCTCAACTTTAAAAGATGAAAATCATTTATTCATTTAACATCGGTTTTCCATGCTAGCATCATTGTTGCTATCATTAGTAAACCCTCTCACTGCAGAAATCAGAGCCACTCAAAATTTCATTAAACTTAATAACAGAAACAGTTTTATATATCAATCTATTTTTTTTATTGAGGCATGTTATGCTTAATAACCCTTTCGTTACTGTATCTATTTCGAGGTGTTTTCGCTCAAGAAACACTCACAACGCCCAGTCTGAGCATTGAAAGAAATCAGATATATCTAATCAAAATTTCATGACTGTTAACTGTAGAAAGCTATTTCATATTCCATTCTATCTTTTACTGAGGAATATCATGTTTAAACATATTTTTTGTAGAGATACATGAAGTTTACTGATACAATGTGACTTGCAGAAAATATCAATTCTATATTTTTTGGTAGATATTTAACATATTAAATAGCCATGAAATTTAATTTCACAATTAAAGGGTAAATGGAGAGAGCAGATGTGAAGAGGATCAGCTGATGTATACAAGAGAGATTAATTGTGGGGATTATGTTTCTTTACTGCCCACAAGGGGCTAAACATAGAGGGGACAAACAAGGACAGACAAAGGGATTAAGTCGATTACATCAACCCCAGTGCGTAACTGGTACTTAATTTATCAACCCCGAAAGGATGAAAGGCAAAGTCAACCTCGGCGGAATTTGAACTCAGAACGTAGTGGCAGACGAAATACTTATTTCTTTACTGCCCACGAGGGGCTAAACATAGAGAGGGACAAACAAGGACAGACAAAGGGATCAAGTCGATTACATTGACCCCAGTGCGTAACTGGTACTTAATTTATCAACCCTGAAAGGATGAAAGGCAAAGTCGACCTTGGCGGAATTTGAACTCAGAACGTAGCAGCAGACGAAATACTTATTTCTTTACTACCCACAAGGGGCTAAACACAGAGGGGACAAACAAGGACAGACAAAGGGA
>NC_043021.1:19835688-19864268 GCF_006345805.1 Octopus sinensis | reverse complement strand
GTGGAGGTAGTGGTGATGGTGGCAGTGGTGGTGCTAGTGGTGGTAGTTGATGTTGTTGTTGGAGGTGGTGGTGAAGGTAGCAGTAGTAGCAATAGTGGCAGTGGTGATGCTGGTGGTGGTAGTGGCAGTAAAGATGGACAGTGGGTGGATGGTGGTGGTAGTGTTGGTGGTAGTGGCAGTAGTAATAGTAGTAGTAGTGATTGGCAGTGGGGTTTGTCAATGTGGAAGTGGTAGTTTTAGTGGTGATGGTTGATGGTAGAGGTGGTGGTGTTGGTGATAGTGGCAGAGGTGACGAGAGTGGTGACCATGTTGGAAATGGTATGTAATGGAGGAAGGCGGCGAGCTGGCAGAAACGTTTGCACGCCGGGCGAAATGCTTAGCAGTATTTCGTCTGCGTTACGTTCTGAGTTCAAATTCCGCTGAGGTCAACTTTGCTTTTCATCCTTTCGGGGTCGATTAAATAAGTACCAGTTATGCACTGGGGTCGATATAATCAACTTAATCTGTTTGTCTGTCCTTGTTTGTCCCCTCTGTGTTTAGCCCCTTGTGGGTAATAAAGAAATAGGTACTTCGTCTACCATTAGGTTCTGAGTTCAAATTCCGCCGAGGTCGACTTTGCCTTTCATCCTTTCGGGGTCGATTAAATAAGTACCAGTTATGCACTGGAGTCGATATAATCGACTTAATCTGTCTGTCTGTCCTTGTTTGTCCCCTCTGTGTTTAGCCCCTTGTGGGTAGTAAAGAAATAGGTATGTAATGGAGGCAGTGCCGGAGGTAGGGTAGTGGCAGTAGTTGGTGGTAGTAGTAGTTGATGGACGAAGTAGTAGTGGTAATTGTCGTTGGTGGTGGTGGTGGTGGTGGTAGTGGCAGCGGTGGTGGTGGTTGTGGTGGTGGCAGCAGCATTAAAACACTGAAATTGTCCCACTTGATGGATAATCACTTAGAGCTAATCAGGAACCGCCAACCTAAGTACCTGATTGCAGTTTGCACCATGGGTGAGCGCTCTCTGCAAGCCCTCCATCCATGGCATACAGATGCATATTCAGAACAAACCCTACGAACTAGTCTTCATTTGCCACCCTAAGTCCACATGGAGGGTAGGTTTAGGATGACAATTCCCACTTCATATTTGCCTTCCCCTTCGAATAGTACTTGAAAAAAGTTGATGAGGGCTTGGTTGAAAAGAAAACCCCCCATCCTTTGTCCTCTCTCAGTTTTGTCTGCGATGGTAAAGTCTTTCACCATAGGCGCCAGACATTCCCTACCACCTATGGGAGGAAAGTAGCGGGCTAATTTTTCATGTGGGTTAACAACCAGACTTGCCCTACATACTTCAACAGCTGTTTGAAATAACTGCACATGTAGCAATATTTGGGGGCCAAGGTGTGTGGAGAGCAGCTGTTTTTAATCACTTGATAATGGCCAAGTTGCAAACCCAATAACTTGTCCGGGTTAATTGTTACTCCAGTAGCTATTTGGTATTCCTTCAGTATGGTGCCAGCCAAATTAATTTTTAATGTCAGACAGCAGCTGGCAGCAAGCTGGCAGAATCATAAGCACACCGGGCACAATGCTTAGCAGTATTTTGCCCAAGTTTGCATTGAGTTCAAATTCTGCCAAGGTCAACTTTGTCTTTCATCGATTTTAAGATTGAAGTTTGATAAAGTAAGTACCAGCTAAGCTCTGGGGTTGATACACTGACTTGCCCATTTCCCTAACATTGCAGGTCTTGTGTCGGACCAGCGTCCCGTCCTGGTGGGGAACCTATACGCCAAGGAAACCAGGAAACTGGCTCTTGTGAACCAGGCATGGCTTTCTCTCCTCCATGCCTAAAGGTATATATCTTAGCTCTGACAATGCAGCCTTCCTATTTCACATTAAAATATAATCGAATGCCAATTCTCAGCTATGATGTCTTTCCTAACAACCTCTGCTAGATTGCTAACTTGTCCCCAATCTAGCATGTGGTTGTTTGTTCCTTCTTGAGCCATGCCTGGCTCATTAGGGCTGGTTTCCCGGTTTCCTTGGCGTATATGTTCCTCACCTGGATAGGATGCCAGTCCGTCGCAAGTGAGCTGTAAGATGCAGGAGGAAAGAGTGAGAGAAAGTTGTGGTGAAAGAGTCAGCAGAAGTTCACCATTACCTTCTGCCGGAGCTGCATGGAGCTTAAGTGTTTCGCTCATAAACACACACACTGCCCGGTTTGAGATTTGAACCCGCGATCCCTCGACCGCGAGTTCGCTGCTCTAACCACTAGGCCATATGCCTCCAATCTAGCATGTCATTTCCTGGTGCTAGATCATTTCTAAAGTTTATCATTTTAGTTTTAAGTTTTATTGTAATACTGTTGAAGACCCTTTGTCCAAAATTTAAAACTTCCAAACTCCGAAATTCCAAAATCTGAAAGTTTTTTTCGAATGCTGACATGACAAGCCACAAAAGAAAAATTCCACGGAGTGTTGGGAATGTTCCACCATGCACAGCTGCCATTATGAAACGTGAGTTTGGAAGCAGTGATCATCATGTTTTGTTCTGTGCTTTAGAACAGTAAGTGCAAATCGTTATTTTTTATGTGAGACCTGAATGTCACCTCCATGTACGAGTGTAACATGACTAGTATCACTTCTTGTTCTTTATTTTAATAATAAAATGCTGACTCTTTTTTTCAGTTTTCATTTTATTTACCTGTAATCATGTTCTATGCTTTGATTTTATACATTATGTAAAGCCTAATATGTGTATAATCTATATATATAAAACTCAACTTGTGTGTCTGTGTGCATATCTGTGTGTGTGTCTGTGTGTTTAACTTCCCGGCACATCTCCTCCTAGCCAACAAATCGTAGAACCACCAAAAATGGGTCACTTAAAGTTTAGGCAAATGAAAATTGAACTGCGCTTTTTCTGTTCCGAAATTCATCTCACAAGTACAAAAATCGATAATGTGTTTGTTTAGGCCTTATCCCATGCATTGAATAGTGAACTTTACTCAGTCAGCTGTTTGACGTGAACTGTGTTCACCACATGTGCAAGCATGCATAAATTGCATGGAAAATAAAAAAATCAAGATATAAAAACGAATCGCCGTAAACATTGTAGAAATTCGGCAAAGAAATGAATTTTCGGGATGTAGTCTGGAGGGTTTTTTCGTATTAATCGTTTGGACTTTGTGAACACATACCAATTGTTTTCATAACATTTTTAACGCTTTGAATTAAATGTGACCATTTTGCGTTGAGTCTGGAGTTTGAATCACTTTAACCAAATTTTAGCAGGCTGGATTTTTGATCATCACGATACATCGCCAGCGACTCCCTGAAACTCTCCCCTGAAATCCCCGTTGAGAAATCTATTATATATATAATAATACTTTGAATGTGACTTCTGAGAAAGAGTAAAAGTAATTATCCGATGAACAACGGGTATTGCTGCTAGTAAAAAACAAAATACAAAACCTAGCTACATGGTTTCGGGTTCAGTCCCACTGCGTGGCACTTTGGGTAGGTGTCTTCCACTATAGCCCCGAGCCGACTGGAGCTTTGTGATTGAATTCGGTAGGTGGAAGTTACTGCCGTGTGCGTATGTGTGCGTATAGCTGCTCAGTGCCTCTCCGAAAGAGAGAGAGAGGGAAATGGCAGACGTATATTCTAACCTTTTAATCAAAGCATGACATTGGAGGTGGAGACTGATATCTTACAATTTTCTCATGGTATTATGTATAGAAGAAATTATTAAGAATTTATATGAATTTACTTTCAGGGTTTATGTATAAGCTATATTATGAAATGTAAATGGATGTTGTTTGGATCTGGGTCCCAACCCCAAGCTGTCCCATTTCATAAATGCAAGCATAAAAAAAATACTCCAAAACCTGCAACACATTCATGAATTTTGGACAAGGGATTCTCAACATGGTGAGATCCAGCTTCGGTTGTTGATAGGAATTGCCCCTCACTCCATTCTTATTTCTTGTTTCTCTATTGCCCACAAGGGGCTAAACATAGAGGGGACAAACAAGGACAGACAAAGGGATTAAGTCAGTTGCATCGACCCCAGTGTGTAACTGGTACTTAATTTATCGACCCCGAAAGGATGAAAGGCAAAGTCGACCTCGGCGGAATTTGAACTCAGAATGTAAAGACGGACGAAATACCTATTTCTTTACTACTCACAAGGGGCTAAACACAGAGGGGACAAACAAGGACAGACAAAGGGATTAAGTCAGTTGCATCGACCCCAGTGTGTAACTGGTACTTAATTTATCGACCCCGAAAGGATGAAAGACAAAGTCGACCTCGGCGGAATTTGAACTCAGAATGTAAAGACGGACGAAATACCTAATTCTTTACTACTCACAAGGGGCTAAACACAGAGGGGACAAACAAGGACAGACAAACGGATTAAGTCGATTACGTTGACCCCAGTGCGTAACTGGTACTTAATTTATTAAGGCAGCGAGCTGGCAGAAACGTTAGCACGCCGGGCGAAATGCGTAGCCGTATTTCGTCTGCCATTACGTTCTGAGTTCAAATTCCGCCGAGGTCGACTTTGCCTTTCATCCTTTCAGGGTCGATTAAATAAGTACCAGTTATGCACTGGGGTCGATCTAATCAACTTAATCCGTTTGTTTGTCCTTGTTTGTCCCCTCTGTGTTTAGCCCCTTGTGGGTAGTAAAGAAATAGGTGCTTAATTTATCAACCCTGAAAGGATGAAAGGCAAAGTCGACCTCGGTGGAATTTGAACTCAGAATGTAACAGCAGACGAAATCCGGCTATGCATTTTGCCCGGCATGCTACCATTTCTGCCAGCTCACCACCTTCATTCTTGCTGCCATTCTTGCCAAACTAGTTTACTAATCCTCTCTCATCATCACGAATGACACACTACAATAGCTAGACCCCTGTCTATGCATCTTAGTTAAGCTGTCCATGCAGATCACAATTATGTGGTCAGTGTAGCTAACTACCCAAACTGTGGACACCCAGTATTATCCCTCTCTGTTGACCAAGCAAAAACTCAATTGACCCCACCTACACCAATTGACCCTACCTAGACAGCTCTCCAATCTACTGTTTTCCATCATAATTTCTTTGTTAAACCTCATCGACTTTAGCATTTAAACTGGTTCAAATATTCAACCCGTTTTGTGCTCAAACTGGTCAGATCCAGCTTCTCACACCTACCCTACAATGTCATTCTAAAAATAAACAAACAATCATATCATCGAAATATCAAAGTCACAGGATGCAACATGTGTTTGTATGTGCGTGTATGTGTATGTGTGTGTATGTTTGTGAGCGTGTGTTTGTGAGTGTGTGTGTGAGTGTGTTTGTGAGTGTGTGTGTGTGTATGTGTGTGTGAGTGTGTGTGTTTGTGAGTGTGTGTGTGTGTGAGTGTGTGTGTTTGTGAGTGTGTGTGTTAGTGTGTGTGTTTGTGAGTGTGTGTGCGTATGTGTGTGTGAGTGTGTATGAGTGTGTATGTGTTTGTGACTGTGCGTGTGTATATGTGTGTGTGAGTGTGTGTGTTTTTTAGTGTGTGTGTGTGAGTGTGTGTTTGTGAGTGTGTGTGTATATGTGTGTGTGTGTGTCTTTGAGTGTGTGTGTGTGAGTGTGTGTGGTGTGAGAGTGTGTGTGTTTTTTAGTGTGTGTTTGTGAGTGTGTGTGTGTATATGTGTGTGTGTGTTTTTGAATGTGTGTGTGTGTGTGAGAGTGTGTGTGTTTGTGTGACGATGTGAGTGTATGTAATGTAGATGGATCTATGTGCAAAGATGAATAACTAGTTGCATGTGTAAGCATGTACGTATCCAAATATTCAACCCGTTTTATGCTCAAACTGATCAGATTCAGCTTTTCACACCTGTCCTACAATGTCATTCTAAAAATAAACAAACAATCATATCATTGAAATGCCAAAGCCCCAGCATAACGCATGATTAATTCAAAACAGTGTGAACAAATAAGTCTAACATTTGGTAAAGAAAATCTGAAGGGCTCGAGGGTTAATAATTTTATCTCTGGAGGGATCTGCCAATCAATAATTCGGTTTTTGGTTAAAGTGCTTTTTGAGAAGCAGAAGCCGACGAGAACTCTTTCAGCAGAATTCTTTCCTTATTGCCTCCAAGCTATCCACCCCACCACCACCCCCGCCCGCCACCCCCACCACCCAATTTTCTTCCTTCCTCATTCCGCACCAAATACGCAATCAGAAACACCAGTAGCACCACAAGTGGCAGCGGCGGCAGCAACAGCAGCATTACTATCACCGCCGCCGCCACCACCACCACCATCATCATCATCACCATCACCACAAGCAGCAGCAGCACTACTACCACCACCGCCACCACCATCACCACCACCATCATCATCATCACCACAAGCAGCAGCAGCACTACTACCCCGCGCCACCACCATCACCACCACCATCATCATTATCATCATCATCACCACCATCATCACCATCACCACAAGCAGCAGCAGCACTACTACCACCGCCACCACCACCACCATCATCATCATCATCACCATCACCACTACCACCATCACCATCATCACCATCACCACAAGCAGCAACAGCACTTGAAGGTAGTTTCTCTTTTGCAGACCTGAACCTGGATTAGATCAGTCTGGCTTTTTTTGTTTATTTATTTATCTATTTATTTATTTATTAATTAATTTATTTATTTATTTATTTAATCATACTTAAGTGTTGCAAGGTTAATTAACAGAGAAAAAATTATGTTTGTTTTGTTTTCGCTTTTTGCTGTATGTGTGTGTATGTGTGTATGAGTGTGTGTTTGTGAGTGTGTGAGCGTGTGTGTGTGATGATGTGTATGTAGGTGTGAGTGTATGTGTGTATGTGTATGTGGGTGTGAGTGTATGTGTTTGTGAGTGTGTGTGTGTATGTGTATGTGTGAGTGTGTGTGAATGTGTGTATGTGTGTGTGTGAGTGTGTGTGTATGTGTATGTGTTTGTGAGTGTGTGTGTGTGTGTGTGAGTATGTATGTGTATGTGTGTGTGAGTGTGTGTGTGTGTGTGTGTGAGTATGTATGTGTGTGTGTGTGTGGTGTGTGAGTATGTATGTGTATGTGTGTGTGAGTGTGTGTGTGTGTGTGTGAGTATGTATGTGTGTGTGTGTGTGTGTGTGTGTGTTTGTCTGACGATGTGAGTGTATGTAATATAGATGGATCTACGTGCAAAAATGAATAACTAGCTACACATGTAAGCATGTATGTGTATACACACACACACACACACATGAGGGGGTGCTGAAAAGTTCCTGGCTTTGTGTAAAAGAAAATACAGGAGAATCAGTTAATTAGGATTTTATTCAACATATTTCCCCTCTCAGGTTCACACACTAATTGCAGTGGTCCTTCAGTTTTTCTAAACCCTGTAAAAGAACTCGGAAGGTTGGGGTTCCAGCCAGGCCTTTTGTCATACCCTTAAAGCCAGGAACATTTCAGCACCCCAACGTATACTCTTTCTCTTTGACTCTTTTACTTGTTTCAGTCATTTGACTGTGGCCATGCTGGAGCACCGCCTTTAATTGACCAACTCGACCCCGGGACTTATTCTTTGTAAGCCCAGTACTTATTCTAGCGGTCTCTTTGCTGAACCGCTAAGTGACGGGGACATAAACACACCTGCATCGGCTGTCAAGCGATGTTGGGGGCACAAACACAGACATACAAACTCATACACACACATGTATATATACATATACATATATACGACGGGCTTCTTTCAGTTTCCATCTACCAAATCCACTCACAAGGCTTTGGTCGGCCCAAGGCAATAGTAAAAGACACTTGCCCAAGGTGCCACGCAGTGGGACTGAACCCGGAACCATGTGGTTGGTAAACAAGCTACTTACCACACAGCCACTCCTGCGCGTATATATAAAATATACATATGAAATGGGCTAAAGGCTCACTACAGCTGTTTCAGGTGGAGGCGTAATGGCCCAGTGGTTAGGGCAGCGGACTCGCAGTTGAAGGATCGCAGTTTCGATTCCCAGACCGGGTGTTTGTGTTTATAGAGCGAAAACACCTAAAAGCTCCACAAGGCTCCGGCAGAGGGTGGTGGCGACCCCTGTTGTACTCTTTTGCCCCAACTTTCTCTCACTCTTTCTTCCTGTTTCTTGAGTAACGCTGCAATGGACTGGCGTCCCGTCCAGCTGGGGGGAACACACATGCCACAGAAACCAGGAAACTGGGCCCATGAGCCTGGTTAAGCTTAAAAATGGCGCATAAGTAAAAAAAAAAACGGCTGTTTCAGATGCATTTTTTATTGATTAAACCCTAACACTAACCCTAACCCTGACCCTCATTAGATCATGAAAAACCTGTTTTCTTCAGGAGATTAAAAATTTGGTTCGGAGGAAAAATACAAGATGTGGATTGACTCTGAAAAATAGCTTTAAGATACATGGTGCATTTATAAATATGCCTGCTCAAGTATCATAACAGCATGAAACTATTAGTAGCTCGCCAGCCTAGCCTGGCCTCCGTGCCGGTGGCACGTAAAAAGCACCATCCGACCGTGGCCGTTGCCAGCGCCGCACCGACTGGCCTCCGTGCCGGTGGCACGTAAAAAGCACCATCCGACCGTGGCCGTTGCCAGCGCCACACCGACTGGCCTCCGTGCCGGTGGCACGTAAAAAGCACCATCCGATCATGGCCGTTGCTAGCCTCACCTGGCCTCCGTGCTGGTGGCACGTAAAAAGCACCATCCGACTGTGGCACCCACTACACTCATGGAGTGGTTGGCACTAGGAAGGGCATCCAGCCGTAGAAACATTGCCAGATCAGACTGGAGCCTGGTGCAGCCTCCTGGCTTCCCAGACCCCGGTTGAACCGTCCAACCCATGCTAGCATGGAAAGCGGACACTAAACGATGATGATGATGATATAGGTCTGAATGAAATGAAATCAATACCATGAGGCACTTACCTTGTTTTCACTGGTCCCAGAAATATTCTGCAGTTGATACAGTCATCGATGGTCACGGAGGCCGAATGGTCAAAGATGTAAATATTTGTATCCTTAAAATAGACAAAAAAAAAAAAGCTTGAGAAGATTCCAAAACACAATTAGTCAAATCACCTTCATCACCACCATCACCACCACCACCATCACCACTACCACCAACACCACCACCATCATCACCACTACCACCATCACCACCAAAACCACCACCACCACCACCATCACCATCGTCACCAACACCACCATCACCGTCATCATTATTATCTCCACCACCATCACCACAACCATCACCACCATCATCACCACGATCATCATAATCAATTTAGTGTTCTCTTTTTCATGCTTGTGGAGGCACATGGCCTAGTGGTTAGATCAGCGGACTCGCGTTTGAGGGATCATGGGTTCAAATCTCAGACCGGATGTGATGTGTGTGTTTATGAGCGAAACACCTAAGCTCCTCGCGGCTCCGGCAGAAGGTAATGGCGAACTTCTGCTGACTCCTTCGCTACAAGTTTCTCTCACTCTTCCCTCCTGCATCTTGCAGCTCACCTACAACAGACTGGCATCCCGTCCAGGTGGGGAACCTATACGCCAAGGAAACCGGGAAACTGGCCCTTATGAGCCAGGCATGGCTCGAGAAGGAACAAACAATTTTTCATGCTTGCTTAAATTGGGACTGCATTTATTTAACCCTTTTGATACCAACCCGCCTGAAACTGCCTCTGGCTCTGTGATACAAATGTCTTGTTTTCAAAAGTTCTGAACTAAAATCTTCCACCAAACCTTAGTCACAATTCATGTTCCTAACTCTAGCTTAATGATAACTAAATTATTTTGCTAAATTCTTTGTTACATTTAAAATTAATTGAAATAAACACAGAGCATCTCAGCAGAAATATGGTAACAAAAGGGTTAAGGCAGATACACTTCCTGTTACCAAGTAAGGTAAATATTCCCCCATGGTCAGACAGAGCCTCACAAAATATTGATGTCAAATTTTGATATAAGGCCAGCAACAGGGGCTCAACTGTTACTTATTTTATCGACCCCGTGAAGATGAAAGACAAAGTTGGCTTTGGCAGGATTTGAACTCAGAACCTAAAGACACATGAAAAGCCGCTAAGCATTTTGCCTGGCGTGTTAACAATTCTATCAGTTCACTGCCATATTCTCGCAGAATATTAAAATGAATTATACTCTTTTACTTGTTTCAGTCATTTGATTGTGGCCATGCTGGAGCACCACCTTTAGTCCAGCAAATCGACCCCAGGACTTGTTGTTTTGTAAGCCTAGTACTTATTCTGTCAGTCTCTTTTGCCGAACTGCTAAGTTACGGGGACATAAACACACCAGCATCAGTTGTCAAGCGATGTTAGGGGGACAAACACAGACACTCAAACATACACACACACACACACAAACACACACAAACACACACGCACGCACACACACACACACACACACACACACACACACACATATATACATATATACGATGGGCTTCTTCCAGTTTCCGTCTACCAAATCCACTCACAAGCCTTTGGTCAACCCGAGGCTATAGTAGAAGACACTTGCCCAAGGTGCCATGCAGTGGGACTGAACCCGGAACCATGAGGTCGGTAAGCAAGCTACTTGTGTGTGTGCGTGTGAGAGTGTGTGTGTGTGTGTATGTGTGTGTGTGTGTGTGTGTGTGTGGTGTGTGTGTGTGTGTGTGGTGTGTGTGTGTATGTACATACATACGACAGGTTTCTTTCAGTTTCCATCTACAATATCCACTCACAAGGCATTGGTCAACCCCAGGCTATAGTAGATGACATTTGCCCAAGGTGCCCTGTAGTGGGACTGAACCTGGAACCATACAGCTGGGAAACACAGCCACCCTTACACCTATTCAATATTCAGTAATACCAAATGGCAACTTGATTTAATCTTGGATTAGTTCCAAAGCCACCCCTCCCTCAACCTTGTCTTGCTTCTCACAAGCATTTTCAATTCTTGCAATCGTCCATTTAAAACAAATGAAGAACTTTTGCAAGACTTAGTCCCAAGGCCATTTTAACAGCATTATGGGGCCCTAGACAAATCAGTGCATTGAGCCCGGATAATATTTATTTACTGACAACAAGCCACGGCATACATAGATCAAAATTGGGCCCATAGACCCATGAGGCTCCTTTGACAAAAGCAGTGCATTAGCCCTGTAGTAATTATTTATTGACAAGCCACAGCATACGTAGATCAAAATTGGGCCCATAGACCCATGAGGCTCCTTTGACAAAAGCAGTGCATTAGCCCTGTAGTAATTATTTATTGACAAGCCACAGCATACGTAGATCAGAATTGGACCCATAGACCCATGAGGCCCCTTTGACAAAAGCAGTGCGTTAGCCCTGTAGTAATTATTTATTGACAAGCCACAGCATGGGTCCAATTCTGATCTATGTATGCCGTGGCTTGTTGTCAGTAAATAAATATTATCCGGGCTCAATGCACTGATTTGTCTAGGGGCCCATAATGCTGTTAAAATGGACTTGGACCCATAGACCCATGAGGCCCCTCTGACAAAAGCAGTGCATTGGCCCTGTAGTAATTATTTATTGACAAGCCACAGCATACGTACATCAGAATTGGACCCATAGACCCATGAGGCCCCTCTGACAAAAGCAGTGCATTGGCCCTGTAGTAATTATTTATTGACAAGCCACAGCATACGTACATCAGAATTGGACCCATAGACCCATGAGGCCCCTTTGACAAAAGCAATGCATTGGCCCTGTAGTAATTATTTATTGACAAGCCACAGCATACATAGATCAGAATTGGACCCATAGACCCATGAGGCCCCTTTGACAATAGCAGTGCATTGGCCCTGTAGTAATTATTTATTGACAAGCCACAGCATACATAGATCAGAATTGGACCCATAGACCCATGAGGCCCCTTTGACAAAAGCAGTGCATTGGCCCTGTAGTAATTATTTATTGACAAGCCACAGCATACGTACATCAGAATTGGACCTATAGACCCATGAGGTCCCTTTGACAAAAGCAGTGCATTGGCTCTGTAGTAATTATTTATTGACAAGCCACAGCATACGTAGATCAGAATTGGACCCATAGACCCATGAGGCCCCTTTGACAAAAGCAGTGCATTGGCCCTGTAGTAATTATTTATTGACAAGCCACAGCATACGTAGATCAGAATTGGACCCATAGACCCATGAAGCCCCTTTGACAAAAGCAGTGCATTGGCCCTGTAGTAATTATTTACTGACAAGCCACAGCATACATAGATCAATACTGGGCCCCAGGGCAACTTCCCACTGTGCTTGTGCCTTAAGGCAACATTACTTGATCCTTTAATAGGGCCAAAAACTATGAACATACTTGCACAAATATGTGCCTATTTACTCTTTTACTTGTGTCAGTCAATAGACTGTGGCCATGCTGGAGCACCACCTTAAAGGGATTTAGTCGAAAGGAATTGACCCCAGGACTTATTGTTTTGTAAGCCAAGTACTTGTTCTATTGGTCTCTCTTGCTGAACCGCTAATTTACGGGGATGTAAACACACCAACATCAGTCATCAAGTGATGGTGGGAGAGTCGCAAACATAGACACAGAGACACACACATACAAATATATATATATATCTTTTATCTTTTACCTGTTTTAATCATTAGACAGTGGCCAGGCTGGGGCACCACCTTGAACTTTTATTCGAATGAATCAATCTTAGTAAGCCTGGTATTTATTCTATCGGTCTCTTTTGCCAAACCACTAAGTTAAGGAGACACAAACACACCAACGCCAGTTGTCAAGTGATGATGGGGGTTGGGACAAACACACACACACACATAGATATATATACATATATACAACAATACAGCAGGCTTCTTTCAGTTTCCATCTACCAATTCCACTCACAAGGCTTTGGTCGGCCCCGAGACTACAGTAGAAGCCACTAGCTCAAAGGGCCACTCAGTGGGACTGAACCTGGATCCATGTGGTTGGGAAGCAAACATCTAACCACAAAACCACAATGACACCTTGGGTAAATGTCTTCTACAATAGCCTCAGACCAACCAAAGCTTTATGAGTGGATTTGGTTGACGGAAACTGAAAGAAGCCCGTCATGTGTGTATGTGTATACTCTTACTCTTTTACTTGTTTCAGTCATTTGACTGCGGCCATGCTGGAGCACCGCCTTTAGTCGAGCAAATCGACCTCGGGTATTATTCTTTGTAAGCCTAGTACTTATTCTATCGGTCTCTTTTGCCGAACCGCTAAATGACAGGGACGTAAACACACCAGCATCGGTTGTCAAGCAATGCTAGGGGGACAAACACACACACACACACACATATATATATATACATATATACGACAGGCTTCTTTCAGTTTCCATCTACCAAATCCACTCACAAGTCATCGGTCGGCCCGGGGCTATAGCAGAAGACACTTGCCCAAGATGCCACGCAGTGGGACTGAACCCGGAACCATGTGGTTGGTTAGCAAGCTACTTACCACACAGCCACTCCTGGGCCGTATGTGTGTGTATGCATATGTGTTGTTTGTTCCTTCTGGAGCCATGCCTGGCTCATAAGGTTTCCTTGGCATATAGTATCCCCACCTGGGCGGGACGCCGGTCCGTCGCAGATGAGCTGCAAGATGCAGGAGGAAAGAATGAGAGAAAGTCGTGGCAAAAGAATCAGCAGAGGTTCGTCATTACCTTCTGCTGTTGCCTCGTGGCGCTTAGGTGTTTCGCTCATAAACACACACATCACCTGGTCTGAGATTCGAACCTGCGATCCTTCGACTGCGAGCCTGCTGCTCTAATCACTAGGCCATGTGCCTCGACATGCATATGTGTGAACCTTTGCGCTTATGCCCCACCACTGCTTGACAACCTTTGTTGGTTTGTTTATGTTCCTGTAACTTGGCAGTTCAGCAAAAGAGATAGTATTCAATTAAATACTGCATGCATTGCATATACTGGAACTTTCCATTTGTTTTTTTCTTCTTTTTCTTTTTGAAAATTTTAAAGATAAAACAGTTTTAAAGTTACCTTTTGAAATGCACCAGTTACTATTATGATTGAGTGAGAGAGCAGCACACACCATCAAAGTGATGCTGGGATAGGAAGCCCAGTATACCCATCAGGACTAACCATCTGAACTACCCGTCTGATAAAGGTATACCAGGCACATGCATCACAACCATATGTGCACAACATGGAGACCTCATATGAAGATAAACAGCACATGACCTTGCAGGTGGAGCCCAGTTAGAATTTTCTTCAGATTGAGTAGCCCATCCTGCTCAAAAGGTCCCTGAAGAAGTGTTGTTTAAGGATGGTGAAAAAAATTCCCATATTTCCAGGGATGAATTATTCAAACCCCAAAGAATTTTTCTCAACATATGGCTATGATGCTACCCAACTTCTCCAGCTCATGATCAGAAATGCACATATCATCAGCCACTAAGGGACATGGTCAACTGGTTATGGTCAAACAACTGACAAGCAAAGCTGTGGTATGGAACAGAATATTTACTGTAGAGCCCATCTTTTATACCAAGACAAAACATGTACATGATAACACTTCCATTCAGTTACTGGTACTGCATCAGGGCATTTACTATCATTATTATTATTATTATTATCATTATTATTATTATTATTATTATTGAGTGAGAGAGCAGTTCATGCCATCAAAGTGACACTGGGGTAAAATATACGAAGCCCAATATACCCATCATGACAACCCGTCTGATAAGGGTACACCAGGCACATGCAGCACAACCATATGTGCGCAACATGCTGATCTCATATGAAGATAAACAGCACATGACCTTGCAGGTGGAGCCCAGTTAGAATTTTCTTCAGATTGAGTAGCCCATCCTGCTCAAAAGGTCCCTGAAGAAGTGTTGTTTAAGGATGGTGAAAAAAATTCCCATATTTCCAGAGGTGAATTATTCAAACCCCAAAGAATCCCTCTCAACACATGGCTATGATGCTCCCCCACTACTTCAGCTCGTGGTCAGAGATGCACAAATCGTCAGCCACTAAGGGACATGCTCAACTGGTTACAGTCAAACAACTGACAAGCAAATCTGTGGTATTGAGCAGAATATTTGCTGTAGCCCATCTTTTATACCAAGACAAAACAATGTACATGATAACACTTCCAATCAGTTAAGATCAGAAGCCATGAGAGCCACTGCTTGTTATTATTATTATTATTATTATTATTATTATTATTATTATCATTATTATTGTTATTATCATTATTATTGTTATTATTATTATTATCATTTTATTATTATTATTATTATTATTATTATCATTATTATTGTTATTATTATTATTATTATTATTATTATTATTATTATTATTATATTATTATTGTTATTGTTATTATTATTATTATTATTATTTTATCATTATTATTGTTATTATCATTATTATTGTTATTATTATTATTATCATTATTATTATTATTATTATTATTATTATTATCATTATTATTATTATTATTATTATTATCATTATTATTATTATTATTATTATTATTATTATTATTATTATTATTGTTATTATTATTATCATTATTATCATTATTATCATTATTATTATTATTATTATTATCACTATTATCAATGCAGCAAACTGACAGAATCACTAACATGCCAGGCAAAAATACTTAGTGGTATCTCATCTGTTGTTACATCCTCAGTTCAAATTTCACTGAGGTCAACTTTGCCTTTCACCTTCTGAGTGATTGAGAATTAACAGCGCCATCTGTAAGATGTCGGTCTCAAAGCGAAAGTGAAAGTAACTTACCTCGCATTTTTCTATAATAAACTGCTGTCCATCGACAGTCCCCGGCATGCGGCCCATGGTTGTGTTTTTAACATTTGCTATCGTGTAATCTTTGACATCGATTTTGGGCCGCTTCTCCCTGAAAGGATAAAATACAAAAGAAAAATCAATTACAATAATAATAATAATAATAATAATAATAATAATAATAATAATAATAATAATAATAATAATAATAATAATAATTGCTTGTGTTGGAAAAACGCCACATTTTATGAGATTTTTCCCATTCAAACAGATAAAAAGATGGAAAATAATAAACCAGACATAACAATAATAGACAAGGAAAATCGAAGTTGCTAACTAACTGATCCATTGTATCCGTTTGATACCAGGATTGTAAAGAAAGAAAATAAAAAAATCACAAAAAATACACTATAACCATAAAGTTTGAAATTGCGAGAACTTGGAATATGAAAACAGTAATGGTTGTCCCTGTACTAATCGGTTCGTTAGGGACTGTGAATAACGATATAGACAAATAGTTGAAGACTATTGGAATGGGATGTCTTATAGAGCCTCTACAGAAAATTTGTCTCTTACGAATGAAAACCCAGGTTCGAAATTTCCCCAATGCACCTGATGAAGGCTGGAGGGTATATCAGCCGAAACTTTGTGTTAACAACAAGATGAGGACAAATATCTGTGAAATGTAAATAATGTAAATAATGTAGGCGCAGGAGTGGCTGTGAGGTAAGTAGCTTGCTAACCAACCACATGGTTCCGGGTTCAGTCCCACTGCGTGGCATCTTGGGCAAGTGTCTTCTGCTATAGCCTCGGGCCGACCAAAGCCTTGTGAGTGGATTTGGTAGACGGAAACTGAAAGAAGCCCGTCGAATATATGTATATATATATATATATATGTGCATGTGTGTGTTTGTGTGTCTGTATTTGTCCCCCTAGCATTGCTTGACAACCAATGCTGGTGTGTTTACGTCCCCGTTACTTAGCGGTTCGGCAAAAGAAACCGATAGAATAAGTACTAAGCTTACAAAAGAATAAGTGCTGGGGTCGAGTTGCTCGACTAAAGGCGGTGCTCCAGCATGGCCGCAGTCAAATGACTGAAACAAGTAAAAGAGTAAAAGAGTATACCATAAAGTTTGAAATTGCGAGAACTTGGAATATGAAAACAGTAATAGTTGTCCCTGTAATAATCGGTTCGTTAGGGACTGTGAATAACGATATAGACAAATAGTTGAAGACTACTGGAATGGGATGTCTTATAGGGCCTCTACAGAAAGTTTGTCTCTTACGAATAGGAAATATCATCAGAAGGGTTTTGAGCACTTGAAGGGTTATTAAAAGCTTCTGGCTATCAAAGGTTACAGGTCTTAGATACCCTTGTCCAGGAAAAGGAAAGGGGTGCATGGGATGATGGGATGGGATGCGATGGAATGGTTATGGGCGGTACACCTTGGGTCATAAGGTCTACTTGATTAGAGCTGATCAAGTGCTGCTAAACAACAACAACAGCAACACATGCACACACATACACATACAAGCCCGCACACACGCACGCGCACACACACACACACACACACACACATACACATACAAGCCCGCACACACGCACGCGCACACACACATACACATGCGCGCACTTTTAGGAACCTGCTACCCATGTAAATTCTTCATAGGTGCAGGAGTGGCTGTGTGATAAGTAGCTTGCTTACCAACCACATGGTTCCAGGTTCAATCCCACTGCGTGACACTTTGGGTAAGTGTCTTCTACTATAGCCTCGGGCCGACCAAAGATTTGTGAGTGGAGTTGGTAGACAGAAACTGAAAGAAGCCCATCATATATATGTGTATATATATATATATATATATATATATATATATATATATATATATATATATATATATATGTATGTGTGTGTATATGTCTGTGTGTGTGTGTATGTCACCAACATCACTTGACAACCGATGCTGGTGTGTTTATGCCCCCATAACTTAGCGGTTTGGCAAAAGAGACCAATAGAATAAGTACTAGGCTTACAAAGGATAAGTCCTGAGGTCGATTTGTTTGACTAAAGGTGGTGCTCCAGCATAGCCACAGTCAAAATGACTGAAACAAGTAAAAGAGTAAAGAGTAAGAATAAAAACAAACTTGAGTCAAGTGGAATAATGATAAAATTTTTTCTACTATAAGCACAGGAGTAGCTGTGTGGTAAGTAGCTTGCTTACCAACTACATGGTTCAGGGTTCAGTCCTACTGCATGGCACCTTGGGCAAGTGCCTTCTACTATAGCCTCGGGACAACCAAAACCTTGCGAGTGGATTTGGTAGACGGAAACTGAAAGAAGCCCGTTGTGTGTATATATGTGTGTGTCTGTATGTTTGTGTCTGTCTTTGTCCCCACCACCATCGCTTGACAACTGATGTTGGAGTGTTTATGTCCTCGTAACTTAGTGGTTCGGCAAAAGAGACCGATAGAATAAGTACTGGGCTTACAAAGAATAAGTCCTGGGGTCGATTTGCTCGACTAAAGACAGTGCTTCAGCATGGCCACAGTCAAAGGACTGAAACAAGTAAAAGAATAGATGAATAGGCACAAGGCCAGGTATTTTGGTGGAGGTGACTAGTCTATTAGATGCACCCCGGTGCTTAGCTGATGTTTATTTTATTGACTCTGAAAGGATAAAAGGCAAAGTTGACCTCAGTGAATTTGAACTCAGAATGTAAAACTAGAAGAAATGTTCAATATTTAAGAGATGAGGAATTATGTACTTTATTTACATTATTTACATTTGACGGATATTTATCCTCATCTTGTTTGTTGTTAACACAACATTTCGGCTGATATACCCTCCAGCCTTCATCAGGTGTCTTAGGCATATGGTGTAGTGGTTAAGAGCGCGGGCTACTAACCCCAAGATTCTGAGTTTGATTCCAGGCAATGACCTGAATAATAATAACAATAATGATGGTGATGATGATGATGAGCCGCTGCCGCTGGAGACCCCGTCAGTCACGAATGATAATGGGGATTGCACCTAGAAAGTTACCCTCTGAGGCACAAGCCTGGGCAAGGTTGTTTATGGAAGACCAGCAGTTGTCGATGCATACAGGCCTCCCCTCTCCACGCCACCAGTGTTACCCAAGGGAAAGGCAAACGCCAACACAGCTTGGCACTAGTGATATCACAACACATTTCTACAGCTGAGTCAACTGGAGCAATGTGAAATAAAGTGTCTTGCTCAAGAACACAACACGCAGCCCAGTCCGAGATTTGAACTCACAACCTCACAAACGTAAGTTCGACGCTCTAACCACTGAGTCATGCGCCTTCACTAATAATAATAATAGTAATAATAATAGTAAAAGCACCATCCAATCATGGCCATTTGCCAGCCTCACCCGGCCTCCGTGCCGGTGGCACGTAAAAAGCACCATCCGATCGTGGCTGTTTGCCAGCCTCGTCTGGCACGTAAAAAGCACCCACTACACTCATGGAGTGGTTGGCGTTAGGAAGGGCATCCAGCCGTAGAAACATTGCCAGATCAGACTGGGCCTGGTGCAGCTTTCTGGCTTCCCAGACCCCGGTTGCACCGTCCAACCCATGCCAGCATGGAAAGCGGATACTAAACGATGATGATGATGATGATGATGATGAATATTAATAATAATAATAATAATAACATAGAAAAATACCTTAGGAATGAAAATCCAGGTTCGAAATTTCCCCAATGCACCTGATGAAGGCTGGAGGGTATATCAGCCGAAACTTTGTGTTAACAACAAACAAGATGAGAGACAAATATCTGTGAAATGTAAATAATGTAAATAATGTAGAAGAAATGCTGCTAAGCATTTGGTCCAGCCTTTCTTTTACTTGTTTCAGTCATTTGACTGCGACCATGCTGGAGTGCTGCCTTTAGTCAAACAAATCGACTCCAAGACTTATTCTTTCTAAGCCTGGTACTTAATCAATCGGTCTCTTATGTCCCTGAAAGTTACAGGGACATAAACACACCAACATCGGTTGCCAAGCAAAGATGGAGTGACAAACACAGAAATACACACACACACACACACATACATATATATATATATATATGATGGGCTTCTTTCAGTTTCCGTCTACCAAATCCACTCACAAGGCTTTGGTGGGCCTGAGGCTATAGTAGAAGACACTTGCCCATGGTGCTATGTAGTGGGACTGAACTCGGAACCATGTGACTGGGAAGCAAGCTTCTTACCACACAGCCACTCCTGCTAGCAATTCTGCCAGCTCACTGCAAGAATATGAGGTGGGGGTGAACATGTAAATGGAAAAGAATATAAGGCTGTGAACTATGAACATAGAATAAACAAGGGTGGTGAACAGGGAACATGACACGCTGAACAGACTCACTGCAAGAATATGAGGTGGGGGTGAACATGTGAATGGAAAAGAATATAAGGCTGTAAACTATGAACATAGAATAAACAGGGGTGGTGAACAGAGAACATGACACACTGAACAGACTCACTGCAAGAATATGAGGTGGGCGTGAACATGTGAATGGAAAAGAATATAAGGCTGTGAACTATGAACATAGAATAAACAGGGGTGGTGAACAGAGAACATGACACGCTGAACAGACTCACTGCAAGAATATGAGGTGGGGGTGAACATGTGAATGGAAAAGAATATAAGGCTGTGAACTATGAACATAGAATAAAAAAAGGGTGGTGAACAGAGAACATGACACACTGAACAGACTCACTGCAAGAATATGAGGTGGGGGTGAACATGTGAATGGAAAAGAATATAAGGCTGTGAACTATGAACATAGAATAAACAAGGGTGGTGAACAGGGAACATGACACGCTGAACAGACTCACTGCAAGAATATGAGGTGGGGGTGAACATGTGAATTGAAAAGAATATAAGGCTGTGAACTAGGAACATAGAATAAACAAGGGTGGTGAACAGGGAACATGACACGCTGAACAGACTCACTGCAAGAATATGAGGTGGGGGTGAACATGTGAATGGAAAAGAATATAAGGCTGTGAACTATGAACATAGAATAAACAGGGGTGGTGAACAGAGAACATGACACGCTGAACAGACTCACTGCAAGAATATGAGGTGGGGTGAACATGTGAATGGAAAAGAATATAAGGCTGTGAACTATGAACATAGAATAAACAAGGGTGGTGAACAGAGAACATGACACACTGAACAGACTCACTGCAAGAATATGAGGTGGGGTGAACATGTGAATGGAAAACAATATAAGGCTGTGAACTAGGAACATAGAATAAACAAGGGTGGTGAACAGAGAATATGACACACTGAAAAGACTCACTGCAAGAATATGAGGTGGGGTGAACATGTGAATGGAAAACAATATAAGGCTGTGAACTATGAACATAGAATAAACAAGGGTGGTGAACAGAGAACATGACACACTGAACCGACTCACTGCAAGAATATGAGGTGGGGTGAACATGTGAATGGAAAACAATATAAGGCTGTGAACTAGGAACATAGAATAAACAAGAGTGGTGAACAGATAACATGACACACTGAACAGACTCACTGCAAGAATATGAGGTGGGGTGAACATGTGGATGGAAAACAATATAAGGCTGTGAACTATGAACATAGAATAAACAGGGGTGGTGAACAGAGAACATGACACACTGAACAGACTCACTGCAAGAATATGAGGTGGGGGTGAACATGTGAATGGAAATCAATATAAGGCTGTGAACTATGAACATAGAATAAACAGGGGTGGTGAACAGAGAACATGACACACTGAACAGACTCACTGCAAGAATATGAGGTGGGGTGAACATGTGAATGGAAAAGAATATAAGGCTGTGAACTATGAACATAGAATAAACAGGGGTGGTGAACAGAGAACATGACACACTGAACAGATTCACTGCAAGAATATGAGGTGGGGGTGAACATGTGAATGGAAAAGAATATAAGGCTGTGAACTATGAACATAGAATAAACAGGGGTGGTGAACAGAGAACATGACACACTGAACAGACTCACTGCAAGAATATGAGGTGGGGGTGAACATGTGAATGGAAAACAATATAAGGCTGTGAACTATGAACATAGAATAAACAGGGGTGGTGAACAGAGAACATGACACACTGAACAGACTCACTGCAAGAATATGAGGTGGGGTGAACATGTGAATGGAAAAGAATATAAGGCTGTGAACTATGAACATAGAATAAACAGGGGTGGTGAACAGAGAATATGACACACTGAACAGACTCACTGCAAGAATATGAGGTGGGGGTGAACATGTGAATGGAAAAGAATATAAGGCTGTGAACTATGAACATAGAATAAACAGGGGTGGTGAACAGAGAACATGACACGCTGAACAGACTCACTGCAAGAATATGAGGTGGGGGTGAACATGTGAATGGAAAAGAATATAAGCCTGTGAACCAGGAACATAGAATAAACAGGGGTGGTGAACAGAGAACATGACACACTGAACAGACTCACTGCAAGAATATGAGGTGGGGGTGAACATGTGAATGGAAAACAATATAAGGCTGTGAACTAGGAACATAGAATAAACAGGGGTGGTGAACAGAGAACATGACACGCTGAACAGACTCACCGCAAGAATATGAGGTGGGGGTGAACATGTGAATGGAAATCAATATAAGGCTGTGAACTACGAACATAGAATAAACAGGGGTGGTGAACAGAGAACATGACACGCTGAACAGACTCACTGCAAGAATATGAGGTGGGGGTGAACATGTGAATGGAAAACAATATAAGGCTGTGAACTAGGAACATAGAATAAACAGGGGTGGTGAACAGAGAACATGACACGCTGAACAGACTCACTGCAAGAATATGAGGTGGGGGTGAACATGTGAATGGAAAACAATATAAGGCTGTGAACTACGAACATAGAATAAACAGGGGTGGTGAACAGAGAACATGACACGCTGAACAGACTCACTGCAAGAATATGAGGTGGGGGTGAACATGTGAATGGAAAACAATAGAAGGCTGTGAACTACGAATATAGAATAAACAGGGGTGGTGAACAGAGAACATGACACGCTGAACAGACTCACTGCAAGAATATGAGGTGGGGGTGAACATGTGAATGGAAAACAATATAAGGCTGTGAACTACGAACATAGAATAAACAGGGGTGGTGAACAGAGAACATGACACGCTGAACAGACTCACTGCAAGAATATGAGGTGGGGGTGAACATGTGAATGGAAAAGAATATAAGGCTGTGAACTACGAACATAGAATAAACAGGGGTGGTGAACAGAGAACATGACACGCTGAACAGACTCACTGCAAGAATATGAGGTGGGGGTGAACATGTGAATGGAAAAGAATATAAGGCTGTGAACTAGGAACATAGAATAAACAGGGGTGGTGAACAGAGAACATGACACGCTGAACAGACTCACTGTAAGAATATGAGGTGGGGGTGAACATGTGAATGGAAAACAATATAAGGCTGTGAACTAGGAACATAGAATAAACAGGGGTGGTGAACAGAGAACATGACACACTGAACAGACTCACTGCAAGAATATGAGGTGGGGGTGAACATGTGAATGGAAAAGAATATAACGCTGTGAACTATGAACATAGAATAAACAAGGGTGGTGAACAGAGAACATGACACACTGAACAGAGAAAAATGAGCTGTTGAACGGTGAATGTAAAATGCTGAATAGCGAACGTAAAATGGTGAACAGTGAACAGAGAAGGAAATGTATGTGAACGACTGCATTGTAACGACCAAATAGCTGTGCTGTGAATCAGGATAATAACCTGGAAACTCGTTATCTAATGAGAATATTTTTATTGCATGGGGAAACAACAATGCACTGAAAGCAAGCAGCAGTTGGCTTGTTATGTTTTGCAAGTTGATATCTGACAGCATGGATTTCAATGGAGAGGGGGGAGGATGTGTGTGTGTGTGATATAGAGAGGGAGTGTGTGTGATATAGAGAGGGAGTGTGTGTGATATAGAGAGGGAGTGTGTGTGAGAGAGAGTGTGTGTGTGTGAGAGAGTGTGTGTGTGTGTCTGTGAGAGAGAGAGAGTGTGTGTATGTGTATGTGTGTGAGAGGGAGTGTGTGCATGAGGGAGCGAGTGTGTGTGAGAGAGTGTGTGTGTGAGAGAGAGTGTGTGTGTCTGTGAGAGAGAGAGTGTGTTTATGTGTATGTGTGAGAGGGAGTGTGTGCATGAGAGAGCGAGTGTGTGTGTGTGAGAGAGAGAGAGAGTGTGTGTGTGTGTGAGGGAGAGGGAGTGTGTGTGTGTGTGTGTGTGAGAAAGTGTGTGTCTGTGTGAGAGAGAGAGTGTGCATGAGAGAGCGAGTGTGTGTGAGAGAGAGAGTGTGTGTGAGAGCGAGAGAGTGTGTGTGTGTGTGTGAGAAAGTGTGTGTCTGTCTGAGAGAGAGAGAAAGTGTTTGTGTGAGAGTGTTTGTGTGAGAGAGAGGGAGAGTATCTGAGAGAGAGAGAGAGTGTGTGTGAGAGTGTGTATCTGTGTGAGAGAGAGAGAGTGTTTGTGTGCATGAGAGAGCGAGTGTGAGAGAGAGAGGGAGAGAGAGAGGGGGTAGGAGATAAAGAAGAATCGCAAACATCTGGCGCTGTAGGCTAACTGGCCAAGTCAATAAAACCCTTGGTTTATCTGATGAGAAAGGGCCAGAGATATGACCAGATGTAATGGTGGAACTTTGGAATCAATGCTGGGTTCGTCAATATATTGATGCCACAGAATTAATAGAGGTACGAGGCTTGGTCAAGAGACTTGGAAACTTTGCCGTCTTTCTAAATTGCTGCCTAATTAACAACAATAACGAGTGGATGGGGGGGGAGAGGGGAGAGCGGAAGAGGAGAGCGGAAGGGGTTAGATATCATTCAGGGTTAAACAGCGCCGACGGGCAGAGCTTGAAAGAACAGAGGAAGATCAGAGACCAGGGGGGGGGAGAGAATAGAACCTGAAAAACCTCAACAAAAAGAAACAATACATAGGCGCAGGAGTGGCTGTGTGGTAAGTAGCTTGCTAACCAACCACATGGTTCCGGGTTCAGTCCCACTGCGTGGCACCTTGGGCAAGTGTCTTCTGCTATAGCCTCGGGCCGACCAAAGCCTTGTGAGTGGATTTGGTAGACGGAAACTGAAAGAAGCCCGTCGTATATATGTATATATATATATATAAATATGTATGTGTGTGTGTTTGTGTGTCTGTGTTTGTCCCCCTAAGCATTGCTTGACAACCGACGCTGGTGTGTTTATGTTCCCGTTACTTAGCGGTTCGGCAAAAGAGACCGATAGAATAAGTCCTGGGCTTACAAAAGAATAAGTCTCGGGGTCGAGTTGCTCAATTAAAGGCGGTGCTCCAGCATGGCCGCAGTCAAATGACTGAAACAAGTAAAAGAGTAAAAGAGTATAGTGTAGATGTTATGATGGAAAGCAGATACTGAGATGTAGGAACTCTTGTGGAGGTGGTGGTGGTGGTAGTGGTGGGGTTGAGCTCCAGGTCAAAGCTAACCAAGCAGACCTACAATCAAAGGCATTCCAACCGTGGCCATCTCATCTTCTTCCTGTGTGCAGGGAAGGAGCCTAGGAAAATGTTATCCAGTGTGTCCCTTATCCTTTTTAAAGATAATAAGGTGGAGCTTTGATAGAGCTTTGGCTACAGTTTCTAGCAGATTGAGCAACAACATAGAGGCTCCCTTGTTAGCTGGTGGTGGTGGTTGAGGACGAGGGGGCATTTGAATGTTTACATTCAAACATCATTTGCTTCCCTACCACATGGCTCTGGGTTCAGTCCCACTGTGTGGCACCTTGGGGAAGTGTCTCTACGATAGCCTTGGACTAACCAAAGCCTTGTGAGTGGATTTGGTAGATGGAAACTGAAAGAAGCTCATCATATATGTATATATATATACACATACATATATATATACATACATACATATGTATATATATGCACACATACATATACAAATAGGCACAATGGCCCAGTGGTTAGGGCAGTGGACTCGCAGTTGTAGGATCGTGGTTTCGATTCCCAGACCGGGCGTTGTGAGTGTTTCTTGAGCAAAAACACCTAAAACTCCACGAGGCTCCGGCAGGGGGTGGTGGTGATCCCTGCTGTACTCTTTCGCCACAACTTTCCCTCACTCTTTCTTCTGTTGCCCTGTTTGCTTAGCCAGTGGGGTGGCATCATTTGAAGGCTAAAACAATGTGAAGCGCATTGTGACCAGCGATGTGTAGCAACATCTGATAGCCTGGTTGGTCACGGTGATCACAGTGATGGATGCTCGTGAAATTAACGTGTAAGTGGCTGAGCACTCCACAGACACGTGCACCCTTAACGTAGTTCTCGGGGATATTCAGCGTGACACAGAGTGACAAGGCCGGCCCCTTGAAATACAGGTACAACAGGAACAGGAAGAAAGAGTGAGAGAAAGTTGTGGTGAAAGAGTACAGCAGGGATCACTACCACCCCTTGCCGGAGCCTCGTGGAGCTTTTAGGTGTTTTCGCTCAATAAACACTCACAACGCCCGGTCTGGGAATCGAAACCACCATCCTACGACCGCGAGTCCGCTGTCCTAACCACTGGGCCATTGCGCCTCCTCACGATGATATACACACATACATACATATGTATGTGCATCTGTGTTTGTCCCCCACAACCACATGACAATCAGTATTGGTGTGTTTACATCCCTGTAACTAAGTGGTTCAGCAAAAGAGATTGATAGAATAAGTACCACGCTTTAAAAAAAAAATTATTGGGGTTGATACATTCAACAAAGAATTCTTCAAGGTGGTGCCCCAGCATGGCCATAGTCTAATGACTGAAACAAATCTCTCTATATATAAACGGCAAAATGTCTGTGTGTGTGTCCTTTATACAAATCCACAATTTTTCAGTTAGAGGGCTCGCACTTTCTATGGTCATTCAAAACCATCCAAGGGTGGTCGTGCACATCTTTACATTTCCCCAGTCACCCCGCAAAGCCATTAAAAAATCAATAGAAGTTACTTTTTTGTGAATTTACTATCCAAAACCCAATCAAAATGCCTGAAACTTGATACGCCAATTGAATGCCAGCTAGCTGTATGTGATTGGTCGGAGATTTGGACAGTACTCGCTTGTATGTGCGCATGCACGCAGCTGTATATGCATGCACTAGCACTATGCAATGGTCTTGTGGGTAAAGACATGGACACAGCAACACACAAACCTCTTTAACTAAGGTTCAATCTTGGCCTGAAGCTCTTCTTTTGTCACTAGCACTATGACCCAGCGTTGCCGGGTCACAGTGGTAGTAAAAGAATAAAAAACAAACATTTCCAAGTTCTGCTGCATTTCACATAGAATTTTTGGTGTTCCAAAGTGATTTTGGAATATAAGTCAACTTAAATCACTTTCGACTAAATTTTGTCTGAAAAATTCGGTTTCCATGCTGGAACAAAACACCAGTTTCTTGATTGCATTATCCAATGTGTCTCTCCTCCTTTAATTTGGTTAGAATGCGATTTGAAAGACTGCTCTTTCTAGTAGATTGAGCAGGTTAGCCTGTGGTTCAACATCAACATCAGTGGAGGCGCAATGGCCCAATGGTTAGGGCAGCGGACTCGCGGTAAGAGGATCACGGTTTCGATTCCCAGACCGGGTGTTGTGTGTGTTTATTGAGTGAAATACCTAAAGCTCCACGAGGCTCCGGCAGGGGGTGGTGGCGACCCCTGTTGTACTCTTTCGCCCCCAACTTTCTCTCGCTCTTTCTTCCTGTTTCTTATCCCCGACTTCCTACGCAACCGCTGAGCCTGGATGCGCATTCATCCATCTGTCGATGCTCTCAGTGTCGGGGGTTGACCTGCTTTCTCTTCTGTGGGTCTTACGAATAGCAAAGGACCATGTTTCGGACTTCTCCCATCTTGCGAGATCTGGGACGAAGACCGTTCGCTCAACAGCAACATCAACAATTATTACAACCACAACTACTACTACTACATAACTAGATCATTTGGTTATATTTGATAACTAGTTGATCTAGCAAGCAGGGCCTCATATCAGTGAGTTGGGGGTGGTGTGCAATGATGCCGTCGAGAGGTAGGCCCCGAAACGGTGCGCATTCTTTCCTGATGACCCCATACACTTGCTGGCTTCCTGTATGCAAAGCTTTCAACAGGTAGCACTTGAATACTCTCTCTTTTTTACTCTTTTACTCGATTCAGTCATTTGACTGTGGCCATGCTGGAGCACTGCCTTTAGTCGAGCAAATCGACCCCACGACTTATTCTTTGTAAGCCTAGTACTTATTTTATCGGCCTCTTTTGCCGAACCGCTAAGCGACGGGGACATAAACACACCAGCATCGCTTGTCAAGCAATGCTGGCAGGGACAAACACAGACACACAAAACAAACACACGCACATATATATACATATATACGACAGGCTTCTTTCAGTTTCCGTCTACCAAATCCACTCACAAGGCTTTGGTCAGCTCGAGGCTATAGTAGAAGACACTTGCCCAAGATGCCACACAATGGAACTGAACCCGGATCCATGTGGTTGGTAAGCAAGCTACTCACCACACAGCCACTCCTGCACCTATAATGTGCAAGTTGGTTGCAAAATATCAACCTTAATTAATTAGAGGTCTCGTTAATTGTGTTTTTTGTTCACTGATAATTTTATATAGGTTTTCCAATAATATAAAGTTCTCAAATCAG
>NC_043021.1:19775688-19830688 GCF_006345805.1 Octopus sinensis | reverse complement strand
TTACATTTGACAAAATAATCTGAATGCTAAAGGGCTAAGCCAACCATATTAGGTCCAAATATTCAACTTGATTTACATTCAAACTGACTAGTCTGACCTCTCACACCTACCCTACAATGTCACTCTAAAAATAAACAATCATAAACAGGCGCAGGAGTGGCTGTGTGGTAAGTAGCTTGCTTACCAACCACATGGTTCTGGGTTCAGTCCCACTGCGTGGCATCTTGGGCAAGTGTCTTCTGCTATAGCCCTGGGCCGACCAATGCCATGTGAGTGGATTTGGTAGACGGAAACTGAAAGAAGCCTGTCATATGTATGTATATATGTGTATATGCATGTATGTATATGTGTACGTGTGTGTATATGTTTGTGTGTCTGTGTTTGTCCCCCTAGCATCGCTTGACAACCGATGCTGGTGTGTTTACGTCTCCCGTAACTTAGAGGTTCAGCAAAAGAGACCGATAGAATAAGTACTAGGTTTACAAAGAATACGTCAATTTGCTCGACTAAAGGCGGTGCTCCAGCATGGCCGCAGTCAAATGACTGAAACGAGTAAAAGAGTAGAAAAGAGAATCACATCATCGAAATTTTGAAGCTACAGGACAATACATTAGCTCCAAGCAATCATCAACATCATCATCATCGTTCAATGTCTGTTGCCCCTGCTGGCATGGGTTGGATGGTTTGACTTTGGGCTGGCAAGCTGCACCCGACCCTAGTCTGCTTTGGCATGGTTTATACTGCTGGATGCCCTTCCTAATGCCAACCACTCTACAGAGTGTACTGGGTGCTTTTATGTGGTACCGCACAGGTGCTTTTGTGTTGTGCTGCACAGGTGCTTTTACATAGAACCGCACAGGTACTTTTACATGGCCCCACACAAGCACTTTACATGGTACCGCCACATGTGCTTTACACCACCAAAAGGGCCGATCTTAATACTTCTACTGTGGAATATGAGCCTTCTAGAGTACACCAAGGCATCAGGAATCTTATTTCTTTACTACCCACAAGGGGCTAAACACAGAGGGGACAAACAAGGACAGACAAAGGGATTAAATTGATTACATCGACCCCAGTGTGTAACTTGTACTTAATTTATCGACCTCGAAAGGATGAAAAGCAAAGTCAACCTCGGCGGAATTTGAACTCACAACGTAACAGCAGACAAAATACTTATTTCTTTATGACCCACAAGGGGCTAAACACAGAGGGGACAAACAAAGACAGACAAACGGATTAAGTCGATTACATCGACCCCAGTGCGTAACTGGTACTTAATTTATCGACCCCGAAAGGATGAAAGGCAGAGTCGACCTCGGAGGAATTTGAACTCAGAACGTAACAGCAGACGAAATACTGCTAAGCATTTTGCCCACCGCGTTAACGTTTCTGCCAGCTCGTCGCATCAGGAATCTTGGTCCTTTGTCATTTTGCCCGAAAGGTTCAGTGTCCTGTGGTCCTGTGGTCATGCTTCAGTACTTTGTCTCTTGTGTTCCATCTAGTTTGAGAAATCGGCACTTCTTTATGAAGCTGTCAGCATCCATCTACATCACATGACCAAACCAGGTGAATAAATAAGCATTACATTTGAGAGAGGAATCAGAATATTAAAGGGCTAAAGAGGCCATATCTGGCCCAAATATTCTTCTTGTTTTACATTCAGACTGACCAGATCTGACCCCCCTCACATCTACCCTACAACATCATTCTATGAAGAAACAATCACATCATTGAAATCTCAAAGCTGTGATATAATGCATGATTCATTCAAAACAATGTGAATAGATATTACATTTGACAGAATAATCTGAATGCTAAAGGGTTACACCAGTCATGTCTGGCCCAAATATTCCACCTGTTTTGATAATAATAATAATAATAATAATAATAATAATAACATTGTTTTGTTTTGGTATAAAAGATGGGCTAGTGCAAATATTCTGCTCAATACCACAGATTTGCTTGTCAATTGTTTGACCATATCCAGTTGAGCATGTCCCTTAGTGGCTGACGATATGTGCATCTCTGATCACGAGCAGAAGTAGTGGGGGAGCATCATAGCCATGTGTTGAGAAGGATTCTTTGGGGTTTGAATAATTCACCTCTGGAAACATGGGTGTTTCGTTCAATGTCCTTAAACAACCCTTATTCAGGGACCTTTTGAGCGGGATGGGTTACTCAATCTGAAGAAAATTCTAACTGGGCTCCACCTGCAAGGTCATGTGCTGTTTATCTTGATATGAGATCACCATGTCGCACACATATGGTTGTGATGCATGTGCCTGGTGTACCCTTATCAGACGGGTAGTCATGATGGGTATACTGGGCTTCGTATATTTTACCTCAGTGTCACTTTGATGGCATGCTCTGTTCGCTCACTCAATAATAATAATAATAATAATGATGATGATGATTGCTACCTAACTCAGATACCAGGAAACCCAAAAATGGCAGAAATTCAAAAGATAGTGCTCATGGGAACTGCTCATATCCTACGCAAAATACTTTCTATGTAATCTCAGGGTTTAAAACAAACATAATTTTCGGTTTTTTTGGGGGGGACATTCACTAGTACAACACCAAAAAAGCCCCAAATATATGGCACACTAGGCATGGCAACAACATGAACTTCCAACCTGTTGTCTCTTGAGGTCTCTGGGTGAGACTTGGAGCCAACTAGTACAAATATAAAGCAAAAGTCAAACATGGAATAATAATAATAATAATAATAATAATAATGAAATTATTGTATACAGTGCTCGGGTGTACCACAACTTGTCAAAAGTGCGTATGAAGCATATGCAGTAATGTACAAATGTCTGGAAAGCGAACAATGTATGAGTCAGATACATGCTTGCGTGTGTATGGAGGGGAGAAAATCAGGTGTAGTGTTGGCGAATCTCAGGAAGCATGGACGTTTCGAAGGATGCAGTGCTCCAACAATTAACAACTGATGCCAGCAGTCTGTTCCATGCTTCAGCAATTCTTAACATGAAAAAATGTTTCTGAAAGTCATGGGAGCTGTGCTGTTTACTGACTTTGTAAACATGTCCACGGGTGTTAGACAGGTGGAGTTTGAAAAGGTGCTCAGAGTTATTGTTTGTAAGATGGTTAATAATTTTATGGGTGTCTGCCAAGTCAGCTGCCAGACATCGGAGTTTCAATGTAGATCTAGCCCCTCACATCTACCCCGTAAAAAAATAAGCAACCAGACCATCAAAATCTTGTAACTACAAAACAATGCGTGATTAATTGGTCTCAAGAATTTGTCTTATGAAGAAAGTCTGAAGACGCTCGACCTTTATTCTCTAGAAAAATGACGATGCCGTGGAGATCTCATTCTTGCTCACAACATCATAAGCGGAAAGCGTAACCTCTCGAAAGAGCTGTTCTTCACTCCTGCTCCAGAGCATCGGCTGTGGGGTCACTCCGAAAAGCTCTATCTGCGACGATTTCATCTCAATCGAAGGAGAGGGGCTTTCTCCGTCCGGGTTGCGGATCCGTGGAATAAGCTGCCGGACGAGATGGTGAAGATGCCGACGACCGCTCGGTTCAAAGTCTCCCTTGACCACAAATGGCCTGAACTCTTTACATGAACACCACCCTGTACATAACTCCATGTCCCCCTACATGGCCTTGTTTTTTGCTTTTTGAGCCAAAAATTAACTAACTAACTAACTAATTCAAAACAATGTGAATGAATAAGCAATACATTTGACAGAGTAATCTGAATGCTAAAGGGTTAAGACATTAGAAGTAGCTCTGAGGTAGATATAGCTGCTATTTCTAGCAGAATCAGTGGTCAAGTGGTTAAGAAATACTCTTTTACTTGTTTCAGTCATTTGACTGTGGCCATGCAAGAGCACTGCCTTTAGTCGAGCAAATCAATCCCAGGACTTATTCTTTGTAAGCCTAGTACTTATTCTATTGGTCTCTTTTGCCGAACCGTTAAGTTACGGGGACGCAAACACACCAGCATCAGTTGTCTAGCAATGTTGGGGGGGGACAAACACAGACACACAAACACACATATATATACATAAACATATATACGACGGGCTTCTTTCAGTTTCCATCTACCAAATCCACCCACAAGGCTTTGGTCGGCCCGAGGCTATAGTAGAAGACACTTGCCCAAGGTGCCACGCAGTGGGACTGAACCTGGGACCATGTGGTTGGTAAGCAAGCTACTTACCACACAGCCACTCCTACGCCTATATGTTAAAATAAATAATGAAAGATTGTGATTTTTCTCACGACATTCCATTATGACCTTCTAATAAATTACCAATCAATCATTTGGCAATGTAAAACGCAATAATGCAAGTGAGAACATGAATTTACAGCTCTTTCTAACCCATATCAGTTTGCAAGGCAACAGACATAAGGAATTTTGACAATTGTAAATGTGTTGGGGAGGGAGCTATGTGTGTATATACGAGTGTGTGCATGTATGTGTATAAGAGTATATGTGTATTATATGAATATGTGTGTATGAGCATGTGCATGCGTGAGTGTATGTGTGTATGTTGCATATGTGTGTGTGTGTGTGTGTGCATTTCACTTTGTGTATGTATGTATGTGCATTCTGGTTATGCCCATTTGTGTGTGCGTGTGTGTGTAAGCATGTGCGTACACATAAGCATGTGTGTGTGTTGGACCAGAGACGCTAGACAGACTTTTGTTCTGCAAGAATATAATAAATCAATGTATATTTGTTTGTAATAATCTTTCTTTCATATTATCTACCACCACCACCGCTGCCGCCACCACCGCTGCCGCCACCACCGCTGCCGCCACCACCGCTGCCGCCACCACCGCTGCCGCCACCACCGCTGCCGCTACCACCGCTGCCGCTACTGCCGTTACTATTATCAGCACCATCACCACCACAGCAACCACTCACACAACTACCACTACCACCACCACTGTGACAATTACTACCACCAACACCACCACCAACACCACCACCACTGTGACAATTACTAACACCATCACCAGCAGCACCACCACCACCAGTGACAACTACCAACACAACCACCAACACTACCACCATCACAACCACTACCAACACAACCACCAACACTACCACCAACACTACCACCAACACCACCACCAACACTACCACCAACACTACCACCAACACAACCACCAACACCAACACCACCACCAACACTACCACCAACACCACACCAACACTACCACCAACACTACCACCAACCACCACCACCACACTACCACCAACACTACCACCAACACCACCACCAACCTACCACCACACACCACCACCACACTACCACCAACACTACACCAACACCACCACAACACTACCACCACACCACCACCACACTACCACCAACACCACCACCAACACTACCACTAACACTACCACCAACACTACCACCAACACTACCACCAACACTACCACTAACACTACCACCAACACAACTACCAACACCACCACCAACACTACCACCAACACAACCACCAACACTACCACCAACACTACCACCAACACCAACACCACCACAACCACCAACACTACCACCAACACTACCACCAACACCAACACCACCACCAACACAACCACCAACACTACCACTAACACTACCACCAACACTACCACCAACACTACCACCAACACTACCACCAACACTACCACTAACACTACCACCAACACTACCACCAACACTACCACCAACACAACCACCAACACTACTACCAACACTACCACCAACACAACCACCAACACTACCACCAACACAACCACCAACACTACCACCAACACAACCACCAACACAACCACCAACACCACCACCAACACTACCACCAACACAACCACCAACACTACCACCAACACAACCACCAACACTACCACCAACACTACCACCAACACTACCACCAACACTACCACCAACACTACCACCAACACAACCACCAACACCACCAACACTACCACCAACACAACCACCAACACTACCACCAACACAACCACCAACACTACCACCAACACAACCACCAACACTACCACCAACACTACCACCAACACCACCACCAACACTACCACCAACACCAACCACCAACACCAACACCACCACCAACACAACCACCAACACTACCACTAACACTACCACCAACACTACCACCAACACTACCACCAACACTACCACTAACACTACCACCAACACTACCACCAACACTACCACCAACACAACCACCAACACTACTACCAACACTACCACCAACACAACCACCAACACTACCACCAACACAACCACCAACACAACTACCAACACCACCACCAACACCACCACCAACACTACCACCAACACTACCACCAACACCACCACCACTGCGACAATCACCAGTGTTGCTATCACCAACACTATTACTTTCATCACTACCACTACCACTAATGCCACTACCACTACCACCAACACTACTGTTACAACTATCAATACCATTACAGTACAGCACATTTCACACCACCACCACCACTACTAGCGAAAGAAAGAAAAAGGGGCATAGAATGATAGGATGGGATGGTCATGGTACACCTTGGTCTGCTAGATCAGAGTTGATCAAGTGCTGCTAAACAAGAACAACAAAAACAACACAGATACTATTACAACTGACACCATCACCACCACCACCACCACCAACCACCACCACTGCTACTACTACCGCCACAGCTACTTCTACTGCCACCACCACCACCATTTACTTGATCACATTTGATCAATCTCATTTGATTGGTTGTTACCATGGACGCTATTAACACTAACACGACTTCAGAAAGACATGCACACACACATGTCTGTGTGTATGTATATATGTATGTATGTATGTATGCATGCATGCATGCATGCATGTATGTATGTATGTATGTATGTATGTATGTATGTGTGTATGTATGTATGTATGTATGTAGACATAGATATAGATATATATATATATAACGGGAAGCTTTATGAAAATAGACAAAAGACGAAGGCAGGTTTACAGAAATAAACAAAAGACGAAGGCAGGTGGAATACAAACAAACAATTGTATTAGTATGGCGCTCAGGAAATATAAATAAAACAAGTCTTTAACGTTTCGAGCCTATGCTCTTCAACAGAAAGATACACAGAGAAAAAACACAGAAAGAAGGAGAGAAAAAAATTATGCGTGCAGAGGCTAGCGAATCAACATGGCGATCTGATTTCGGCCAGAAGTCAAAAATCAAACGTGAGACACATCACCGTAACCGACCAGGCTGTCAGATGTTGCTACACATCGCTGGTCACAATGCGCTTCAGACTGTTTTAGCCCTCAAATGACGCCACCCCGCTGGCTAAGCAAGCAGGCTAAAAGAAGAAAGAGTGAGAGTAAAGTTGTGGCGAAAGAGTACAGTAGAGATCGCCACTACCCCTTGCCGGAACCTCGTGGAGCTTTAGACGTTTTCACTCAATAAACACTCACAATGCCCGGTCTGGGAATCGAAACTGCGATCCTACAACCGCGAGTCCACTGCCCTAACCACTTGGCCATTGCGCCTCCACACATATATATATACACACACACACACACAAGGCAGTGAGCTGGTAGAAACATTAGCATGCCAGGCGAAATGCATAGCGGTATTTTTTGTGTCTTTACATTCTGAGTTTAAATTTTGCCGCAGTCAACTTTGCCTTTCATCCTTTCAGGGTCGATAAATTAAATACCAGTTGCATACTGGGGTTGATCTAATCGACTGGCCCCCTTCCCCAAAATTTTGTGCCTTGTGCCTAGAGCAGAAAAGAAATCATGTAGATAGATACATAGACAGATAGATGTAAAGGCGCATGGCTCAGTGGTTAGAGCACTGGGCTCAAAATCACAAGGAAGTGAGTTCAATTCCTGGACTGTGTTGTGTTCTTGAGCAAGGTACTTTACTTTTCACGTTGCTCCAGTTCACTCAGCTGTAGAAATGAGTTGTGACATCACGGGTGCCAAGCTGTATCAGCCCCTTTGCCTTTCCCTTGGATAACATCAATGGCATAGAGAAGGGAGGCTGGTATGCATGGGTGACTGCTGGTCTTCCACAAACAACCTTGCTTGGACTTGTGCTTCGGAGGGGAACTTTCTAGGTATGTAGGAATCCCATGGCCATTCATAACCGAAAGAGATTCTTTTACTGGTTTCAGTTATTGATTGTGCCCATGCTGGAGCATCGCTTTTAGTTGAACAAATCTTATTCTTTGTAAGCTTAGTATTTGTACTAGTACCTATTCTATTGGTCTCTTTTGCTGAATCACTAATTTACGGGGACATAAACAGACCAGCATTAGTTGCCAAGTGACAGTGGGGGGACAAATATAGACACACATACACACAAATGTATATCGGTGGCACATAACAGAACCATCCGAACGTGGCCGTAGCCAGCACCGCATTGACTGGCCTCCGTGCTGGTGGCACGTAAAAAGCACCATCCGAGCGTGGCCGTTCGCCAGCCTCGTCTGGCACCTGTGTCGGTAGCACATAAAAAGCACCACTACACTCATGGAGTGGTTGGCATTAGGAAGGGCATCCAGCTGTAGAAACACCGCCAGATCTGACTGGCCTGGTGCAGCCTTCGGGCTTCCCAGACCCCAGTTGAACCGTCCAACCCATGCTAGCATGGAAAGCGGACGTTAAACGATGATGATGATGATGATGACACACATAAATACACACACACACACACACATATATACGACAGGTTTCTTTCAGTTTCTGTCAACCAAATCCACTCAGAAGGCTCTAGTCGGCCTGAGGCTATAGTAGAAGACACCTGCCCAAGGTGCAACACAGTGGGACTGAACCCAGAACCATGTGGTTGGGAAGCAACCTTCTTACCACACAGCCATGCCTGTGCCTATATATATATTATATCATGGCACTCCGTCAGTTATGACGATGAGGGTTCCAGTTGATCCGATCAACGGAACAGCCTGCTCGTGAAATTAACGTGCAAGTGGCTGAGCACTCCACAGACACGTGTACCCTTAATGTAGTTCTCTGGGAGATTCAGCGTGACACAGAGTGTGACAAGGCTGGCCCCTTTGAAATACAGGTACAACAGAAACAGGAAGAAAGAATGAGAGAAAGTTGTAGTGAAACTGTATGGCACGGTTCACCACCACCCCCTGCTGGAGCCTCATGGAGCCTTAGGTGTTTTCCGCTCTATAAACACACACAACGCCCAGTCTGGGAATCAAAATCGCAACCCTCCAATCGCAAGTCCACTGCCCCAACCACTGGGCCATTCTGCCTCCACAGGAGAAAGAAAGACAGACATGATGGCATGTTAGCAGGCTTTGGAAGTCAATTATATTTGAGTTATATGCATTTATCTCTGTGTGTGTGTGTGTGTGAAGGTTCATGGCCTATTGGTTACAGTGTTGCACTCTCAATGGCAAGATTGTGGTTTCAATTATCAGACCAGCAGTGCATTGTGCTAAAAGAAACAAACACTTCATTTCACTTTTGCTCAAGTCCACTCAGCTGTGAATGGATAACCCTGCAACATAACCATTCATAAGGAATGTTGATCAGCCTGCCTAGCCACCAGGGTGGCAACGAGAGGAAGCACATTGTGACCAGCAATGTGTAACGACATCTAATAATCTGGCTGATACAGTGATAGCATCATTATCTGTTTTCCATGCTGGCATGGGTTAGACAGTCTGACAGGAGCTGGTAAGGCCAGAAGCTGGTAAGGACCAAGAGCTGGTAAGGCCAGAAGCTGGTAAGGACCAAGAGCTGGTAAGGCCAGAAGCTGGTAAGGACCAAGAGCTGTAACAGGTTCCGTTGTCTCTTTTGGCAAGGATTTTATGGTTGGATGTCTTTCCTAATGCCAACCACTTTACAGAGTGTATTGAGTACTTTTTATGTGACACTATCACTGACAGAATCGCCAGGAGTGGCTGTGTGGTAAGTAGCTTGCTTACTAACCACATGGTTCCGGGTTCAGTCCCAGTGTGTGGCACCTTGAGCAAGTGTCTTCTACTATAGCCTCAGGCCGACCAAAGCCTTGTGAGTGGATTTGGTAGACGGAAACTGAAAGAAGCCCGTCGTATATATGTATATGTATATATATGTGTGTGTCCGTGTTTGTCCCCCAAACTTTGCTTGACAACCGATGCTGGTGTGTTTATGTCCCCGTAACTTAGCGGTTTAGCAAAAGAGACCGATAGAATAGGTACTAGGCTTACAAAGAATAAGTCCTGGGGTCGATTTGCTCAACTAAAGGCAGAGCTCCTGCATGGCCACAGTCAAATTACTGAAACAAGTAAAAGAGTAAAAGTGAGAGTAAAGAGTATGTACCTTGCAAGACAAAAAGAGACACAGAAAATAGGCAAAAAAAACCTCAACTGGGTTGGGGTAATAGTACTGAGATGGGGTTGGCTTTGTGTCAATTGAGAGATTAATGGTATAGAGCAGTGCTTTTCAAACTTTTTGCTGGAGCGGAACCCCAAGGAAACATTCCACTGGCTTGAGGAACCCCTGTGCAATAATTTAATAGTTTTATGCACACATATCTGCATAGGAGAATTAAAAATTACCCTAAGGTTCCGCGGTACCCTCGTTGAAAACCACTGGTATAGAGGGTCAGAGATAGGTTTGTGTGTGTCTGATGAGTCACCTCTACAGCTAAGCACTTTATAAGTACAAACCAATGATCACTCTTTGACCAGCTATAACAAACAACCTTTGTGGTAAGAAGCTTGCTTCCCAACCACATGGCACACTGGACAAGTGTCTTCTACTATAGCCTTGGGCCGACCGAAGCCGTGTCAGTGAACTTGGTAGAATGAAAGTGAAAGAAGCCTGTTGTACATACACACACACATATATGTGTGTGTGTGTGTGTGGAGTCGCAATGGCCCAGTGATTAGGGCAGTGGACTTGTGGTCGTAGGATCGCAGTTTTGATTTCCAGACCAGGCGTTGCAAGTGCTTCTTGAGTGAAAGCACCTAAAGCTCTACGAGGCTCCGGCAGGGGGTGGAGGTGATCCCTGCTGTACTCTTTCGCCACAACTTTCTCTCACTCTTTCTTCTGTTGGCCTGCTCGCTTAGCGAGCGGGGTGGCGTCATTTGAAGGCTAAAACAATGCGAAGTGCATTGTGACCAGTGATGTGTAGCAACATCTGATAGCCTGGTTGCTCACGGTGATCAAGATGATATATATATATATAAATTGTATTTGACAAGTTCTAGAGAGGAACGAAAGCGCTAATAATGATGAAGAAATAAAAGGATTTTTAAAAATAATTCTGAGGACTTTTTTCTCACTATTCAAGTCTGTACATCAATGGTTTTCAACCAGGGTTCCGCGGAACCATAGGGTTCCGCCAGTACAGTGCAGGGGTTCCGCAAGAAGTTAAAAAACTGCTAAAATCGGCAGTAATTTTTAATTCTCCTGTGCAGATTATGTGTGCATAAGACTATTAAATTATTGCATGGGGGTTCCTCGAGCCAGTGGAATGTTTCCTTGGGGTTTCGCTCCAGCAAAAAGTTTGAAAAGCACTGCTCTATACATACATATGTATATATGTGTGTGTGACTGTTGGGCCAAACGAGTTTGTTTCAATATATATTTTTGCTTGCAATAGTCGTTTATTTTGGTCAAACTATCGTATCTCCAGCTGTTTCAGATGCCAGCATATGAAAAATTGTCAAAGTTTAATACAACGGTTTTGATATGGAATTACTCTTTACTCTTTTACTTGTTTCAGTCATTTGACTACAGCCATGCTGCAGCACTACCTTTAGTCGAGCAAATCGACCCCCCAGGACTTCGGTCTCTTTTGTTGAACCACTAAGTCACGGGGACGTAAACACACCAGCATCGGTTGTCAAGCAATGTTGGGGGGACAAACACACACACACACATATATATATATATATACATATATACAACGGGCTTCTTTCAGTTTCCGTCTACCAAATCCACTCACAAGGCTTTGGTCGGCCCGAGGCTATAGTAGAAGACACTTGCCCAAGGTGCCACGCATTAGGACTGAACCCGGAACCATATGGTTCGTAAGCAAGCTACTTACCACACAGCTACTCCTTAAAAAAAGCAACATTTTGGACTTACGAGACACTTTTGCATAATAGCAACAATATATATTTGACTACTGGATATATTATAGATATATAGTGGGGTACTCCTATACGAGTTGGTTCTCTAAACGAGCAAATGTATAACGAATGTTGTTGTTTTAATCAACAAAATTTAAATCCCAATAGCGAATTGAAATTTGAAGGCGCAGGAGTGGCTGTGTGGTAAGTAGCGTGTGGTAACCACATGATTCCGAGTTCAGTCCCACTGCGTGGCACCTTGGGCAAGTGTCTTCTACTATAGCCTCGGGCCGACCAAAGCCTTGTGAGTGGATCTGGTAGACGGAAACTGAAAGAAGCCCGTCGTATATATGTATATATATATATATATATATGTGTGTGTGTCTGTGTTTGTCCCCCTAGCATTGCTTGACAACCGATGCTGGTGTGTTTACGTCCCCGTCACTTAGCGGGGACGTAAACACACAAGAGACCAATAGAATAAGTACTGGGCTTACAAAAGAATAAGTCCCGGGGTCGAGTTGCTCGATAAAAAAAGGCGGTGTTCCAGCATGGCCGCAGCCAAATGACTGAAACAAGTAAAAGAGAGTAAAAGAGTAAACTAGAAACAGATCACACACAGGCCTAAATAAATGGGAGCCCATTTGCTTAACAAGCTGAAATTTGAGCACCAACAAACCATGAATAGATTACACGTGCGTATAATAAGTGCTGGGAGAGCATATATACAAATGATACGCTAATCAACAAATGATAGCGAACAGTTTTCTGAAGAAAATTACGTTCAGCCAATAAGCTGAAATTGAAACAACAAGCCACGTGTAGACTACACATGCATATAAGTAGCTGGGAGAGTGTTTACAAACTGCTCATTAATGGAAATGAATGCATTTAATGTAGCATGCAAATTTTCATATTTCATGTAGAAAGGCAGGGCATTCCTTCGATATAACTCGACAAAATCAAACTATTTCACTTCGGGTATTTTCCTATTTCTTTACTACCCACAAGGGGCTAAACACAGAGGGGACAAACAAGGACAGACAAAGGGATTAAGTCGATTATATCGACCCCAGTGCGTAACTGGTACTTAATTTATCGACCCCGAAAGGATGAAAGGCAAAGTCGACCTCGGCGGAATTTGAACTCAGAACGTAACGGCAGACGAAATACCTATTTCTTTACTATCCACAAGGGGCTAAACACAGAGGGGACAAACAAGGACAGACAAACGGATTAAGTCGATTACATCGACCCCAGTATGTAACTGGTACTTAATTTATCGACCCCGAAATGGATGAAAGGCAAAGTCGACCTCGGCGGAATTTGAACTCAGAACATGACGGCAGACGAAATACGGCTACGCATTTCGCCCGGCGTGCTAACGTTTCTGCCAGCTCGCCGCCTTACCTGTGTATACATAATATATTCAGATTCAGGTGTATATATAACATATTAAGGTGTATATATAATATATTAAGGTGTATATATAATATATTAAGATTCAGGTGAATACTTCGGGTATTTCCGTAGAAGCAAACGGCAGTTCGATTCTGTTTTCTGCTTGGAAATTTGCGGATGTTATACATGCACAAATTGTAACAGGTAAGAACAAATATGTAAGGCTTTTTTTTTTCCCCCCTTCAAGTTTAAAATGGGACATTGCGGTACTCATGTAGTCGCGCATCCGCGCTAGCTAGTCGTGACTAGTCGATCCTACAACGACTACCTAGCAAAGTAAATAAAACACAAAATAAATCATTGGATCTTTTCCTTTTGAAGGCCAGATTTCAACACAATTTCTAATTTACTAAACACTTTTAAACTTCGTATACTGGTAGAATGTGTCAAAATAAAACATTTTTTTCTCTTGGCTTTCTTGAGAAAATTGTAATTTGTAAGTTTAACGTAGTTTAATTTTTTCGAATTTTAACCAATCAATCGCCTCTAATTGAGCTAAAATCATTTGCTGCGTCTAAAACTGAGACAACATCCTGTCACTAACCCTAAACCTCCCCCTAACCCTAATTTTTTTTTCTTAATTGTTAAATTAATTTAATTGTTACGCGTGAAAAAAAAAACGAAAGCAATGGGAAATAATTTAAACAATTAAGAAACAAAATAATTCTATAATTTTATACACACGCTTTCCGTATACGTACATTTGTGTGTGTGTGTGCATGTGTAAAGGCAGACTGTGTTTTGTGTATGTGAGTGTGTGTGTGCACACGTGTGTTTACAAGCGAACGTATGTTTGTGTCTACGTGTGTGTGTGTGTGTGCGTGCGTGTATATGTGTATAGGCAGACTGTGTTTTGTGTATGTGTGTGAGTGTGTATGTGCACGCATTGTGTGTTTACAGACGAACATATGTTTGTGTGTGTATGTGTGTGTGTGTGTGCGTGCGCGTATGCAGACGAAGGTATGTTTCTGTGTGTGTGCGTGTACGTGTATGTGCATGCGCCCGCATTTGTGTGTTTGTATGTGTGTGTCTGTGTGTGTGCGTGTGTGTGTATGTGCGAGCAGATAAAAGTATGTGTCTGTGTTTGTGTGCACGTGTGCGAATATGTATACGCGTTTGAGTGTGGGTGTGTGTAGACGAAGGTGCTTTTTGTGTATGTGTGTGTTCGTCAGAGAGTGTGTATGTGCGCACGTTTGTGTGTTTGTATGTGTGTGCAGACGAGTGTGTATGCGTGCGTATGTGTGTATGCAAACGAGTGTGTGTGTGTGTGTTCGATCGATATTCTGAAAAAACAAAGGCGAGCCAACAAAGGAGCTTGTAAGTGGTTGCTAGTTTGCTAGAAACGGCAGCCAATTCTCCCTCAAATTACACTGGAAAACGAAGTCCTGGGTTCCTTGCATATAGGGGGAAAGACAAGATGGGTATGAGTAGAGAAGCTTTGCTAAAACAATCCGAAACGTTCCAATGAAGGAGTCTTTTACGTGATCACCCTACCTGCTAGAAATAGACGCCAATCTCCTTCGAATCACACACGCGCGCGCGTGCATATTCCTGCATGATCGCCACCGCCTTAAAGTACTGAAGTACTTGATACCACCAAAACAAAACAGCTCTTAAAAAAACGGGATGGTCAAAGCTGGAACGCCTTTCTATCGTAAAGGTCTGACCAGTCTTCGAGACTACACAACACAATTTGAATATTTGTGCGCGAGAAGACTTCATTCCTTCAACCAAGTTCAAAAAAGAGAGAGGTGAGAGAAAACGGGAGAGAGAGACAGACAGACAGAGAGAAGATGAGGGGGGAAGGAGGGGAAAGAGAAAGTGAAAGAAAGAACAAATTGTTGTGAGAAATAAGAGGGTGGGGTGGGGTGTCGAATAGGATGTGAGGCGGGGAAGAAGGGGGAGGTAATAATAATAATACTCTTTACTCTTTTACTTGTTTCAGTCATTTGACTGCGGCCATGCTGGAGCACCGCCTTCAGTCGAGCAAATCGACCCCAGGATTTATTCCTTGTAAGCCTAGTACTTATTCTATCGGTCTCTTTTGCCGGAACCGCTAAGTTACGGGGACGTAAACACACCAGCATCAGTTGTCAAACACAGACACACATATACATATACATGTATACGACAGGCTTCTTTTCAGTATCCGTCTACCAAATCCACTCACAAGGCTTTGGTCGGCTATAGTAGAAGACACTTGCTCAAGGTTCCACGCAGTAGGACTGAACCCGGAACCATATGGCTGGTAAGCAAGCTACTTAACACACAGCCACTCCTGCGTACACTTATTATTATTATTATCATTCTTATCATTGAGTGAGAGAGCAGTGCATGCCATCAAAGTGACACTGGGGTAAAATATACGAAGCCCAGTATACCCATCATGACTACCTGTCTGATAAGGGTACACCAGGCACATGCATTACAACCATATGTGCGCAACATGGTGAAGATAGACAGCACATGACCTTGCAGGTGGGGCCCAGTTAGAATTTTCTTCTGGTCGAGTAACCCATCCCGCTCAAAAGGTCCCTGAATAAGGGTTGTTTAAGGATGTTGAAAGAACCACCCATGTTTCCAGAGGTGAACCATTCAAACCCCAAAGAATCCCTCTCAACACATGGCTATGATGCTCCGCCACTACTTCAGCTCGTGGTCAGAGATGCACATATCGTCAGCCACTAAGGGACATGCTCAACTGGTTAAGGTCAAACAACAGACAAGCAAATCTGTGGTATTGAGCAGAATATTTGCTGTAGCCCATCTTTTATACCAAGACAAAACAATGTACATGATAACACTTCCAATCAGTTAAGATCAGAAGCCATGAGAGCCACTGCCTGGTACTGCATCAGGGCATTTATTATTATTATCATTATTATTATTATAACAATAATAATAAAGGTGCAAGGAAGAATAACATCACAAAGGGTGATATCGGCTGTGGAGGTTATAGAGGTGAAGGCGATGGTGGTGATGGTGGTGATAGTGGCGATGGTAGTGGTGGTGTGAGAGCGGTGGTAGCGGAGATGGTGGTGGTAGTGATGGTGGAGGCGAATCAACATTTGGAGGTTGCTGCTTGTCGAAACATGTCGAGGCTGGTTGAATTTCGTTCTTGCTATTTAATCTTGCTATTTAATCTTGCTGATTTAGGTGCAAATCAGCCAGCTCCAGCACCCCCTTGATCGAGTAGGCCTATATGATCAGAGGCAATCCATCCGTGACCAATCCGTCATTTTTTATGGTGATGGTGGAGGATTTAGGATTAATAGTCCTTCTTTAAAGACAGTAGAAATGGGCAGGAATGACTGCTTTTTCTAGCAGGTCTGAAACCACCAACAGACTCAATCAGTCACAGACAACAATTTTTTTTTTTCGAGAGGAGGGGCCGCAGTACCAATATAAAGGCGGGAGTAAAGATTTTGCACACCACCCGTTTTCGGCATAACCCTGACCCTGACCCTGACCCCAAACCCTAACCCGAAACCCTAAACACCGGGTGTGCGTAATCTTTGCCTTCGCCAATATAAATTCATGTTAACTTTCCGTTGGGCGCGTATGACATTCAGAAAATCCCAACGGGCCGGGCCGGGCCGCAGTTTACCTGTGATTGGTGTAAATTCCTCCATGAATGAAATTGAAACGGGATGAAATACGATAGGGAATAGAGGAATAAATAAATGGACCTGCGGTGTGTGTGTGTGTGTGTAAGTGTGTGTGTGTGTGTGCTTGTGTGTGTGTGTGTATATAAGTGTGGGTGTGTGCGCGCATATAAATATGCGTGTGTGTGTATAAGTGTGCGTGTATGTATATAAGTGTGTGCGTGTATAAATCGATCCCAGTATTTCTTTTCTTTCTTTTTTTTTTTTTGCAGCCTGGTACTTATTCTATCTGTAACCGCTAAGTTACAGAGATATAAACAAACCAGCACCGGTTGTCAAGCAGTAGCCGGGGACAAAGAACGCTCACACATACACACACACAGCTATAGCTCCAGGCTTTAGTCGGCCTGAGCTATAGAAAAAGACACCTGTCCACAGTGGAACTGAACTCAAAACCACAACGTCAGGAAGCAAGCTTCTTACCCACACATATATATATATCACCATATATATATCAGCGTGATCACCGTAACCGACCAGGCTATCAGATGTTGCTACACATCGCTGATCACAATGCGCTTTGCAGGCCGACAGAAGAAAGAGTGAGAGAAAGTTGTGACGAAAGAGTACAGCAGGGTTCACCACCACCCACTGACGGACCCTCGTGGAGCTTTAGGTGTTTTCATTCAATGCCCGATCCTCCGGCCGCAAGTTCGCTGCACTAACCACTGGGCCATTGCGCCTCCATATATATATATATATATATATATATATATATATATTGAAGCACCAAGTCAGTCTGGTATTATCCCGCACAGCTCGAAATAAGGTGAACATACATATATGCATGCATGCATACATGCATACACACATACATACATACATATATATATTCTGTAGAAGAGCAGAGGCTCGAAACGTCAAAGACACTTCCATTCTTCCTGAGTGTCAAAATAATACACCTTGTTTACTGCTCTCTCACCTGTCTGTCTTTCGTTTTTTGCGTACAATTTTGAACCATATATATATTTTATATAGATCTTTAAATATATATATATATATATTATATATATATAATATTATGTTATATCATACTATATTATATATATATAATATTAAGTAATATTATACTATATATATATATATATATATATATATATATATATATTATATATATATATATATATATATACATATACAGCAGGAGTGGCTGTGTGGTAAGTAGCTTGCTAACCAACCACATGGTTCCGGGTTCAGTCCCACTGCGTGGCATCTTGGGCAAGTGTCTTCTGCTATAGCCCCGGGCCGACCAATGCCTTGTGAGTGGATTTGGTAGACGGAAACTGAAAGAAGCCTGTCGTATATATGTATATATATATATATATATATATATATATATATGTGTGTGTGTGTTTGTCTCCCTAGCATTGCTTGACAACCGATGCTGGTGTGTTTATGTCCCCGTCACTTAGAATAAGTACTGGGCTTACAAAGAATAAGTCATGCGGTGCTCCAGCATGGCCGCAGTCAAATGACTGAAACAAGTAAAAGAGTAATATATATATATCCATATCCATATGTGTGGTAGCTATATTCGTGTCCGTCTATGTGTCACTGCTGTTTCCAACAGATGGATATAAATAAACTAGATTTTAATAAATCTCATATTATGGAAGACAGCTGGAAAGAGAATAAATATATGTTGTGTGTGTGAGAGAGGGTGTATGTGCGCGCGCGTGTACTTTAGCAACATGGCTTTGATTTTTAAAAGTGAAAGCTCTGGTTTAAGTTAGCAGTTGTTACCTGTGGTGTGTGTAATGCGTGTAGTATAAATAACGTGTGTACAGGTATGTACTCAGGATATGTGTGTACGTGTAGCGTGCGTGTGTATGTATGTGTTTGTATGGGTGTGAGAGAGAGAGAGTGTGTGTATGTGTGTGTGTGTGAGATAAAAAAATTTTATAAGCTTTCGGGAGAACGTGAAATTCTTTATTATTTTTTTGGGGAATATTAGACATCGAAGCACATAAATATCAGGTTGCAGCCTTCGTGTGCTATCATATATAGCTCGACGAGCTTCGAGATCCACTATTCCCCAAAAGAATAATCTATCTATCTATCTAGCTGTCCGTCTGTCTGCTTGCATGCAATGCATACATGTATGTATGTGAATGGATGAATACAATGTCCACATGAATATGTATGTATGAATGCATGTATGCATGTATGTATACGTGTGGGTGAGCACGCGCGTGTATATATTATATAATATTATATTACATTATATTATATTTGCTATCGCCTGTGTGAACGTGTGCGTGGTTTGTCACAATCGTTAAGTAGGAAACCTATTCGATTTAGTTGCAGATGATTGCAAGTCGAAAGGACACGTCTGAAGACCCTTCTCCCAAATTAAGCTGAGACCACAAAAGATAAAAAAAAAAATAAAAAAACACGCATAATTTACAAACACTAAAATATTTGGGAAACCCAGTCTGAGATGACATTCGGCTGACGCCTTCTGTCAGGTTTATCCTCATCCAGAGGTCTTCCACGCTTGGCTGTCTTCTTTTACACACTCGGTCCTCCCCGCTGGAAATCGGGCTTTTTCCTTGCAATCAGATTTTTCACGATTGAACACAAATATTTAATTATAAAGATGTTCTTTCCTTCACCTTCATTCCCGTATAATGTCCAGGTTAAATTTTGGCACCATACAAAAGAATGGCTAAGATGACTTACTGTAATAGCTTTTGCATCTATAACCTGAAGACGAGGAGGGAGCCTGTAATGTGGTCGCTGACCCTGCTAGAAATCGTAAACTAATCTCCTTCAAAACACGCCTTTAAAAAAAGGGGGAGGACACGTTGCATAATGGATGAATATAGTCCTAGATACACTTTGAATAATAAAAAATAGATGGGATGATATGAAGGAAAAAATGAAGGGAGGAAAGGAGACAGACAGACAGATAGATGGATAGATAGATAGATAGATAGATAGATAGATAGATAGATAGATAGATAGATAGATAGACAGGTAGATAGGTAGACAGGTAGATGGATAGATGGATAGATAGATAGATGGTTGATGGATGGATGGATAGGTGGACACATAGATAGATGGATGGATGGATAAATAGATGGATGGATGATACATAGATAGATAGATATATAGATAGATAGATAGATAGATAGATAGATAGATAGATAGATGGATGGATGGATGGATAGATAAATAGATAGAAAGATAGATAGATAGATAGATAGATAGATAGATAGATAGATAGGTAGATAGATAGATAGATAGATGGATGGATGGATACATAGATAGATAGATAGATAGATAGATAGATAGATAGATAGATAGATAGATAGATAGATAGACAGGTAGATTGATAGATAGATGGATGGATGCATGGGTAGGTAGGTAGGTATGTATGTATAAAGAGCGAAAGGGAGAGAAAAAAACAAACAGGAAGGTAGACATCAAGTCGCCAGATTTGAAAGATTCAGTTTCTTCTGAAACATGTTGTGACAAAGATGTGTGAAGCAACAACAACAACAGCAACAACAACAAAAGGGAGGAAGGACGAAAGCGGACTCACAGTTGCCACAACAACCATCAACACAACAACAACAACAGCAGAAGCAGCAGCAGCGGCAACACCCGACAAGGGAGTGCAGGGTATCCACCTTAACAACAGCTACAGTTGTTAATCAAAGATCGTCTCCGATCAAACCAGACATTTCAAGAGTGTTCCAGCCGTGATCATCTCGTCTGGTTTTGTTTTGTTGTTTTTTTTGTTTGTTTGTTTGTTTTTTTTCTTTTCTTAGACTGTCCGTCCAGGACTAACATATTCACTGTCCTTCTCATTTTTTTTAAACAATAAGGAGAGATTTGGCTGCTATTTCTAGCAGATCGTGCCAGCCAGCGCTTGGGATGCTCCTTCACTTCACTGAGTGGTAAAAGGTGGCGGTGCTGGCGAGGGGGGGGGGGGTAGTCAACAACCACATCAGCAACATTGACAGAGGTGAGGAACCTCCAAAGTGGTCGCTCGAAGCTGGTAGAAATAGCAGCCAAGTATCTCTCTCTCTCTCATATCACACAGAAGCGTCTTAAACGAGGCGGGGGGGAGGGGGAGGAAACGGAACACTGGATGTTGTAGATGAGGTGGTGGTGGTGGTGGTCACGGCTGAAACGGCTGTGATTATTTAGGGCTAAACAAACAGAAGTATAAAGCTGTGGTGAAGAAAAAGGAAGAAGAACAAAGAAGGAATGTCTGGAATAAAATATGCTAAGACGTTTAAAGAGGGGAATAAGACAATCAACATTGTCATCATCATCATCATCATAACCAACATGTATATAACTACTATGACTACTACTACTACTACTACCACCACCACTACCGACTCTGTGTGGTCTCACGAATTGCTAGTAATAGAAGCCAAATGTCCCTCAAAACGCATCCGAGCGTCTTGAAGAAAGAAAGGACATCAGACAAATGTACTCTTAGAACATAGATGTATACAAAAAAAAAACAACAAAAAAAAGGGCGGGATGGTCGCGGTTGGAATTCCTTTGATCTTAGGACTACTACTGTAACCGAAATAGACTTGCGGGGCTTGCAAGACAACGACCACGTCGCTTAATGTCACGGCCACAGTTGTCCAGCCTCATCATCATCATCATCAGCATCAGCAATCAACAACAATCTGGTCACCCTCAACAATAACATTCACCACATCATCATCATCATCATCATCACCTTCATAAACAAAGACAACAACTACTACTACTACTACTACAATAGCCACGATCATCATCATCATCATCATCAACAACACAACGATACAATAGCCACACGATCATCATCATCATCATCATCGTCGTCATCATCATCATCATCGTTATTATCAACAACATAGTAGCTGTCACGATGTTTGTCAGTGTAAACTAAAATTAAACAGACCGATTCTGCCCAGAAGTCGTCTGGTTTTACATACATTACGCGCGTGTGTGTGTATGTGTGAGTGGTGTGTGCGTGCATATGTACGTGCGTGTGTGTGTGTATGAGTGGTGTGTGCGTGCATATGTACGTGCGTGTGTGTGTGTGCGTGCGTGCGGGTGTACGTGCGGGTGTACTTGTGCGTGTGTGTGTGTGTGTGTGTGTGAGCGTGTGTGTGCGTGCGGGTGTACGTGCGTGTGTGCATGTGTACTATAAAAATTGTATACGATATATATATATATATATATATATACATTAATGGTTATGTATTTATGTATGCATGCATGCATGCATATGTGTGTGAATGGTTTCATATGTGTGTATGTATGTAAGTGTATTTGAGTGTGTGTGTGTGTAAAAATTATATACGATATATATATATGTGTGTGTGTGTGTGTGTATGTATGTACGATATATATATATAAATGGTTTTGTGTGTATGCATGTATGTGCGTGTGAATAGTTGCATGTGTGAGTCAGTGTGTATATGAGTGAGTATCCATGTGTGTATATATATATATATATATATATATATATATAGGCTATATATAAATACATATATATATATAGAGAGAGAGAGAGAGAGAGAAAGACAGACAGACAGATAGACAAAGACTGTGCAACGGTTTTTTTTTCTTCTTCTTCTGACTGTTTGCGTGGCAAAGAAGAAGAAGCAAGTAAAAAAAAATAATAAATAATTGTTGTTTCTTACCAAGAATACTTCGATGGTTGTGTGGTGTCTTCAGCCGTCAGGGCTTCCCGTACCTTCGGACACAGACACCCCATGGTCTCGGAAATAGCTGCTAGCGCCTTTAAAGGAGTGGGTCTGATTATCTAAAATACCCTGATTTATTTTTCCTATACAGGATCACTGAGGCGTATGTATATATATGTATATATATATATATATGTAATTCTTTGGATAAATGACTTTTTTTTATTCCGATTGAGAGAGAGAGAGTTAACGCCTTGGTAAAAAAACTGTTGCGATTAAAATCCAATTTATATTTTCGCTTTCGCTTCTTTCCTTTTTCACTTATAATATAAAAATGATGATGCTCCGAACTGTTTTGGATAGAAGGGGACGTTCGTGTTTATTGCTGCTTTCTTTTCTTCCTTTTTTGCGCCCCACGGTTTGTTCCATGCATTCACTCATTCAAAGATGCACGTCTCTCTGTGTGTGCGCGCGTGTGTGAGAATCTGTGAGTAATATATATAGATGTGTGTGTGTGCGTATATATATATCTAATATATGCATATGTTACATGCATATATGCACATATATGTGTATATGTATGAGTATATATGTGTTTTTTTTTCTTTTTATCTTGCTGTTGACGCTAAGACAGCATCATCATCGTCATCATCATCATCAGAAGCAACAACAACAGGCAGCAGCACCAAACACGGCGGGGGGAGGAAAAACCTCTAAAACAAACTTAGCAATCCCAATAACTGTCAGTTGAGCAAGCAATTACTTCCACCGCTCGCCACTTCACTGACCATTTGCTGCAAAAAAAAAAAATAAAACAAACACAGAGCAGCAACAGACAGAGACAGACAGCCGAGCTGTTTTTTTCCTTCCAACTCAAACCATGCACGCTTGGTGCGGCGGCCAAGCTAGAGTTGTCTGCCCCTTTCCAATGTTCTGGAGAGAGGGCGCTCTATACCCTGACACCAGATCTCAATGACAGATCAATAAAATAATAGTAATGATAATATTACTATCGATTTTGTTACAGAGGCGCAAGACTACAGCTTTTTTTTTTTTTTTTTTTATCTAGATGGAGGCAGCTGTAATCGATGAGATTGTCTCCTGTATTTGATTGACTAATGCTATATCTTGGGAACCCTAGAAAGACAATAGTAAAAAAAGTTTACCCAAGTAGAATTTGAACTTAAGGGTCACAGCTAAAGGATCTTTTCGGTTTGAACGGCAGTTTTTTAAAATAATTTCCACGTAACTAAACACTTTTAAACTACCTATACTGGTAGAATGCTGTTTATAAAACATTTTTCTCTTGGGTTTATTGAGAAAATTCTATAGTTTGTAAGATATTTGTTGGGGGTTTTTTTCTTCAATTTCTGCAATTTCAACCAATCAATGACGTCTATTGAGGTAAAAAAAATATTCTGTGTCGTATGAATATGTCCCTCGTTTAAGAAACAGATTGGGTTTATTTACATTTGTGAAGAAAAAAGATACCCTTCCCCTAACCCTAAAACAGATTGAAATGCAATAGATCGATACTAGGGTCATAATTATGGATGACAATTTCATATGACACCACTAGAAAAAACTGCCGTTCAAACCGAAAAGATCCCAGTTAAATGCTCCAAAGTATTTTGTCGAATGCTCAATAATTCTTCCAGTTAGCTAATCAGTATTGCCATTCTCAAGCATGTCTGACCAAGGGTTAAATAACAACAATAATGAATAATCTTTTCTATTATGGACACAAAGCCTGAAATTTTGCAGGTAGAGGGACTAGTTGATGACCCCCCATCCCCAGCGGTCAACTTTATTTTATCGAGTCCGAAAGGAAAAGACAGCAGTATAACAATAATAACGAATAATAATAATGACGTCTATTGAGGTAAAAAAAACATTCTGTGCCGTATGAATATGTCCCTCATGTAAGAAACAGATTGGGTTTATTTACATTTGTGAAAAAAAAAAAGGTACCCTTCCCCCCCACCCCTAAGCCTAACCCTAAAACAGATTGAAATGCAATAGATCGATACTAGGGTCATAATCATGGGTGACAATTTCATATGACAATTTCATATGTTCACATACTTCCCTTGTACACCCACACAAATACACACATATACTCACAGAGTTGAAACGCTGTTTGATTTTTCTTTTCAGCATTCACCATCTTCCATTGCACACACAAATATTTACATGACTCCCTTTTACATACACACACAGTTCAAATACTGTATGATTTTTTTTCACCCACTTCCTTTCTTATTCATCATCAAATGATGATGATTTCAAATTTTGGAACAATACAAGCAAACTCCGGGGAGGGGGTAAGTCGATTACATCGACCTCAAAATTTGAACTCAGAACGTAAAGACGGACGAAATAGCAGATGAAATGCTGCTAAGCATTTCGCCCGGCGTGCTAACGCTTCTGCCAGCTTGCCACCTGTTTTGGGTTATTTCTGAAAACTTTATCCAATGAACCTGAAAGCATAGCCTGTGCTGTGTCTGTATCAAAAGATAGTCGCTAATCTGCTAATCTGCTAATCATTGAAAAGTGAAGGAAACTGGAATACAATGATTACTTAATCTTTTAATCTTTTACTTGTTTCAGTCATTTTGACTGCGGCCATGCTGGACACCGCCTTAAATCGAGCAACTCGACCCCGGGACTTATTCTTTGTAAGCCCAGTACTTATTCTATCGGTCTCTTTTGTCGAACCGCTAAGTAACGGGGACATAAACACACCAGCATCGGTTGTCAAGTAATGCTAGGGGGACAAACACAGACACAAACACACACACGCATATATATATACATTTATACGACGGGCTTCTTTCAGTTTCCGTCTACCAAATCCACTCACAAGGCTTTGGTCGGCCCGAGGTTATAGTAGAAGACACTTGCCCAAGGTGCCACGCATTGGAACTGAAACCGGAACCATGTGGTTCGTAAGCAAGCTACTTACCACACAGCCACTCCTGCGCCTACGCACTTTATATATATACTTTATGTAATTTATATATATACTTTATGTACTTTATGCACAGTTAGGTACAGGAGTGGCTGTGTGGTAAGTAGCTTGCTTACTGACCACTGTGTGGAACTTTGGGCAACTGTCTTCTATAGACTTGTGAGTGGATTTGGTAGACGGAAACTGAAAGAAGCCTGTCGTGTATATGTATATATATGTGTGTGTGTGTTTGTGTTTGTCCCCCCCAACATCGCTTAACAACCGATGCTGGTGTGTTTACATCCCTGTAACTTGGCGATTCGGCAAAAGAGACCGATAGAATAAGTACTGGGCTTACAAAGAATAAGTCCTGGGGTCGATTTGCTCGACTAAAGGCAGTGCTCCAGCATGGCCACACTCACATGACTGAAACAAGTAAAAGGGAAAAGGGAAATAATACGCAAAAAGATGAATAAGAAAGGAAGTAGGGGAAAAAAAAATCATACAGCATTTGAACTGTGTGTGTATGTAAAAGGGAATCATGTAAATGTTTGTGTGTGTGCAATGGAAGATGGTGAATGCTGAAAAGAAAAATCAAACAGCGTTTCAACTCTGTGTGAGTATATGTGTGTATGTGCGTATTTGTGTGGGTGTACAAGGGAAGTATGTGAACGTGTGTGAACATTCACAAGTGTATTAATTTGATTTATCATCCATATTTATATATAGAATACTACAATTAGCTGTCATTTTTAACAGCACTGGGCCATCTAGGCGACGAGCTGGCAGAATCGTTAGCACGCCAGGTGAATCTGAGTTCAAATTCTGCCGAGGCCGACTTTGCCTTTCATCCTTTCGGGGTCGATAAAGTATCAGTTACGCACTGGGGTCGATGTAATCGACTTAATCCCTTTGTCTGTCCTTGTTTCTTCCCTCTATGTTTAGCCCCTTGTGGGCAATAAAGAAAAATATTATGATAATTCTCTAGTGTTTTTCTCTGTCACAACATATGAATGAGAAAGGAAGGGGTGATAGATGAATAAGGAAGGAAAAAAGGGGTGATGGCAGCGGGAGCGCTTTGACCCTGCGTGAGTATATGTGTGTGTATGTAAAAGGGAGGTATGTGAATATTTGTGTGTGTGTGTGTGCAATGGAAGTGAGAATGGTGAACATTCAACACTGAAAAGAGAAATCAAACAGCGTTTCAGCTTTGTGTAAGTATGTGTGTGTGTGCACAAGGGAAGTATGTGTATGTTTGTATGTATGAGTCAGCGGTTCTTTCTGTAACAAACAAACGATGATTAATGTCTCATCTCAAAAGACAACACAGATAACATTGACAAGTGTATTAATTTAATTCACCATCCATATTCTATCTGTTTTGTGAAAAATAATTATTGCAATCACACACATCTACACAAGCATACATATACAAACTCATTAGAGAAAATAATTATTGCCCGAGTGTATCAAGAATATAAAGCGACTGCAGTTGAAAGGTTTATTATAAATACACATGGACGCAGGAGTGGCTGTGTGGTAAGTAGCTTGCTAACCAACCACATGGTTCCGGGTTCAGTCCCACTGCGTGGCACCTTGGGCAAGTGTCTTCTACTATAGCCTTGGGCTGACCAAAGCCTTGTGAGTGGATTTGGTAGATGGAAACTGAGAGAAGCCCGTCGTATATATGTATATATATATATATGTGTGTGTGCATGTTTGTGTGTCTGTGTTTATCCCCCTAACATTGCTTGACAACCGATGCTGGTGTGTTTACGTCCCCGTCACTTAGCGGTTCGGCAAAAGGGACCGATAGAACAAGTACTGGGCTTACAAAGAATAAGTCCCGGGGTCGATTTGCTCGACTAAAGGCGGTGCTCCAGCATGGCCACAGTCAAATGACTGAAACAAGTAAAAGAAAAAAAAAGAAAGAAAGAAGAATCTTAACAGTTAAAACATGTCCTTTATTTATATTAAGAAATTTTTACCCAGTGTTCTTTCAGTAATTAACGATGATTGATGTCACATTTCAAAAGACAACCACTAGATAACATTGACAAGTGTATTAATTTGATTTGCCAACCATATTTATAAATAAAATGCAAGATAACATTGTGAAGTGTATTAATTTGAATTACCATCTATGTTCTATCTTTTATCCTTATCTCTCTCTATATAAACGGCAGTTTGTCTGTGTGTGTTTCTGTGTGTCTGTTAGGTTGTACCCTCACCCTGACCACGGCTTTCAACCGATTCTGATGAAACGGACACACACATAGCCCAATGTCATAATTCAAATCTAACGCAGCGAAAATTTTGAAAAGTTCCCCCAGTTCTGAAAAAAATCGATAAATTCGACATGGGGTCGAGAATCAGAAACACAAACCACAGACTGTCTAGGGGACGCAACTCGACCTTTTTGACACTCAAAAAAAATTTACCATCATTTTTTTTCCATTTTTTGCTATTTTTTGGCTATAACTCTCTAAAAATGCTTTATAGTTATTTCTCTTACAAACCCAAGCAACGCCGGGCGATTCTGCTAGTTTATATATAAAATACAATAATCAGCTGTCATTTTTTATGGCATGGGGCCAGCTAGTCTTTCATAATAATAATGATAGTTTTAAAGGCAGCGAGTTGGCAGAATCGTTAGCACGTCGGGCAAAATGCTCAGTAGTATTTCATCTGCCGTTACGTTCTGAGTTCAAATTCTGCCGAGGTCGACTTTGCCTTTCATCCTTCCAGGGTCGATTAAATAAGTACCAGTTATGCACTGGGGTCAATATAATCGACTTAATCTGTTTGTCTCTCCTTGTTTGACCCCTTTGTGTGTAGCCTCATGTGGACAATAAAGAAATAGGTATATCAGCTGCCTTTACGTTCAAATTCCACCAAGGTCGACTTTGCCTTTCATCCTTTCGGGGTCGATAAATTAAGTACCAGTTATGCACTGGGGTCAATGTAATCGACTTAATCCATTTGTCTGTCCTTGTTCATCTCTTCTGTGTTTAGCCCCTTGTGGGTAGTAAAGAAATAGGTATATCGTCTGCCTTTACATTCAAATTCCACCAAGGTCAACTTTGCCTTTCATCCTTTCGGGGTCGATAAATTAAGTACCATTTTTGTACTAAGGTCGATCTAATCGACTGGACCCCCTCCCCAAAAATGTTGGGCCTTGTGCCTAGAGTAGAAAAGAATGATGGTCTTAAATTTTGGCATAAGGCCAATAATTTCAGGGAAAGAGGTAAATTCATCACATTGACCCTAGTGTTCAACTGGTACTTATTTTATCGACACCAAAAGGATAAAAGGCAAACTTGACCACCGTCAAGGCAGATTTGAACTTGGAATGTACAGATAGCGAAATGCTAAATGGTATTTTGTCCAGTATGCTAACAATTCTGCCAGCTTGCCATCTTTAATGATGATTTTAAATTTTAGCACAGGGCTAGCAACTTTGAGGAAAGAGGAAGTCGATTACGTCAACCCCGGTACGTAACTGGTACTTATTTTAATGATCCTGACAGGACATAAAGTAAAGTGGACTTCAGTGGAATTTGAACTCAGAACCTAATGGTAGACAAAATACCTATTCCTTTACTACCCACAAGGGGCTAAACACAGAGAGGACAAACAAGGACAGACAAACAGATTAAGTCGATTACATCAACCCCAGTGCGTAACTGGTACTTATTTAATTGACCCCGAAAGGATGAAAGGCAAAGTCGACCTCGGCGGAATTTGAACTCAGAACGTAGCGGCAGACAAAATACCACATAAGCATTTTGGCCGACGTGCTGCCAGCTCACTGCCTTCTCACCATCTTTAATAATAATAATGATAATAACAATAATAAGCCTTTCTACTATAGGCACCATTTGTAGGGTTGGGGACAAGTTGATTACATTGACCCCAGTGCGTAACTGGTACTTATTTAATTGACCTCCTCAAAAGGATGAAAGGCAAAGTTGACCTCAGCAGAATTTCAACTCAGGATGTAAAGACAGAAAAAATATTATGATAATAATAAGAAGAAGAAGAAGAAGAAGAAGAACAATAATTGCCCTGATTGGAAGTGTTATCATGTACATTGTTTTGTCTTGGTATAAAAGATGGGCTACAGCAAATATTCTGCTCAGTACCACACATTTGCTTGTCAGTTGTTTGACCTTAACCAGTTGAGCATGTCCCTTAGTGGCTGATGATATGTGCATCTCTGGTCATGAGCAGAAGAATTGGGGGGAGCATCATAGCCGTGTGTTGAAAGGAATTCTTAGAGGTTTGGGTAATTCACCTTTGGAAACATGGGTGGTTCGTTCAACATCCTTAAACAATCCTTATTCAGGGACATTTTGAGCAGGATGAGCTACTCAACCAGAAGAAAATTCTAACTGAGCCCCACCTGTAAGGTCATGTGCTGTTTATCTTGATATGAGATCCCCATGTTGCGCACATATGGTTGTGATGCATGTGCCTGGTGTACCCTTATCAGACAGGTAGTTGTGATGCAAAATGAAATAAAAAAAATTGAAAGGAAGGGCCGGTAGGAGGGTCATCTGTCCTGCACGGAGGACCCTGAGTGGCCTTCGCAGGTGGCTGCGGAGGTCATATGAGAGACCGATCAGTGCAGGATAATGAACTCCTTCCCGAAGGACTCCTTCAGATTTATGTTGAAACCTTTAAGTTCGGAACGGACCAGGTGCTTCGATGAAGCGAGGAGCCTGGTCGGGCGGGAAAATTTAAGAGGTGTATTACCTGAAAAAGAGACTAAAAATGTATAAAGTGAGAGGATTATTGCCTCGTGTTTGTGTTTTATTTTTAATTTTGAACTGTGTAAGAGGTTTATCGCCTCATTGTGTTTTTTAAAAAAAAGAAAGACAGTTATGGTATCGAGCAACTTTGAATAAGTCCTCAACACCACCGTCTTCCTTTCGAGCTCTTTTAGCCATGATTTGGGAGGTGTTAATTCCCACACTAATATTTCCTTTGCCATTTTTTTTTTTAAATAAAAAGTTCAAATACAGTTCGTCAATACGGTTTCAAATAAAGAAAGATACACAAAAAAGAAAGATACACAAAAAAAAGAAAGAAGACACAACAGAAGGGAAGAAAAAAGAAAAATAACAGTTTAAATAAAGTTCCTTTTTTTTTAAATAAATGATGGCTGTGAAAAGAGAGTTCAAATCCAGGCAAAGAAATAAATTGTCGGCCAAAAGGTACTCCTGGCCAATCCTTTTAATCCACGTGGGCACAAAAATTTTCAAATACAATTTCTCACAATTATGTGAGAAAACACACAAGTCTCCACTGCAAGGCAGACAAAAAGCTCCGAATCCAGTAAGGACTCCTTACCTGTTAAAAAAAAATAAAACCAACAGGCAACAAATCCTACTGGACTCAAAAAGCAAAAAGTCTTACCTTATAGTAGAGTGTCTTTCAGTTCAACTTTCGCCAGCTGCATACCAGCATGATGACTTCAATAGGTGAGTGAAGAACACTGTTTTTGTTCATTTTTCTTTTTAGGACGGAGCTCAAAGCTACACGTCCTCACTGTTCAACCGGAAGCAAGCTTCTTACCACACAGCCATGCTTGCACCTGCCTCTCTCTCTCTCTCTCTCTCTCTCTCTCTTCTCTCTCTCTCTTTTCAGTTTTCATCTACCAAATACTTTTTTTTTTAAAAATTAATATAAGATAAAAAGTAAAACCACTACGTACGTTTCATGCCCATAACCTAATTCGAATTACAATAATTTAAATTCAATTAATAATTCGAATTATGGTTATAGTCAATCTTCAGGTTAAAGATAATAGTTAAATAAATAATCAAATATATTTAAACAATATTTTTTAAGAAATAAATAAAATAATAATTTTTCTTATAAAAAACTCTATTATCAAACTAGAAACTTTAACGATTATGATTATGTCATACAATCCAATTATAATGTTAAATATTAATTTTTAAGGTAAGAATAGATAGAAAATGTATTTACCTATTCAGATATAATATGGCTTTAAAATTTATGTATGTATATATGTATATGTTCTTTTGTATTTTATTCTTTTACTTGTTTCAGACCATTGGCTGTGGCCATGCTGGAGCACTGCCTTGCAGAGTATTTTTAGCTGAACAAATTGAGATCAGGGCTTATTTTGTTTTTGAAGCCTAGTAATTATTCTATCGGTCTCTTTTGCTGAACCGCTAAGTTATGGAGATGTAAGTACACTAACACCAGTTGTCAAGCAGTGGTGGTGAGTTGGGGGGGGGACAAACACAGACACAATCACACACACATATATACAACAGGCTTCTTTTCAGTTTTCATCTACCAAATTCCCTTACAAGGCTTTGGTTAGTGCAAGACTATAGTAGAAAACATTTGCCCAAAGTAACACACAGTGGGACTGAACCTGGGACCATGTAGTTCAGAAGCAAGCTTCTTACCACACAGCCATACCTGCACCTGCCTCTCTCTCTCTCTCTCTCTCTCTCTCTATCTATCTATCTATCTATCTATCTATTTATAAATATGCATATATGTATGTATGCATGCATTTATGTATGTCTGTATGTATGTATGTATGTATGTATGTATGTATGTATGTATGTATGTATGTATGTATGTATATAAGTATGTATGTATGTATGTATGTATGCATGTATGTATGTATGCATGCATTTATGTATGTATGTATGTATGTAAGTATGTATGTATGTAAGTTTGTATGTATGTATGTATGCATGCATTTATGTATGTATGTATGCATGCATTTATGTATGTATGTATGTGTATGTATGTATGTATGTATGTATATGTATGTATGTATGTATTATGTATGTATGTATGTATGTATGTATGCATGCATTTATGTATGTATGTATATATGTATGTATGTATTATGTATGTATGTATGTATGTATGTAAGTTTGTATGTATGTATGTATGCATGCATTTATGTATGTATGTATGCATGCATTTATGTATGTATTATGTATGTATGTATGTATGTATGTATGTATGTATATAAGTATGTATGTATGTATGTATGTATGTATGTATATATGTATGTATGTATGTATGTATGTATGCAAGTATATTCTTTTTAGAAGGTTAACCTGTTTAACTAGATAACCAAAACACTTATTAACAAAGCGTTGAGTTAGCCAACTAATTAGTAGATTGAAGTACATAGCTACAGTGTTAACCGTCTAATTAGTTGACAATTTGGATGATTCAATAATTACATAAATATGAATATGATACAATACTTGTATAATACAAAACCATATTAAGACTCAAACCCAAAACTGATGAAAACACAATAATGTGTAAAGAAAGAAAGAAAAAGAAGAGGAAGAAGAGAAAGAAAGAAAGAAAAAGAAGAGGAAAAAGAGGAAGAAAGAAAGAAAAAAGACATGAATTCAACGCTATGTGCTTCAATTACTCACACACCACAAGGTTTAATAGAACCTTCTGAAGTGAGCCAACACACCCACAGCATTACTACAGGTGATGGCGAGGCTAAGCCATTGGGACAGCCAAGCACCCTCTCAGGCATCACCTGACACCTTGGTAAAGCGAACCACCAACAATGAAAAGAACTTCGCTGTAAGTGGCCCAACTTCGCTGTTAGTGGCCCAACTTCGCTGTTAGTGGCCCCCCAGCCCCTCCAGATGCCTCAAGCGCCACAGGCTGGAAGAAATGGTTCACTGAAAAGTCCTGATGCCTACCTGACTGAAGTACAAGTCCACAAGTTTGAGGGAAGTTTGGCTGCAATTTCTAACACCTCAAATAACTATGAAGAGACTCCTTTGTTGCCTTGGGTACCTTCGTTATTTACAATTTCTAGCAGATCAAGGAAAACTTTGAGGGCAATCCTGGACAGCCTGTGGCCAGCAAAACATTCTAAATGGCACAGCTTCACAACCATAGAATAAATCACTATAAACCACTTCAAGTTCCTTGAAAATTTCTTTAAATTCTCAGTTATTAAATTCCTTACCATTTTTTATGAATTCTATATATTTTTTTACTACATGTTGTTCATTCTGAGAGTTGCTACTCATAAGTTTGGTTGCCCATCATTATGTAACATCTACGGTCTACAAGTTGGACAGTTTGACAAGATCCAACTAGCCCTTAGGCTGACTTAGTCCCCAGTGGCTACTTTTCTAAGGTTTCTACAATCATCATCATTGTTCGACCATGGTTGAGACAACGGAATTTACTATGTTACACCAGACTTCACGGTCCATCATAGCATTACGGAGGTCCTGTTGCTGGATGCCTGTATCCCTGGAGGGGTAGGAGAGTGTACGTTCTCTGGTATCGCAAGCAGATGGCTTCCAGAGGAGAAGAGTAGAAGTTACCTCGTTTTCAGCTCTACAACAATGTCCAGCAAACTGAACTCTTCTACCTTTCACAAGAGATGATACAGGTGGTAGTTTCCCATATATTTGTACTTTGGTTGGATGCTGTTTCCACGAGAGATTGGGTGCCCTTCCTGACACTGACTACTTTACAGAATGTACTAGGTGGGTTTTTTGGGGTTTTTTTTTTGTTTTGCAGCACCATCATTAGTGGGATCACCGATTAGGCAGCAAGACAGAGTTGGGGTGTGTGGTATTGAAGGAGATGGCTTTGCACCAGATGTTGAGAGGCTTAAGTAGGAAAGAGGGACAGAAACAGATGTCTTGCTGTAGAGGGGGCTACATGGGTACCCCCACAAGAAATGGAGAAATGATGTGGGGGCAGGATGATATATCAGGGCATAGAATCAACATACAAAAAAATGGACAGAAAGAGAACAAGAACAGAGAATTGAGGATGGTTGAATGGGTAGGTAGGATGAATGCGGGGAAGTGATGGAGAAACAGAAGATGTACATTGACAGAGATTGAGGTTAGAGGTACATAGGGGTGGATGAATCTTCCATTGCTAGAGCACCATTTGTAACCACATTGTTAAGTTTTTCTTTGAATTAATCAAATTGATTTATCATTGATTTGACCTCAGATAAAAATCTTTATCTCTAATAGTTTACTAAATTGATTTTTTTTTTCTCTGAAAGCAAATCTTCTCACATTATAAAGTTTGTATCTCATGTAAAAGCACAACCAGTTGTACTGCATAGAGTATAATTGTGTCTACAGCCATTCAATAAAATACACATCTTGATACTGCTTGTTTCAAGGATAGCTGGATGTTGTTAGTCATGGCTTTCACACAGTCAGAAACTGTCCCCCATGATAAATTGATGTTAGTTTCAAATTTTGACACAAGGCCAGCAATTTCAGGACAGTGAGTAAGTCGATTACATTGATCCTGGTACTCAACTGGTACTTATTTTATTGACCCTTGAAGGGATGAAAGACAAAGTCAACCTCAGCTGAATTTGAACTCAGAACCTGAAGACAGACGAAATGTTGCTAAGTATTTTACCTAGTGTGTTATATGATAAACTGTTACTCTCAAAAGAATATAGCTTTCTCCAGAGCTAAAATTCTCTCTCACATAGGTTTTATCAGGATGTTGGCTTTGCAATCCCATGGCTTCAGGTTCAATACCACTGGATGACATTTTCATCAAATCATCATCATCATCATTTAGCATCTGATTTCTATGCTGGCATGGGTTAGACAGTTTGGCCGAAACTGGTAAGCCGGAGAGCTGCACCAGGTTCCAATCTGATTTGGCAATGTTTCTACAGCTGGATACCCTTCTTAATGCCAACCACCCCAAGAGTGTAATGGGTGCTTTTTACGTGCCACCAGCACAGGTGTCGCTTACATGACACCAGGTTCTGGTTAATGTCTGTTGTTATTCTCTTGTGTTGACCAAAAGGAAATTTGATAGACATAAACTGTTCATAAATCTATCCCCTTGTTGTCCACTCTATTATTATTTACAACTGACAAAGATATATTTATGTCTTACAATCCTATGGGGAAAAGTTCTTGAAGACGAAAGGAAGTGTTTATCAGAGTTGTGTAAGATCTGCAATGCTGTATGGGAGAGAGACATGGCGTCTGAGGGAAAGTGAAACGGTAATTTTGAGCACTAAGAGAGCAGTGGCAAGAGCAATGTGTGGTGTGAAACTATTTAACCCTTTAGTATCCAGATTACTCTGTTAAATGTAATACTTTTTCACTCAAATTGTTTTGAATTAATCATGCATTATCTTATAGCTTTGAAGTTTCAATGGTATGATAGTTTATTCTTAGAATGTCAATGTAGGTTAGGTGTGAGAGGCTAAATATGGCCAGTTTGAATATAAAACATACAGAATATTTGGGCCGGATTTGGGCAGTTTAAACACTAAAGGGTTAAGGCGGCGAGCTGGCAGAAACGTTAGCACGCCAGATGAAATGCTGAGTGGTATTTCGTCTGCCACTACGTTATGAGTTCAAATTCCGCCAGGGCCGATTTTTGCCTTTCGTCCTTTCAGGGTCGATTAAATAAGTACCAGTTACGCACTGGGGGGAGGGGGGGCGATGTAATCAACTTAATACATTTGTCTGTCCTTGTTTGTCCCTGCTGTGTTTAGCCCCTTGTGAGTAATAAAGAAATAGGTGTGAAACTATTGGATAAAAAGGAGGACTGAGGACTTGATGGGGATGCTGGGGTTGGAGGAATTGGTGGAGCAGCTGGCAAGGGTGAATGGAGTGCAATGGTATGGGCATGTGTTGAGGAGGGAGTTTAAAGTGAATGAACCACAAATGCAAGGCTGACCAAAGAAAATGTGGAGGGGACAGGTGAAGGAGGAGATTGGAAGGGTTGGCTTGAGGAGCAAAGATGCCCAAAACTGGGCAAGATAGAGTGAGAGCAGTTGCTGTGAGATCCTGCCACCCCTGTTAATGGGGACAAACCTGGATTTAAAATATTGGAATTTATCATCAACGTGTAGAAATTAAATTATTGATTTCAAATTTTGACATGAGGCGCAGGAGTGGCTGTGTGGTAAGTAGCTTGCTAACCAACCACATGGTTTGGGTTCAGTCCCACTGCATGGCACCTTGGGCAAGTGTCTTCCTCTATAGCCCCGGGCTGACCAAAGCCTTGTGAGTGGATTTGGTAGGCGGAAACTGAAAGAAGACTGTCGTCGTGCCGGTGGCACGTAAAAAGCACCATCCGTCCGTGGCCGTTTGCCAGCTCCGTCTGGCACCTGGCACGTAAAAAGCACCCACTACACTCACAGAGTGGTTGGCATTAGGAAGGGCATCCAGCCATAGAAACACTGCCAGATCTGACTGGCCTGATGCAGCCTTCTGGCTTCACAGACCCCAGTTGAACCGTCCAACCCATGCTAGCATGGAAACCGGACGCTAAATGATGATGATGATGATGATGATGGTGATATGTATGTGTGTGTCTGTGTTTGTGTGTCTGAGTTTGTCCTTCTAGCATTGCTTGACAACCGATGCTGGTGTGCTTACGTCCCCGTCACTTAGTTGTTCGGCAAAAGAGACCGATAGAATAAGTACTGGGCTTACAAAGAATAAGTCCTGGGGTCGATTTGCTTGACTAAAGGCGGTGCTCCAGCATGGCCGCAGTCAAATGGCTGAAACAAGTAAAAGAGTAAAGAGTAATTTCAGGGAAGGTGTTAAATCAATTACATTGGACCCCAGTGTTCAACTAGTCCTTATTTTATCAACTTCGAAAGAATGAAAGTCAAATCAACCACTGTAGCATTTGAACTCAGAACATAAAGTCAGAAGAAATGTTGCTAAGCATTTTTCCCAGCATGGTAACGATTCTGCCAGCAGACTGCTTTATGTTGGAATTAAATTACTGTTTCAGTTTTGAGATTTAACCCTTTTGACACCAACCAGGCTGAAACCGCCTCTGGCTCTGTAATACAAATGTATTGTTTTCAAAAGTTTTGAATTAAAATCTTCCACCAAACCTTAGTCACAATTTATGGTCCTAGCATTAGCTTAAAGATAACCAAGTTATTTTACTAAATTCTTTGTTATATTTAAAATTAATTGAAAGAAACACAGAGCATCTCAACAGAAATATCGTAGCAAAAGGGTTAAAATATATAATAGAGAAGCAACTCTTAACCCTTTCAATACCAACCCGGCTGAAACTGGCTCTGGCTCTGTAGTACAAATGTATTGTTTTCAAAAGTTCTGTATTAAAATCTTCCACCAAACCTTAGTCACAATTTATGTTCCCAATACTAGCTTAATGATGGCTAAGTTATTTTACTAAATTCTTTGTTATATTTAAAGTAATTGAAGGAAACACAGAGCATCTCAACAGAAATATGGTAACAAAAGGGTTAACAAATGATTAATTTAACTCTTTCGTTACCAACTCGGCTGAAACTGCCTCTGGCTCTGAGTACAAATGTCTTGTTTTCATAAGTTTTGCATTAAAATCTTCCACCAAACCTTAGTCACAATTTATGTTCCTAACACCAGCTAAATGACGACTAAGTTATTTTACTAAATTCTTTGTTATATTTAAAATTATTTGAAAGATCATCTCAACAGAAATATTGTAACAAAAGGGTTAAAATACATAATAGAGAAACAATTCTTATTTCTTTATTTATTGCCCACAAAGGGCTAAACATAGGGGGGACAGACAAAGGGATTAAGTCAACTAAATCGACCCCAGTGTGTAACAGGTACTTAATTTATCGCCCCTGAAAGGATGAAAGGCAAAGTCAACCTCGGCGGAATTTGAACTCAGAACGTAATGGCAGATGAAATACCACTAAGCATTTCGCCCGGTGTGCTAACAATTCTGCCAGCTCACCGCCTAAAATAGAGAAACAATTCTTAACACTTTTGATACCAACCCGACTGAAACCACCTCTGGCTCCGTAGTACAAATGTCTTGTTTTCATAAGTTTTGAATTAAAATCTTCCACCAAACCTTAGTCCCAATTTATGTTCCTAATACTAGCTTAATGATAGCTAAGTTATTTTAATAAATTCTTTGTTACATTTAAAATTAATCGAAAGAAACACAGAGCATCTCAACAGAAATATTGTAACAAAAGGGTTAAAATATATAATAGAGGAACAATTCTTAACCCTTTCGATACCAACCCGGCTGAAACTGGCTCTGGGTCTGAGTACAAATGTCTTGTTTTCATAAGTTTTGAATTAAAATCTTCCACCAAACCTTAGTCACAATTTATGTTCCTAATACTAGCTTAATGATAGCTAAGTTATTTTAATAAATTCTTTGTTACATTTAAAATTAATCGAAAGAAACACAGAGCATCTCAGCAGAAATATAGTAACAAAAGGGTTAAAACATATAATAGAGGAACAATTCTTAACCGTTTCGATACCAACCCAGCTGAAACCGGTTCTGGATCTGAGTACAAATGTCTTGTTTTCATAAGTTTTGAATTAAAATCTTCCACCAAACCTTAGTCACAATTTATGTTCCTAACACTAGCTGAATGATAACTAAGTTATTTTACTAAATTCTTTTATATTTAAAAGAAACACAGAGCACCTCAAAATAAATACGGTAACGAAAGGGTTAATTCTCTTGTCGCCATATTTCTGTTAAAATACACAGTCTTTGTTTCAAATAATTTTGCGAAATAAGGGAAAATTTAGTAAAATTGTCATCTTTGAGCTGATGTTTTGAGCATAAATTAAAATCTCTATTTTGATGAAAGGTTTTATTGTAAATTATTTTAAAATAGAATGTATTTGTCATAGAAGCAATAGCTGTCTCAAGCAGGTTTGAATTTTTAAAAAGGGTTAAACATTTTTTTGCGGGGGGGGGGAATCATTGTCAGTTCTAAATTTGAATGCAAATGAAATCGTTTGTCCTGTGGGAAAGAGTTTGACCCTAGTTTGCTTCATATGGTCGGTCAGAACCTGCTATTCCACCATCACCCCCCACCACCAACACCACCACAACCGCCACCAACACCAACACAAACAACAACAATAACAACAACCACAACAACAGCAACACCATTATCAAGACTACCACCACCACCACCACCGCCACTACTACCACCAACACCAACAACAACACCATTATAACTCCATCACTGCCACCACCACCGCCACCACCACCACCAGCACTAACAACAACAACAACAACCACAACAGCATTATGAAGACTACTACCACCACCACCACCACTACCACCACCGCCACCATCACCACTACAACTACTACCGTTATAACATTACCATCAACAGCAACAACAACAGCCATTTACTATACAGCTATCAGCACCACTTCCATCACATCTATGACTACTATCGCCCAAACCACCACCACCACTCACCCGCCATCATGACCATTGCCACCACACCACTATACTCCCACCATACAACACCCACCACCACCACTAACTACTGTCACCCTGTCAACTTCAATGACGTCACTGTAATTAACTAAACTTACTCATCTGAAGGGGAGAAAAAATAAATAAATAAATAATTATAAATTGATGTCAAGTCTTAAAAAACATTTCTCAACCCTCTTGAGAAAAACAACAGAATGGTGGTGGTGGTGGTGGTGGTGGTGATGGTGATGATGGCGATGATGATGATGACGATGATGGTGATGATGACGATGATGAGGTGATAGTGATGGTGGTGGTGGTAGTGGTGATGATAACGATGATGATGATGGCGATGATGGTGGTGGTGGTGGTGGTGGTGGTGGTGGTGGTGGTGGTGATGATGATGACGATGATGACGATGATGACGATGATGGTGGTGGTGGTGGTGGTGGTGATGATGATGACAATGATGGTGATGATGACGATGATGAAGGTGATAGTGATGGTGGTGGTGGTAGTGGTGATGATAACGATGATGGTGATGATGAAGGTGATAGTGATGGTGGTGGTGGTGGTGATGATAATGATGATGATGATGACGATGATGGTGGTGGTGGTGGTGGTGATGATGATGATAACGATGATGGTGATGATGACGATGATGAAGGTGATAGCGATGGTGGTGGTGGTAGTGGTGATGATACGATGATGGTGATGATGAAGGTGATAGTGATGGTGGTGGTGGTGGTGATGATAATGATGATGATGATGACGATGATGGTGGTGTGGTGGTGGTGATGGTGATGATGGCGATGATGGTGGTGGTGGTGGTGATGATGATGATGATGACGATGATGGTGATGATGACGATGATGAAGGTGATAGTGATGGTGGTGGTGGTAGTGGTGATGATAACGATGACGATGATGGTGGTGGTGGTTGGTGGTGGTGGTGTGATGATGATGACGATGATGACGATGATGGTGGTGGTGGTGGTGGTGGTGATGATGATGACAATGATGGTGATGATGACGATGATGAAGGTGATAGTGATGGTGGTGGTGGTGGTGGTGGTGATGATAATGATGATGATGATGACGATGATGTGGTGGTGGTGGTGGTGGTGGTGATGATGATGATGACAATGATGGTGGTGGTGGTGGTGGTGGTGGTGATGATGATGATGACGATGATGGTGGTGGTGGTGGTGGTGATGATGATGATAACGATGATGGTGATGATGACGATGATGAAGGTGATAGCGATGGTGGTGGTAGTGGTGGTGGTGGTGACGATGATGGTGATGATGAAGGTGATAGTGATGGTGATGATAATGATGATGATGACATGATGGTGATGATGACGATGATGAAGGTGATAGTGATGGTGGTGGTGGTGGTGGTGGTGATGATAATGATGATGATGATGACGATGATGGTGGTGGTGTGGTGGTGGTGGTGATGATGATGATGACAATGATGGTGGTGGTGGTGGTGGTGGTGGTGATGATGATGATGACGATGATGGTGGTGGTGGTGGTGGTGATGATGATGATAACGATGATGGTGATGATGACGATGATGAAGGTGATAGTGATGGTGGTGGTAGTGGTGGTGGTGGTGACGATGATGGTGATGATGAAGGTGATAGTGATGGTGATGATAATGATGATGATGACGATGATGGTGGTGGTGGTGGTGGTGGTGGTGGTGGTGGTGATGATGAAGGTGATAGTGATGTTGGTGGTGGTGGTGGTGGTGGTGATGATGATAACGATGATGGTGATGATGATGATGATGAAGGTGATAGTGATGTGGTGGTGGTAGCGGTCATCGCTGTGGTGGTCCCGATGATGATAATGACAACAATGATGATGATGATGAAGATGATAATAGGGTGGTGGCGGTGATGCTGATGATGATGAGGGCGATGATTGCGACGACGACGATGGTGGTGGTGGTGGTGGTGGTGGCAGTTGTCGCTGTGGTGGTCCTGATGATGATCATGATGATCATGATGATCATGATGATGACAAGAATGATGATGTTGATAATGGGGTGGTGGTGGTGGTGGTGGTGATGATGATGCTAAAGAGAAATATTGGTTGTGTAACAACTTTTGTCTAATTAAAAGAAAAACAAAAAAGAAAGGCAAACAAAACATTTTGAATGCGATAAAATAATAAAGATTAGAGTTTAAAATAGAAAAAATATTAGTTTGTGAGAGATCAAGTGGGTGGGGGAGTGGGAAGTGAAAAGAGAGATAGAGAGAGAGGGAGAGTAAGGCTGAGAGAGCTGGAGAGAGAGCGAGAGAGAAAGGCTAAGAGAGTTGAAGAGAGAGAGTAAGGCTGAGAGTTGGAGAGAGAGAAAGAGAGAGAGAGAAAGGCTAAGAGAGTTGGAGAGAGAGGGGGACAGTAAGGCTGAGAGAGTTGGAGAGGGAGAGAGAGTAAGGCTGAGAGAGTAAGGCTGAGAGAGTAAGGCTGAGAGAGTAAGGCTGAGAGAGTTGGAGAGAGAGAGAGAGAGTAAGGCTGAGAGAGTTGGAGAGAGAGGGGGATAGTAAGGCTAAGAGAGTTGGAGAAAGAGAGAGAGAGGAAGATGAGAGAAGAGGGGGGAAGATAAGGCAGAGAGAGGGAAGCAAGAGAAGTAATAAAAGAGGTGTGACAAGAAAGGATGATGGAAAGGAGGGAGGAGGAAATAAAGAGGGTGGTGGTGGTAGTGGTGGTGGTGGTGGAGGCTGTGGTGTTGGTTGTGGTGGTAGTGGCGGTGGTGGTGGTACTGCTGCTGCTGTTGATGATGATGATGATGATGATGATATGAATAATGGTAATAGTGGTGGTAGGGCAGAAAAGTAATAAACAATGGAGAGGTGACAGGGAGAAGAGGAGGAGGGGGGAGGGGTATTTGAAATAGAGAGAGAGGGGGTGAATGAAAAGCAGAGAGGGTGAGAGTGAGGGATGGAGGGAGTAGAAGAGGAGAGGAGAAGGTGAGAGAGATAGAGAGAGAGAGAAAGAGAAGAGGCAGGTGTAGGAAATGGAGGATGAGAGAGAGAGAGAAAGAGAGAGATGGGAGAAAACTGGAGGGGGAGTAGGAAAGAGAAGAGGAGAGAGATAAATGGGGAGAGGGGGGAAAAGGAGATGAGGTGGTAGGGGAAGGATAATGAAATCAGAAGTGATTGCCGTGGAGGGAGTGGATATTAAGAAGGGTTGTGATGAGATAGTGGCTTAGTGATTTTGATTGTTGATGATGATGATGATGATTAGTGGTGGGGGCAGTGATAGTGTTGATGATGATGATGATGTTGATGGAAATTATGATGATAATGGGAATGATGGTGACAATAATGATGATGATGATGATGACGACGGTGATGATGACGATGATGTTGTTGATGATGAGGATGATGATGATGATTAGTGGGGAGGGTAGTGATAGTGTTGATGATGATGATGATGGGAATGATGGTGACGATAATGATGATGATGACGACGATGATGTTGGTGATGATGATGATGATGATTAGTGGGTGGGGGCGGTGATAGTGTTGATGATGATGATGATGGGAATGATGGTGACAATAATGATGATGATGATGATGGAAATTATGATGATGATGATGATGATGTTGTTGATGATGTTGTTGATGATGACAACGATGATGACGACAACATCTATTATAAAGAACACAACCAAGGAGTGTTCTGTCTCTGCTATATTATCTTCCATCATTTACTTGTTTCCGTTACTGGACCGTGGCCATGCTGGAACGCCACCTTGGTCAACTCCAGTACATTTTTATTCTTTTTTTTTTTCCTTTTTTAAACCGGCATTATTCTATTAGCTCTCTTTATTGAACTGCTAAGTTAAGGAGATGTAACAAATCAACACTGGTTGTCAAAGGTTGGGAGTGAAGGCAGCCCTGGATTAACCATCAAGCACATGCTTAGGGCATTGAGGGAAGTGGGGGTACTACAGAAATGGTAATTGGTTTACTGTACAAATGAAATCACTTTCATCTTGCTGAAACTATATTCCAAATGGTTTATATTTTCTTTTTTTCTTTTTTTTTTTACTTGTTTCAGTCATTTGACTGTGGCCATGCTGGAGCACCGCCTTTAGTCGAGCAAATCGACCCTGGGACTTATTCTTTGTAAGCCCAGTACTTATTCTATCGGTCTCTTTTGCCGAACCGCTAAGTGACGGGGACGTAAACACACCAGCATCGGTTGTCAAGCGATGTTGGGGGGACAAACACAGACACACATACATATCTATATATACATATATACGACAGGCTTCTTTCAGTTTCCGTCTACCAAATCCACTCACAAGGCATTGGTCGGCCTGGGGCTATAGCAGAAGACACTTGCCCAAGATGCCACACAGTGGGACTGAACCCGGAACTATGTGGTTGGTAAGCAAGCTACTTACCCCACAGCTACTCCTGCGCCTGAAATATAATTCATGGTGTCATTGTGAGGAGCTGATCAAAGACTTTGCAATTGAAAATATTTGGAGAAAACTTTTCAAATATAAATGAGGCGTTTAGTAACAGACCGTCATAAGTGCCACAACTTAAAAACCGAGACAAGTACAGTCAAAGTTTCACAACTTTCAGAATTCGTTATATCTCGGCAAGGAGTGAAGTTAGGAAGCTGGTTTTGGTCTTAAAATGACTGTTAAAAACATCATCATCATCATTTAACGTCCATTTTCCATGCTGGCATGGGTTGGACGGTTTGACCGGGGTCCGGGAAGCCAGGAGGCTGCACGAGGCTCCAGTCTAGTTTGGCAGTGTTTCTACAGCTGGATCCTCTTCCTAACGCCAACCACTCCGTGAGTGTAGTGGGTGCTTTTTATGTGCCACTGGCACAGGGGCCAGAGGAGGCTGCCAAACGGCCACACTCGGCGCTGGCATCAGCCACGTTCGAATGGAGATTTTTACGTGCCACTGGCACAGGAGCCAGAGGAGGCTGGCAAACGGCCACACTCAGCGCTGGCATCACCCACGTTCGGATGGTGTTTTTTACATGCCACTGGCACAGGAGCCAGAGGAGGCTGGCAAATGCCCACACTCAGCGCTGGCATCAGCCACGTTCGGATGGCGCTTTTTACATGTCACTGGCACAGGGGCCAGAGGAGGCTGGCAAATGCCCACACTCAGCGCTGGCATCAGCCACGTTCGGATGGTGTTTTTTACGTGCCACTGGCACAGGGGCCAGAGGAGGGTGGCAAACAGCCACACTCAACCACTTGCATGTTAATATCACGAGCAAGCTGTTCTGTTGATCGGATCAACTGGGACCCTCGTTATCATAACCAGCAGAGTACCAGTAATTAGGAGGGAGTTAGATAATGTAGTTTATGTTGAATAAATTCACAAAATAAAAGTATTGTTTAAGTAAGTTGTATATTCATAGACATTCAGATCGTTAATGGTCACAGAAGTACATTAATGGTCCGATCAATTTTTTTTCTTCTTTTTTATATTGATTATTGGTTCTGAATAAAATATAAGACAAGCCTAATTATTGAGTGGTTTTGGTTGACAAAACTGAAAGATGCCTGTCATATATCTTCCTCATCAGCATCCATCATTGTTGTCATCGTCGTCCTCCTCCTCCTCCTCATCATCACCATCATCATCATCATCACCATCATCATCATCATCATCATTGTCGTCGTTGTTGTAGTCATCCATCACCACCATCATCATCATCATTGTTGTCACTCGTCAGTCATCATCATCATCATCGTCATCTATCACCACCACCATCATCATCGTCATCCATCACCACCACCATCATCATCATCATCATTGTTGTCACTCATCAGTCATCATCATCATCATCCATTATCATCGTCGGAATCATCATCCATTACCACCATCATCATCATCATCCTCATCATTGTCATCCATCACCACCACCATCATCATTGTTTTCACCCATCAGTCATCATCATCATCATCCATCACCACCACCATCATCAGCATCATCATTGTTATCACCCATCAGTCATCATCATCATCCATCATCATCGTTGGAATCGTCATCCATCACCACCATCATCATCATCGTTGTTGTCACCTATCAGTCATCATCGTCGTCGTCAACGTCATTATCATCCATCACCACCATCATCATCATCCTCATCATTGTCGTCCATCACCACCACCACCATCATCAGCATCATCATTGTTTTCACCCATCAGTCATCATCATCATCATCATTTAACTGCATGATGCTCCAGTGTCTGCTTCAGCACAGTCTCTACAGTGTGATGCTCTTCCTAATACTTAACATCTCCAGAAGACAAACTCTGGAGCGTGTCTTCAGTGGATGTCCAAAATCCCTGGGAGAGGGCAGCTGCTGCTGGAGCCATGACCAGGTTTTGAAGGTCATTGCAAACACCATGTGAAGTAGGATTAGGCATTGTCGAGGTTTAGCCATTGTCTGGTGCTGGAGTCACATCCTGCTGCTGACGTCACAGGCAGTCCCAGGTATGGTGGCAGCAGTGACCTTGTCATCTTGTTCCATGCATGCCCGACAGCAGCATGTTGTTGGTTCTAGGTCACTTGGTGATATTCACCACTGACTTAGTAAGTTCATCTGCTGAAATAATCCACACATAGGCGCAGGAGTGGCTGTGTGGTAAGTAGCTTGCTAACCAACCACATGGTTCCGGGTTCAGTCCCACTGCGTGGCATCTTGGGCAAGTGTCTTCTGCTATAGCCCAGGGCCGACCAATGCCTTGTGAGTGGATTTGGTAGACGGAAACTGAAAGAAGCCTGTCGTATATATGTATATATATATATATATGTATGTGTGTGTGTTTGTGTTTGTCCCCCTAGCATTGCTTGGCAACCGATGCTGGTGTGTTTACGTCCCTGTCACTTAGCGGTTCGGCAAAAGAGACAGATAGAATAAGTACTGGGCTTACAAAGAATAAGTCCCGGGGTCGATTTGCTCGACTAAAGGTGGTGCTCCAGCATGGCCGCATTCAAATGACTGAAACAAGTAAAAGAGTAAAAGAGAGTAAGAGTATATACCAAGCTGTAAGCCATAATTTCAACATAACCCTGCATTGGTGGTTACAGGGTGCCAGGCCCTTGATTTTCCTGGGGACTGCTTCTACCCATATTCACAGCTGACCTTTATTTACATGCTATTTAATTCATAGGTGCTGTTACTTCAGATCAGAGTAAACCCAGGAACAACAGTGACTAAGAAATGGTTCCACAAATTTTAGAACCCTGGAAATCCTGCACCAGGCCCCTAATACCAGATGCAGCTCAAAGTCATACCCAGGACATGTACCAAGAATGACTGCACCCACCCCTTTATATGCCTCTGATTTTCCTTTAGTGTGTATTCATGGCTGGTAATAAAGTCACATGAAAAATGTCACAATTTTGGCTAGGAAAACAATCACAGGAAAAAAAAAGTCACAATTAATTTATGGTGACCAGTAATAAAGTAACAGAAAAATGTCACAATTTTGTCTAGGAAAGAAAATCAATTAATCAAACAAAAATATTCAAATCAGTCACAATTTATTGAAGTACCAGTGTGGTAAGTAGCTTTCTAACCAACCACATGGTTCCGGGTTCAGTTCCGCTGCGTGGCATCTTGGGCAAGTGTCTTCTGCTATAGCCCCGGGCCGACCAATGCCTTGTGAGTGGATTTGGTAGACGGAAACTGAAAGAAGCCTGTCGTATATATGTATATATATATATGTGTGTCTGTGTTTGTCCCTCTAGCATTGCTTGACAACCGATGCTGGTGTGTTTACGTCCCCGTAACTTAGCGGTTCGGCAAAAGAGACCGATAGAATAAGTACTGGGCTTACAAAGAATAAGTCCCGGGGTTGATTTGCTCGACTAAAGGCGGTGCTTCAGCATGGCTGCAGTCAAATGACTGAAACAAGTAAAAGAGTAATTAAAGTAATAAAATAGAAAATATTTTAATCAGTTATTAACGAACAATACATGACTTGTACATATTCTTTTCTGCTCTAGGCACAAGGCCCAGAATTTTGGGGGAGGGGGACAGTTGATTACATCAACCCCAGAACGCAAATAGTACTTAATTTACTGACCCCGAAAGGACAAAAGGCAAAGTCGACCTCGGTGGAATTTGAACTCAGAACGTAAAGGCAGACAAAACACTGCTAAGCATTTCGACCGGCATGCTAACGTTTTTGCCAGCTTTCCACCTTATGACTTGTTTATATTGACAATACTATTTGTATATGATGGCATTACAGGTGACGTTTTTACCTGGGTACGTGTATTGACCACTCTCAGTCTTGTTGAGTAGAACATATAGTTTGATTGAGCAGATCAAAAGCATTCCAGCCATGATCGTCTCATCTTTTTTTTTTTCAGGTAATGTATGAAAATAAAGTGTAATTTGAAGATCCTATTTTCCCATCTATTTTTAGCAGGTCGAGTGGTGACCAGTAATAAAGTCGCAATTTTGGCAAGAAAAAGTCACAATTAATTTATGGGATCTGGACAAAACCTCCCTAGGGCAAAACTCCCTTAGACAAAACACCTGTGACTTTTTACCTGGATTCAGTTGAGTTGGCTGTGAAAATATTCCCAAGCTAGTTCCCTTTACAGCAGATATATTGACTTACATTTTATTAACAATACTTTGAAGTTCAATATCTCATGGGAAAGGAAAATGGTAGATTCTTCTCCATCCCTTCATCTTTTCAGTATTCTTGTTTAGCAAAACATGAGGATGTAAACAAACCAGCACCTGTTGTCAAGTGATGGTGAAGAAAAAATGCAAGCTGACACAGATGTGTGTCCACTCACACACACACACTTCTATATGTACAGATTGTTTGAAGTGATTTAGAGATTTTATATCAAGAAAAAGTGATCAGAATTTTAGATAATTCTTTATTAGCGGTTTCATCTCACTCATGGAGACTCCTCTGATATATACATACATACATATATATCTCCACCCATCTAACTCCCGTGGACATATTTACAAAGTCAGAAAACAGCACAGCTCCCATGACTTCAGGAAACATTTTTTCACACTGAGAGTTGCTGAAGCATGGAACAAACTGCCGGTATCAGTTGTTAGTTGTCGGAGCACTGCATCCTTCAAAACTTCCATACTTTCTGAGATTCGCCAACACTACACCTGATTTTCTCCCCTCCATACACACACAAGCATGTATCTGACTCATACACTGCTCACTTTCCAGACATTTGTACATTACTGCATGTACTTTATATGCACTTTCTGACAAGTTGTGGTGCACCTGAGCACTATATACAATAATTTCATTATCATCATCATCATCATCATCATTTAACGTCCGCATGTGTGTGTGTGTGTGTGCGTGTGTAATGAGCTTCTTTCAGTTTCCATTGACCAAATCTACTCACGAGGCTTTCGTTAAGCGGGAACCATGTGGTTGGAAAACAAACTAAAAATTTCAACTCTTTAGATTTTTGCTACGGACCCCGCACCCAACTCCATCAGTTCCGTACCCTTTTTGGTACTTTTTTGGTTCTCTCACCCCAATTAAAAAAATTGGGTTATCCCCACCCCATCCCCGTTAATTGAAAAGAAGATTAACCCTTTAGTGTTCACATTATTCTGCCAAAATTAATACTTCTTTATCCACATTGCTTTGAACTAATCATGCATTATCTTGTAGCTTTGAGATTTTGATGAGGTAGCTGTTAATTTTTAAAACGACATTGTAGGGTTGGTGTGAGAGACCAGATATGGCCAGTTTGAACATAAAACAGGCAGAATACTTTTGGCCGGATATGGCCAGTTTAAATGCTAAAGGGTTAAACACCTTATTCAATGCCTACTGAGGAGGCCAAAAGTCAGCAATGTGTTGAAGTATTGAATCAAAAGGATCTAATTCTTTTAATTTAATCTCTTGTCGCCACATAAACTCGCACATATACGAGTCCAGCAGACCTCTGTGAGTTCCATTTTCTCTTTTTTTTTTTTCCTTAGCACTCTTCCAAGGTCTTTCACTCTTTTGGGTGTGAGCTATATTAGTCGGATCAACAAAGTGTAGAGAATTATTCACAATGAGATGTTGAAAATGACCAGCGTTAATTATATTTTCATATGTTGACCATTCAGCACTTATGATGATACTACCTGGTCTTATATTATTTTCTATTATAGGAAGAAGGGTTGTTGCAGACCTGTCAGGGATAGGAAACATGAAACACTCTTTTGTTTTTTCACAAATTCCTCCAAAAACCAACTGTCGAGGTGGTTGACGTCCGGCACAACTTTTTCTTTTAGTGAACAAACTTTCATCAATTTCAACAATCATGTTGGGTCCTCCAATCACTTTCGGGTCAGACAAAACGTGTGCAGCACAAATTTCTCTCAGATAATTATTCCAGTCAACAATGCAACTGGCATTCATCTCGGGTTCACAAAAATCGACACTTTCCAAGTCGTGTGCCCAACAATATATGAAAAAGGCTGCTTTATGAAAAGATAAGCGTGAGTTCGCAAACCAATTGTCTGTTCTTAACCCTTTTTCTTGTCTGCATCCACGAAGTCTACACCTCCATCGATTTTGACTTCCAACTGAGAAATTCATACGATGGCCGTTGTTGCATCGTCTTTCTTGGTGAATAATTCCTTTTTCTTGAAAAAAAGAAATAATGGATACTTCGTCTTTGCAAATTTCACTTAGACTTATGATATTCATTACTGTACAGGAAAAATCAATCAGGTTTAAAAAATAAGACGAAACAAAGTTGTTGAGTTGACGGGGAAGGGGGGATAACCCAAGTTTTTAGTGGGGAGATAACCCCCTTTTTTAATGGCAATTTTTTAATGGGGCGGAGTGAGATTACCAAAAAGTACCCCGTTTTCTTTTTATCGAGACATATGGAACTTCGAAAGGCTGCTATTTCAAAATTCCATCTAAATCCAATCCATCGATGACCATCCCCAACAGGTTCTATCTACTACAAACCAAGAGTTAGCTGATGGAAGTCTAGTGCGCATGACCGGAAGTTTACAAAGCGCTGTTTCTCGTTGCTTTAACTACGTTATACTAATTAGAGAAAAATTAACGAAGGTTTTTGTTAATTATCTTCAGTTCTTGAAGAAATTATTCGGTTCCAGAAGCATTTCCAGCCTTCTTCGGTTTGTAGTTTCCTCTATTTTATCCTTCGTCTCCGTTTAATGTCACAGAATCTCCTTTATCTTACGTCTCCGCATCAAACACATGGAAATGTTTTCTATAAACACGTTTTTATTTACAACCAACGAGTTTCTTGGCGAGTCCAGCGTGGAATCTCTTACCAGTGTTGCTTAGCTTGCTAGAAACAGCAGCCAGTCTTCCTTCCACCGCTTTAAAATAAACAAATGAGGACACATTGCCTTTAAAAGTTTAGTCCTGACTATCAAAAAAGACTGAGAATCTTTTCGCTTTGAACGGCAGTTTTTAACATAATTTCTAGGTAACTAAAACATTTTAAACTTCGTGTACTGGTAGAATGTGTTTATAAAACGACGATCTCGGTCTCTTTTTGCCGAACCGCTAAGTTACGAGGACGTAAACACACCAGCATCGGTTGTCAAGCGATGGTGGGGGGACAAACACAGACACACAAACATATTCACACACATACATATATATATACATACATATATACGACAGGCTTCTTTCAGTTTCCGTCTACCAAATCCACTCACAAGGCATTGGTCGGCCTGGGGCTCTAGCAGAAGACACTTGCCCAAGATGCCACGCAGTGGGACTGAACCCGGAACCATGTGGTTGGTAAGCAAGCCACTTACCACACAGCCACTCCTGCGCCTATATGGCCATATGAAAATAATTCTTTGAAGAATTTGTTGTTCCTTGATTTTTTTTTACGCATTAATTCTTAAGATGTGTGGGTGTATAATTGGTTTAATTCAACCTTGTAAGTTATTGCAAAAATCTTCACAAATTAGAATAATTTATTTTGTCATGAGGAAGTTTATAATATCAAGCAGAATCCTTCATCAGAGAGAGACAAAATGTTCGTTAGTGGTGGTAGGTTGGGGAGAGTGAGAAAGCATTAACAGTGAAATCATAAGGAAGGAAATATTTTGGGGAAATAAGAAATCGAACCAATCCTACGACTGGTACCTGGCAGTTGCCAGTGCCGCTGGACTGATTCCTGTGCAGGTGGCAAGTAAAGAAACACCGTTTCGACCCTGTGCTTGAGGAGACCTATTGAGTCAAGTACATCAACATCAAAAATCAGTGGGAATTGTAATTGTGATCCCTGTGCCGGTGGCACGTAAAAAGCACCATCCGAACGTGGCTGATGCCAGCGCTACCTTGACTGGCTTCCGTGCTGGTGGCACGTAAAAAGCACCAACTGATTGTAGCCGTTGCCAGCCTCGCCTGGCACGTAAAAAGCACCCACTACAGCGGTGGTGCCCCAGCATGGCCGCGGCCTTCGGGCTAAAACATTTTTAAGGATTTAAGGATTTACACTCACGGAGTGGTTGGCATTAGGAAGGGCATCCAGCTGTAGAAACACTGCCAGAACAGATTGGAGCCTGGTGCAGCCTCCTGGCTTCCCAGACCCCGGTTGAACCATCCAACCCATGCTAGTATGGAAAACTTTTGTTAAACGATGATGATATTTGATTTGTTTCAGTTTGTCTGATTAACACCGGCAGAATGATCATACCTATCAGATGCTTCACCTGTGGAAAAGTTATTGGCAACAAATGGGAGGCATATCTTGGTCTTTTACAAGTGGAATATACTGAAGGGTAAGTGATTTCTTACAATCTCTTAATCTTAATCTTGTGGTTCTCAACGAGGGTGCCTGTGACCCCTAGAGATCTGTATAAATTTTGGTGGGGGGGTCATGCAAGCTAAATATTAAATTGGAGGTCTACATAGGCACAGGTGTGGCTGTGTGGTAAGAAGCTTGTTTCCCAACCACATAGTTCTCAGTTCAGTTCTACTGCATGGCACCTTGGGCAAGTGTTTTCTACTGTAGATCCGGCCTCTCACACCTATCCTATAATGTAATTCTAAAAATAAACAATCACATCATTATTTACATTTGATGGATATTTGTCCTCATCTTGTTTGTTGTTAAGACAACGTTTCGGCTAATATACCCTCCAGCCTTCATCAGGTGTCTTGGGGAAATTTCGAACCTGGGTTCTCATTCCGATAGTTTTCGATATTTATTATTATTATTATTCAGTAGTTTTATTTTTATAGCGTGCTTTCACTTCACTACCGAGCACAGCTCTGTGTGCCTTGGGTATGTGTTGTGATGCTCTGATGGTTACTGTATTGAAAGTGTTTTGCATAGGATGTGTGCAGTGCCCAGTAGTGCAATTTTCTGTATGTTATATGTGTTTGTAAGTCCTGGTGTTTTTGTTATGTATTTGTCAGAATATATTTTTATCATACCTAATGCACCTACTATGATAGAGATTGTTTCTGTTTTTAGATTCCATATTCGAGTTACCTCTATTTCCAGGTCTTTGTATTTTGAAAGTTTCTCCATTTCTTTTAGAGACACGTTGTCATCTGCCAGTATTGATACATCAATTAGAAAGCATTTTTTTTCTTCATAATCTCTGACAACTATATCTGGTCTGTTGGCCTTAATTTCTCTATCTGTGTGTATTGGCATATTGTCTGGCATGCTAACGATTCTGCCATCTCACTTGATATTATCTCACCTGGCCTCCACGTAAAAAGCACCATCCGAGCATGGCCGTTCGCCAGCCTCGTCTGGCACCTGTGTCAGTGACACGTAAAAAGCACCCACTACACTCACGGAATGGTTGGCGTTAGGAAGGGCATCCAGCTGTAGAAACACTGCCAGATCTGACTGGGCCTGGTGCAGCCTTCTGGCTTCCCAGACCCCAGTTGAACCGTCCAACCCATGCTAGCATGGAAAGCAGACGTTAAACGATGATGATGATGTGTTATAATGTTTTGACCAGGAAACCCTAGGTAGCTGTCTTCAACAAAACTTGTGGTCTTTATTATAACATTATCTTTACTCTCTTACCTGATCAAGAGCTATTCTACTTGCTGAAGCTTTTTTTTTTCTTTGCAAGTACTTGGTGACGCTGTTAATGCAGGAGCCATGTAAGAAGCGCTAAGTCCACTCTTCTGAGTGGTTGGCGTTAGGAAGGGCATCCAGCTGTAAAGGCTTGCCAAAACTGACCTCCCCTGTGCTTGTGCCACGTAAAAAGCACGAAGTCCACTCTGCTGAGTAATTGGTGTTTAGGAAGGGCATCCAGCTGTAAAAGCCTTGCCAAAACAGTTACAGAGGACTGGTGCAGGCTTCAGCCTGGTTGGCTCTTGTCAAACTGTCCCACCCATGCCAGCATGGAAGGCCGACATTATTCTTTTTCTGGTTTCAGTCATTTGACTGCAGCCATGCTGGAGCACCGCCTTGAGGTGGTTTTAGTCCAACAAATCAACTCCAGGGCCGATCCTTTGTAAGCCTGGTACTTATTCTGTTGGTCTCTTTTGCAGAACCACTAAGTTACGGGGGACGTAAACACACCAACACCAGTTGTCAAGCGACAGAGGGAAGGACAAACACACACACACATATATACATATTCATATATACGACGAGCTTCTTTCAGTTTCCATCTACTAAACTCACTCACAAGGCTTTGGTCAGCCCAAGGCTATAGTAGAAGGCACTTGCCTGATATGCCATGCAGTAGGACTGAACCTGGAACCATGTGGTTGGCGAACAAGCTTCTTACCACACAGCCATGCCAGCGCCTCTCTATCTGTCTATATATACTCTTTTTCTTTACTTGTTTCAGTCATTTGACTGTGGCCATGCTGGAGCACCGCCTTTAATCT
>NC_043021.1:19728188-19770688 GCF_006345805.1 Octopus sinensis | reverse complement strand
TTGCTTTCTGGCTTAGCTTAAGGTATTTTCACGTCCGACATCACAAAATGCAAATAGAGACTCGGACATTGCTTAGAAAATAATTTTCATAGCAATGTCCAAGTCTCGTATATAGTACGCACTGGGGAGTTTGACCTTTTGGTGGGAAAATGCGGATTATACTCGAGGATTTACGGTATACACTTTTTACCCGCACAAACTGTCAAAAAATATGATGACGTTTGTGTTGCAAAGATTTTACGACCTCCTCACGAACGTTCCTAGCACCTGGCACGAGTTAATTCCCTTGCTTCACTAAACGTAGTTGATTAATTTTGGTCTCTCCATGGAGAAAAGATCTTTCGATGTAACAATGAACGCAGTCGGTTGTGGGGGGGAGGCTTCTGGGTTCTTTCAAGAATAAGCGAACACCTTGGCACACTTTCACCACCACCACATATTTCTCTCACCTCCCTCATTTCCAAATTGGGTAACCCCCTCAGTCATCAGAGGGTAGCGCCTCGAAGGGTTTAGTAAAACAAATCGACCCCTTTCTAAGCCTGGTACTAATTCCATCGGTCTCTTTTTTGTTGAACCGATAATTTACATGGTCGTAAACAAGCCAACATCAGTTGTCAGTGTTAGCAGACAAATAGGATCTTTTCGGTTTGAACGGCAGTTTTTTCTAGCGGTGTCATATGAAATTGTCACCCACAATTATAACCCTAGTATCGATCTATTGCATTTCAATCTGTTTTAGGGGAAGGGTATCTTTTTTTTCTTCACAAATGTAAATAAAACCAATCTGTTTCTTAAACGAGGGACATATTCATACGGCACAGAATGTTTATTTTACCTCAATTGATTTTCGCGGGAAAGATTGTTTCATTAATTAAATCATGTATCGCCTTGACCTTGACGTGGAGTATACAATAATATGCATTTTTGGGGTGGAACAGTGTATCTCGAAGCATATAAAGCAGTAAATAACAGCGTGGAAGTATTGTGTTAAAAACCCCTTTTGGATAGAAAAGGGTCGAAGGGTTCATTTTTCTAAGCTAAGTTTGTGCCAATCTCTAACTGCAGAGGGAACCTTTGGAAGAGGTAGACCCAGGAAGACGTGAGATGAGGTGGTGAAATATGATCTTCGGATGTTGAGTCTCACAAAGGTGATGACAAGCGACCAAGACCTCTGGCAGTATTGCTGTGCTTGTGGAGACACGTCAAGCTAAGTGATCTTGTAGTTGTGGCCAGAGCTGATGGCATGTGAAAGGCACCCACGCCAGTGACACGTAAAAGATGGGGATGCTTAGCACCTTGCTGTGGTCAAGAAGACTTGTAAAAAGCAGTCATGCCAGTGCCACATAGAAGCACTCATGTCGGTGCCATGTAGAATCACCCAGCACAGAGTGGTTGGTATTAGGAAGGGCATCCAGCCATGGAACCCAGGCCAAATCAGACTGGAGCCAGGTGCATCGCTCCAGCTTTTGTCAGCTCTGGTTAAACTGTTCGACCCTTGTCAGCATGAGCAACATATGTTAATGATGATGATGAGTATCCGGCTGTAGAAGTCAAGCCAAAACAGACTGGAGCACAGTGCAACTCTTTGGCTTACAAGTTCCAGTCAAACCTATTTCTCTATTACCCACAAGGGGCTAAACATAGAGGGGACAAACATAGGTATTAAGTCAATTACATTGACCCCAGTGCGTAGCTGGTGCTTAATTTATCGACCCCGAAAGGATGAAAGGCAAAGTCGACCTCGGCGGAATTTGAACTCACAACGTAACAGCAGACGAAATACCGCAAAGCATTTCGCCCGGCATGCTAACGTTTCTGCCAGCTCGCTTCAAAACATCATACTCATGGTACCATGTAAAACTGATGCTAGGTAATGATGATGGTTTACATGCTGTTATTTATAGCAAGGCAACAACCTGGCAAAATGCTTGGCGGCATTTTGTCTGTCTTTACGTTCTGAGTTCAAATTCATTTTTAGTTAAGACTATATAGGACCGAGGTAACTCATCATATTCTCTTTTACTCTTTTACTTGTTTCAGTCATTTGACTGCGGCCATGCTGGAGCACCGCCTTTAGTCGAGCAAATTGACCCCGGGACTTATTCTTTGTAAGCCCAGTACTTATTCTATCAGTCTCTTTTTGCCGAACCGCTAAGTGACGGGGACGTAAACACACCAGCAATGCTAGGGGGACAAACACAGACACACATACATATATATATATATATATACATATATACGACAGGCTTCTTTCAGTTTCCGTCTACCAAATCCACTCACAAGGCTTTAGTCGGCCCGAGGCTATAGCAGAAGACACTTGCCCAAGATGCCACGCAGTGGGACTGAACTCGGAACCATGTGGTTGGTTAGCAAGCTACTTACCACACAGCCACTCCCGCGCCTATATGGCACTATTTATTTGTGTATAACTTCTGGATGAGTTACCTCGGTCCTATTATAGTCTTAACAAAAGATGAAGTAGACTGACATGTAATTTTTGCCTTTCATCCTTTCGGAGTTGATAAATTAAGTACCAGTTACACACTGGGGGTCATTGTAATTGACCATTCCCCCATCAAAATTTCAGGCCTTGTGCCATTAGTAGAAAGGATTATTTATAGCGTTATTTGGTTTAAGATTCACCATTCCTAAAACTATTATTTCACATTTTGCAAGTTACTCGGTGACCTCCCCAGCACTGGTGCTAAGTGAAAAGGCATCCAGTCCACTCTGTAGTGATTGGCATTTTGAAGGTCAACTCACCTGTTTTTAAGCAGGTTAATATTCTGCATGGCCAGGTTTGTTTTGATGAAAGCTTGAAAACCAAGGACACTGCTTGCATCACTATTATTTCCCTTTTTGTCCAAGTTTATAAATTCTTATGACCTCATCATCATCATCGTTTAACGTCCATTTTCCGTGCTAGTAAGGGTTGGACGGTTCGACCAGGGTCTGGGAAGCCAGGAGGCTGCACCAGACTTCAGTCTGATCTGGCAGTGTTTCTACTGCTGGATGCTCTTCCTATAGCCAACCACTCCGTGAGTGTAGTGGGTGCTTTTTACGTGCCACCGGCACGGGTGCCAGAGGAGGCTGGCAGCAGCCATGATCGGTTGGTGCGTTTTATGTGCCACCAGCACAGAAGCCAGTCAAGGCGACGCTGGCATCAGCCACATTCGGATGGTGCTTTTTATGTGCCACCGGCACAGGTATCGCAACTACAATTTCCGTTTGATATTTATTTTGATGTTGATGTACTTGAGGTCTCCTCAAGCACAGCAGGTCATGTGCCACTGGCACAGAAGCCAGTCAAGGCGGCGCTGGCATTGGCCACGTTCGGATGGTGCTTTTTACGTGCCACCGGGACAGGGATCGCAACTACAATTTCCATTTGATATTTATTTTGATGTTGAAGTACTTGAGGTCTCCTCAAGCACAGCGGGTCATGTGCCACTGGCACAGAAGCCAGTCAAGGCGGCGCTGGCATCGGCCACATTCGGATGGTGCTTTTTACGTGCCACCAGCACAGGTATCATAACTACAATTTATTTATTTCGATGTTAATATGTATTTTATTTTTGTTTCATTTCAGTGATGCCCTTGATGCTCTGGGCCTGAAGCGCTACTGCTGCCGGCGCATGCTGCTCTCTCACGTTGACCTGATTGAGAAACTTCTCAACTATGCACCACTGGAAAAATAACTTATTACCTGACCTGCTTCCTTCATTAAACTCCAGTTTTTAACAAATTTATTTTTCTTTAATAAAATCATTTAAACATGTCTTCTTTGTTGCAATATGTGTTTAATCTCTTGTCTTTTATCTCGTACTCGTTTCAGTCATTAGACTATGGCCATGCTGGGGCACCTCTTCGAAGGGCTTTAGTCGAACAAATTGACCCAAGTACTTATTGTTTTCAAGTCACTGACTCAGCCTCGGTGTTGCAAGCAGGGTGGTTGCTGTTTTTCTCAACTGTGGCCCACACATAGTAATCCATTGGATTACAATTAGGAAAATTAGGAAGCCAGGTATTGGGGCGAGCTGGCAGAACCGTTAGCACGCCGGGCGAATTGCATAGCCGTATTTCGTCTGCCGTTACATTCTGAGTTCAAATTCCGCCGAGGTTGACTTTACCTTTCATCCTTTCGGGGTCGATAAATTAAGTACCAGTTACGCACTGGGGTCGATGTGATCGGCTTAATCCGTTTGTCTGTCCTTGTTTGTCCCCTCTATGTTTAGCCCCCTGTGGGTAGTAAAGAAATAAGGTATTGGGGTTAGCGAAATTGTAGAAATACAGTTCTATATTTAAGAGACGAGGCATTATGTACATTATTTACATTTGACGGATATTTGTCCTCATCTTGTTTGTTGTTAACACAACATTTCGACTGATGTACCCTCCAGCCTTCATCAGGTGTCTTGGGGAAATTTCGAACCTGGGTTCTCATTCCTAAGGTATTTTTCGTCGTCATCGTTGTTGTTGTTGTTGTTCAGGTCACTGCTTGGAATCAAACTCGGAATCTTGGGGTTAGTAGCCTGCGCTCTGCCCATGGGCATATGGTGTAGTGGTTAAGAGTGCGGGCTACTAACCCCAAGATTCTGAGTTCGATTCCAAGCAGTGACTTGAATAATAATAACATCGAAAAATACCTTAGGAATGAGAACCCAGGTTCGAAATTTCCCCAAGACACCTGAAGAAGGCTGGAGGGTATCTCAGCTGAAACATTGTGTTAACAACAAACAAGATGAGGACAAATATCCGTCAAATGTAAACATTGTAAATAATGAAATTATAGAAATTCTCTGACAACCAAGTACTTATTTTATTAGCCTCTTTATCCTGTGAAAGTTCTTTTATATGCTACAACAGCTCTCTTTACACTTTACTCTTTTACTTGTTTCAGTCATTTGACTGCGGCCATGCTGGAGCACCACCTTTAATCGAGCAAATCGACCCCGGGACTTATTCTTTTGTAAGCCCAGTACTTATTCTATCAGTCTCTTTTGCCGAACCGTTAAGTAACGGGGACATAAACACACCAGCATCAGTTGTCAAGCAATGCTAGGGGCACAAACGCAGACACACAAATACACACATGCATATATATATATATATATATATATATATATATATATATTATATATATATACATATATACGACGGGCTTCTTTCAGTTTCCGTCTACCAAATTCACTCACAAGGCTTTGGTCAGCCCGAGGCTATAGTAGAAGACACTTGCCCAAGGTGCCACACAGTGGGACTGAACCCGGAACCATGTGGTTGGTAAACAAGCTACTTACCACACAGTCACTCCTGCGCCTGACATTTACCAAAAAAACTGGAATCCAAGCTGGATGGAACTTACACCTGAATGTTAAGAGCAGTCTTAGACATGTCTTGGATAACTCATCCCACCAGAAAACGTTGTATAGGGATCTCCTGCTTTGCACTTTGTGGGACATTGCTGGCAGGTGACCTACTGTTATGGATTCCAAAGCATGGCTGTACTAGAACAGGTCGTACAAACACAATGTACGTAGATCAACTCAGCAGAGACACCGGGTGCCTCCCCTGAAGACCCCTTTCAAGTAATGTAGGATCGAGGTGGACGGCATGTGCGGGTTAAGCTTGACCAAATGAGGATTATGATACAAATCAACACCAGTCACCAGGTGATGGTGGGAGACAAACATGCACACACATGATGAGCTTCTTATTTCTTTATTGCCCTCAAGGGGCTAAACATAGAGGGGACAAACGGATTAAGTCGATTATGTCAACCCCAGTGCGTAAGTGGTACTTAATTTATCGACCCCGAAAGGATGAAAGGCAAAGCCGACCTCGGCGGAATTTGAACTCAGAATGTAACAGTTAACGAAATACCGCTAAGCATTTCGCCCGGTGTGCTAACGATTCTGCTAGCTTGCCGGCTTTTTTTTCTTTCAGTTTCTGTCTACCAAATCCACTCGCAAGTCTTTGTTCGGCCCAGGGCTATACAGTAGAAGACATTTACCCAAGGTGGGACTGAACCTGAAACCATGTGGTTGGGAAGCAGACTTCTCATCCTCACAGTATTTTTCTCTTAATGTGTGTGGTGGTGCTCTGGGGTTTGAAAAGGGGACCAAAATATTATCTTTCATTTGTTACTTATTTCAGACATTAGACTGTGGCCATGCAGAGGCACTACCTCGGAGAATATTTAGTTGAATGGATCACCCCACTCCTCGGTACCTTTCTTTTTAAGCCTGGCACTTATTTTATCAATCTCATTTGCTGAACTGCTACATTGCAGGTGCATAAACACACCAACACTGGTTATCAAGCAATAGCGTATGTATTAATAACACTCCTGGCCTCAATCCGCTTTATGCATACCTTTCCTTCTTGGGACACAAAACTCTACTTGTGAAGACCTGTTGAGGCAAGTGGAAAACAAAATCAAAATCAAAATCGATCAACATCAATGGAAATCGTAGCCATGATACCAGTGCCGGTGGCACATAAGAGAACCATCCGAACATGGCCATTGCCAGCGCCGCCCCGACTGCCTCCATGCCAGTGGCACGTAAAAAGCACCATCCGATCGTGGCCGTTTGCCAGCCTCGCCTGGCACTTAAAAAACACCCACTACACTCTCGGAGTGGTTGGCGTTAGGAAGGGCATCAAGCCGTAGAAACATTGCCAGATCAGACTGGGCCTGGTGCAGCCTTCTGGCTTCCCAGACCCCAGTTGAACCGTCCAACCCATGCCAGCATGGAAAGTGGACGCTAAACGATGATGATGTGCTGAGCTCAGCATTGTGTTTATGATTGCATGAGCTTGTAATGCATCTGAGCACTTTATACAATAAGCTCATTCATCCTCATCATCATTTAGTGTCTGCTTTCTATGCCGGCATCGGTTAGACAGTTTGACTGGAACTTGTAAGCCAGAGAGCTGCACCAAGTTCCAGTCCGATTTGACATGGTTTCTTATTTCTTTACTGTCCACAAGGGGCTACATACAGAGGGGATAGACAAACGAATTATATCGACCCCAGAGCCGGTGAGCTGGCAGAAATGTTAGCACGCCGGACGAAATGCGTAGCCATATTTCATCTGCCATTACGTTCTGAGTTCAAATTCCACCGAGGTCGACTTTGCCTTTCATGCTTTCGGGGTCGATAAATAAAGTACCAGTTACGCACTGGGGTCAATGTAATTGACTTAATTCCTTTGTCTGTCCTTGTTTGTCCCCTCTATGTTTAGCCCCTTGTGGGCAATAAAGAAATATATATCGACCCCACTGCATAAGTGGTACTTAATTTATTGACCCCGAAAGGATGAAAGGCAAAGTCGACCTCGGCGGAATTTGAACTTAGAACGTAGTGGCAGACAAAATACTGTGGAATTTGTATCCCTGTGGTACCAGTGCCGGTGGCACATAAGAAAACCATCCGAACGGGACCGTAGCCAGTACCGCATCGACTGGCCTCCGTGCCGTGGGCACGTAACAAACACCATCCGATCGTAGCCGTTCGCCAGCCTCGTCTGGCACCTGTGTCGGTGGCACATAAGAAAAACACCGAAAACACCATATCCGAGCGTGGCCGTCTACCAGCCTCGTCTGGCACCTGTGTCAGTGGCACATAAAAAAAAACACCATCCGAGCGTGGCCGTCTGCCAGCCTCGTCTGGCACCTGTGTCGGTGGCACATAAAAAACACCATCCGAGCGTGGCCGTCTGCCAGCCTCGTCTGGCACCTGTGTCGGTGGCACATAAAATCACCCACTACACTCTCGGAGTGGTTGGCGTTAGGAAGGGCATCCAGCTGTAGAAACTCTGCCAGATCTGACTGGCCTGGTGTAGCCTTCGGGCTTGCCAGACCCCAGTTGAACCGTCCAACCCATGCTAGCATGGAAAGCGGACGTTAAACGATGATGATGATGATGATGATGATGATTTCGCCCCGTGTGCTAACGTTTCTGCCAGTTCGCTGCTTTGTGGTATGGTTTATACAGTTTGATGCCCTTCCTAACACCAACCACTTCAAGAGTGTAATGGGTGCTTTTTATGTGCCACTGGCACGGGTGCCAGTCACGTGACACTGGCAATGGCCACCACTACAGTTTCACTTGGCTTGACAAATTTTCTCAAGAACAGCATATCACCAAAGGTCCTGGTCACTTGTCATTGGCTCCATCAGGCTCAATGTTTGTTTTACCACCTCCCATGTCTTCCTGGGTCTGTGTATGAAAAATCACAAAATGTATGGAAGCCAAGGAGGACTTGGGATGAAAGGGTGAAGGTGGGGGCTGCTGTTTCTAGCTGCTCAAGTGATCCTAAAGAAACTCCCATCCCTTATGAGTTTTCCCCTGCTGATAATTTTTCACAGGGGCTGGTGAGAGAAATATTGGTTGGGCGGGGCGGGGGGTGGGGTGGGGTGATGATGATGATGCTGGCACCATCTCCATAGCTGCCAAAGATGATAATGTTGATGATGAGGAGGAGGGGGATATGATGATGGTGATGATAACAACGAGGATATGATGACGACAATGATGGTGATGATCCTGATGATGATGATTATGATAACGATGAGGGGGGGGGACAATGGTGATGATGACAGCAACAACAACAAAGATAAGATGATGACAATTATGGTGATAATAGCAATGGTAATGATGGTTGTGATGATAGTGATGATGATGAGTAATAAAGGCAGTCTATCTACTTCGTTCTCCCCCTACCCCTTCACCCACTACTCACTTTTTGTCCCTTACTTTTGACCACTGGCCGGGTTTTTTTTGTTTTTGTTTTATTTATTTTTTTCTTTTTCTTTTTTTTTTCGTATCTTCCGACTTGACCAATATGAAACGGCTGACTTTTCGTTCACTTCACACGCTGACCTTTCTTGGCTACTTTTCAACACTGACCTTTCTGATTCGCTCTTGCATCACTCGTACCGAACATGGACAACCTTTTTTGCAGAATCTGGCTGCATCAAGCATGATTCATCATCAGGTGGACTGCACGACTAACGGGAAAAATTTCAAAGGATTTTCCTGAATGTCCATGGGCCACAGTTTGTCCACGACTGCTATATTCACTTATAATATACATTCACCTACTATATATACTCACCTACTATACACGCTTACTATAAACATTCACCAGCTATACACTCATCTACTGTACACACCCATCTTGTATACACACTTGCCTACCATATAGACTTACATAGTGTACACACTATATACATTCACCTACTGTATACATTCAACAAGTATACACACTTGCCTGCTATATACACTCGCATAGTGTATCCTACAATATACTTTCACCTACTATACACGCTTACTATAAACATTCACCAACTGTACACACCCATCTTGTATACACACTTGCCTACCATATACACTTACATAGTGTACACACTATATACATTCACCTACTATACACTCACTGTACACATTCAACAAGTATACACACTTGCCTGCTATATACACTCGCATAGTGTACACACTATATACATTCACCTACTATACACTCACTGTACACATTCAACTATTGTATATACAGTGTACACACTATACATTCACTTACTATACATTCACTGTACACACCCATCTAGTATACACACTTGCCTGCTATATACACACTTGCCTGCTATATACACTCGCATAGTGTACACACTATATACATTCACCTACTATACACTCACTGTAAACATTCATCTAGTATACACACTTGCCTACTATATACACTCACTGTACACATTCATCTAGTATACATACTTGCCCACTATATACACTCACATAGTGTACACACTATACATTCGCCTATATACACTCACATAGTGTATACACTATACATTCATCTGATATACTAACTTACTATGCACACTTAGCAATTATATGCACTCACTATGCACACCCACCCAATATACCGTAAATCCTCGAGTATAGTCCACCCTTGAGTATAATACGCAGGGGATTTTTAGGGGGCTGTATCTCTGAAAAACCTAAACCTTGTGTATAATACACACCCCTTCTCTAACTTGAGTCAAGGAGGTCTATATAATGTCCTTGGTTTGTAAAACTGTATATTGTAATGTCCTTTATCATTATTTTTGTATATATAACATAATGCAAATGTGTAGCTTTTTTGTGCATTTTGTTTGCAGAAAATAAAGAAATAACAGAAATAACGTTTAATAAATGTTGCTTACTGCAAGTTATGGATGATTCTTTTATGACTTCATTGCTTTCAAGCTTAGCTTAAGGTATTTTTGCGCCCGACATCACAAAATGCGCCTGAATAAACATTGCCGGACAGCAAATAGAGACTCGGACATTGCTTAGAAAATAATTTTCATAGCAATGTCCAAGTCTCGTATATAGTACGCACTAGGGATTTTGACCTTTAAATTTTGGGAAAAAAATGCGGATTATACTCAAGGATTTACGGTATGTAAAAAGTGTTTGTGCCAGTGCCACATAGAAGCACTCGTGCCAGTGGCATGTTAAAAGTACTCAGCACACACTTTAAAGTGGTTGGTATTAGGAAGGGAACCCAGCTATAGAACTGCAGCCAAATCAGACTGGAACATGGTGCAGATTCCCAGCTGGCCAGCTCTGGTCAAACCATCCAATCACTAGCGTAGCTAGCGGGAGTGGGGGTCCGCCCCAGGTAGCACTATTAGGTATATACATTTTGCTTATGTGTGTATATATGTATATATATATTTGTCTATATGGATATTTCTCTTTTGTCTCTTTTGCTTGTTTCAGTCATTTGACTGCGGCCATGCTGGAGCACCGCCTTTAGTCGAGCAAATCGACCCCGGGACTTATTCTATCGATCTCTTTTGCTGAACCGCTAAGTGACAGGGACGTAAACACACCAGCATCGGTTGTCAAGCAATGCTAGGGGGACAAACACAGACACACAAACACACACACACATACATATATACGACAGGCTTCTTTCAGTTTCTGTCTACCAAATCCACTCACAAGGCATTGGTCGGCCTGGGGCTATAGCAGAAGACACTTGCCCAAGATGCCACGCAGTGGGACTGAACCCGGAACCATGTGGTTGGTTAGCAAGCTACTTACCACACAGCCACTCCTGCGCCTATTTGTTCATATTTTTTATATATATTAAATAATACATGTATCATGTTTAATGTAATAATATTAATATTTTCTGTCGTGGGCTTATGTGCCCCATTATTAGACTATTTTTCTTAGTCACTTGCACGCTGATTGCTATAAGCTTTAAGCTCATAAAAAAAATGCCATTATTATTATTTACAGAATTGTAAAACTCGACACTCCTTAACAATACCATTTGCACCGAAATATATTACTCTTTTTCACTCCTTTACTCTTTTACTTGTTTCAGTCATTTGACTGCAGCCATGCTGGAGCACCGCCTTTAATCGAGCAACTCGTACCCCGGGACTTATTCTTTTCTAAGCCCAGTACTTATTCTATCGGTTTCTTTTGCCGAACCGCTAAGTTACAGGGACATAAACACACCAGCATCAGTTGTCAAGCAATGCTAGGGGGACAAACGCAGACACACACGCATATATATATACATATATACGACGGGCTTCTTTCAGTTTCCCTCTACCAAATCCACTCACAAGGCTTTGGTCGGCCCGAGGCTATAGTAGAAGACACTTGCCCAAGGTGCCACGCAGTGGGACTGAACCCGGAACCATGTGGTTGGTAAACAAGCTACTTACCACACACCCACTCCTGCGACTATATATATGTATAATATATATATATATATATATATATATATATATATAATATATATATATATATATATATATACATATATACAACGGGCTTCTTTCAGTTTCCCTCTACCAAATCCACTCACAAGGCTTTGGTCGGCCCGAGGCTATCGTAAAAGACACTTGCCCAAGGTGCCACGCAGTGGGACTGAACCCGGAACCATGTGGTTGGTAAGCAAGCTACTTACCACACAGCCACTCCTGCGCCTATATATATATAATCTCAAGCTGACCAAAGCTTTGAGTTGATTTGGTAGACAGAAACTGAAAGCAGCCTGTTGTGTGTGTGTAAGTAATAGTGATTTCAAACTTTGGCACAAGGCCAGCAATTTCAGGGGATGGGTCTCGACCCCAGTACTCAACTGGTACTTAGTTTATCGACCCTGAAAGAATGAAAAGTAAAGTCGACTTTGGTAGGATTTGAACTCAGAACACGAAGATGGCCGGAGTGTAAGTAATTTTAGCCTTTTTAGAGAATGACTTGTTCTTTTACAATATAACCGAGGATTGCTTAGAGAGGTTTTCTTAGTAGCAGTGAGGTTATGACAATCAAAGTACTTTTTTTTTTCCTTTCTTCTTCATAATTTCTCAAACAAGTAAAGAAAAAAAATCAAAAGAACAAAACATTAGGCGTAGGCGTGGCTGTGTGGTAAGTAGCTTGCTTACGAACCACATGGTTCCGGGTTCAGTCCCACTACGTGGCACCTTGGGCAAGTGTCTTCTACTATAGCCTCGGGCCGACCAAAGCCTTGTGAGTGGATTTGGTAGACGGAAACTGAAAGAAGCCTGTCGTATATATGTATATATATATATGTGTGTGTGTGTGTATGTTTGTGTGTCTGTGTTTGTCCCCCTAGCATTGCTTGACAACCGATGCTGGTGTGTTTATGTATCTGTTACTTAGCGGTTCGGCAAAAGAGACCGATAAAATAAGTACTGGGCTTACAAAAGAATAAGACCCGGGGTCGAGTTGCTCGATTAAAGGCGGTGCTCCAGCATGGCCGCAGTCAAATGACTGAAACAAGTAAAAGAGAGAAAGAAAGAGAGATTACAATGAAACAAAACAAATAACAACAAAAAAAAACAGTTTAAAGAACAACTCGTTCTGTTATCACAATCTGAGGGAAAATTTACTAAGACACGATATCTAAACACCACATTTTTGGTTTAAAACATGTAATATGGCAAGTCATGGTAGTTTTTTTTTTTTTTTTTTTTTTTTGTAATCTGTCAAACAAGATAAACATTAAAAGAATGATTAAGAAGAAAAACTGGTTCTTTTTAGAACAACTTAGATTATTACAGTCTCACCGAAGATTCCTAAGACAATCTCTATTGTTGTGCCTAATGTAGAGTTGTAGCCAAAGATTTGGAACATTTAAAAAAAATTCAAATTGTTATTTTGCCCAATTTGATGCAAAATATCTATACTCTTTACTCTTTTACTTGTTTCAGTCATTTGACTGTGGCCATGCTGGAGCACCGCCTTTTAGTCGAGCAAATCGACCCCAGGACTTATTCTTTGTAAGCCTAGTACTTATTCTATCGGTCTCTTTAGCCAAACCGCTAAGTTATGGGGACGTAAGCACACCAGCATCGGTTGTCAAGCAATGCTAGGGGACAAACACACACACGCATATATATACATATATACGACGGGCTTCTTTCAGTTTCCGTCTACCAAATCCATTTGAAGGCTTTGGTCGGCCCGAGGCTATAGTAGAAGACATTTGCCCAAGGTGCCACGCAGTCTATATTTGGGAATTTGATATAAGCATTCTAAATTTTCAAAACTATATTCTAAACTTTTGGCCAAGTAATAATATACAGAAATCCCTTGACTATCATGGGTATTATGTTCCCAAAACCCCTGCAATAGGTGAAAATCCATGAAGTAGAAACATCATCATCATCATCACCATCACCACCACCACCACCACCATCATCACCATCACCAACGCCGCCACTACCACCACCACCACCATCCTCATCATCATTGCTTAACGTCTGCTTCCCATGCTAGCATGGGTTGGATGATTTGACTGAGGGATGGCGAACCAGATGGTTGCACCAGGCCCCAATCTTGATCTGGCAGAGTTTCTACAGCTGGATGCCCTTCCTAACGCCAACCACTCCGAGAGTGTAGTGAGTGCTTTTACATGCCACTGGCATGAGGGCCAAGACAGGCGGTACTGGCAATGGCCACGCTCAAATGGTGCTTTTTTTTTTTATGTGCCACCTGTACAGGAGCCAGTCCAGTGGCACTGGCAACGACCTCACTCAAATGTTTTTTCACGTGCCACCAGCACAAGTGCCAGTGAGGCAACGCTGGTAATGACCACACTCGAATGCTGCTTGGTGCTGGTGGTGCTTCAAAATGTATATATTTGGGACATCTGTCGTTACGTTCTGAGTTCAAATTCCGCCAAGGTCAACTTTGCCTTTCATCCTTTCGGGGTCGATAAATAAAGTACCAGTTTCGCACTGGGGTGATATAATTGACTCAATCATTTCGTCTGTCCTTGTTTGTCCCCTCTATGTTTAGCCCCTTCTGGGCAGTAAAGAAATATATATTTGGGAATTTGATATAAGAATTCTAATTTTTGGACCTATATTCTAAACTTTTAGCCAAATAATAATATACAGAAATCCCCTGATTATCGCAGGTTTTACCTTCCAAAACCCACCTTGATAGGTGAAAATCCATGAAGTAGAAACAGTATTGTACTGTATATTTTTTTTAATTATTTATGTTCCAAACATCAAGTTAATAATGACTGAGCTATTTTAACTAAATTCTTCGTTATTTTTATAATTAATTGAGATGAGAACAATTTATTTCAACCAAAATATTGTAACAAAAGTGTTAATAATGACAGTTATTTCGCTAAATTCTTAATTTTAAAAACTGAGACAGAGACAGCATGTTTCAATATAAAAATGGTTAGAAAAGTGTTAATAATAATAAATATATTTTCCTAAATTCTTCATTATTTCCATAATTAATTGAAACAGAAATATGATAAAGTTATTTTACTAAATTCTTCATTATTTCCATAATTAATTGAAACAGAAATATGACAAAGTTATTTTACTAAATTCTTCATTATTTCCATAATTAATTGAAACAGAAATATGACAAAGTTATTTTACTAAATTCTTTGTTAATTTGAAGCAAAGGCAGTGTATTTCAACAGAAATATGGTAACAAGGAAGTTAAATGATTATATTTTTGGTCTGACTCCAAATCTAGTGTTAGGATTAAATGATTAAATTTTAATATGACCTAAATTTCACCTTCACCAGTATCATAATCTAGTTTTAGTTTAAATAGTTATATTTTAATCTGACTCATAGATAGCTCATTACCCTTATTTGGAAATAGCATTGATTCTAATGATTTGGAATATGACTAACAAGCAGCCATGCATGTGACAGTATGAGAGTAAGATGGAGCCAAGCTGATCACTGCAAAAATGTTCAATCACACTTCATAAAGGCAGTTTTTGTATGCAGCTTGCCAGCCATGTTTGATGCTAGCCAAATTTGTTCCTAGCAGATTCTCTTTCTTCTCCAATCCTCGAATGCTCAGAGGAGGGGAAAAAAACAAAAAGCTTTCACTCAAAATTGATTGAAACTTCCCCTGCTTAACCAAAGGATAATTAACGAGCGTATCTTAATAGATGAAACTGAGATATTTCTTCGTCTATACCAGAATGCAATTCCACCGTTGTGCTGTTTATTTCACTGGAACTCAATCCTGTTACTGCATAATTTACTCTTTTATTTGTTTCAGTCATTTGACTGCGGCCATGCTGGAGCACTGTCTTAACCCTTTAGTGTGCACATTATTCTGCCAAAATTAATCCTTTCTTATCCACATTGTTTTGAACTAATCATGCATTATCTTGTAGCTTTGAGATTTTGATGAGGTAGCTGTTAATTTTTAAAACGGTATTGTAGGGTTAGTGTGAGAGACCAGATCTGGCCAGTTTGAACATAAAACAGGCAGAATACTTTTGGCCGGATATGGCCGGTTTAAATGCTAAAGGGTTAAAGGGTTTTTAATCGAAGAAATCAACCCCAGGATTTCTTCTTTGTAAGCCTATTACTTATTCTGTCGGTCTCTTTTGCTGAACTGCTAAGTTGCATTGATGTAAACACACCAACATCAGTTGTCAAGCGATGGTGCAGGTAAACACAGACACACATACATACATACATACATACCTATGTACATACATACATACATACATACATGCATGCATGCATGCATACATACATACATATATACATACGTACGTACATACATACATACATGCATACATACATATATACATACATACATACGTACGTACATACGTGCGTGCATGCATGCATACATACATACATACATACATACAACAGGCTTCTTTCAGTTTCCATCTACCAAATCTACTCACAAGGCTTTGGTTGACCCAAATGTAAAAGAATGTAAAAAGCTCACAATGTAAAAGACACTTGCCCAAGGTGCCACACAGTGGGACTGAACTCGGGACCATGTTATTGGGAAGCAAGCTTCTTACCATATACCAATGTCTGCACCTTTAAATTTCATGGTCATTCCTGTAATGATAATTATTCACCAAAAATGGAATTGATATTTTCCTGCTTCTGCAATACTTTTTCAGCATCTCCTGTAGGTATAGTTTACGCATCCATCACTAAAAATATTTGACTCTTGCTCTGTAAAGAAATATTTGATGAAATAGGTGAACAATTCAAGAAAATCTAAAAAAATTGCAGAAATATTAAATTTCTATGGCTGTGTGGTAAGTAGCTTGTCTACCAACCACATGGTTCCGGGTTCAGTCCCACTGCGTGGCACCTTGGGCAAGTGTCTTCTACTATAGCCTCGGGCCGACCAAAGCCTTGTGAGTGGATTTTGTAGACGGAAACTGAAAGAAGCCCGTCGTATATATATATATATATATATATGCGTGTGTGTGTTTGTCCCCTAGCATTGCTTGACAACCGATGCTGGTGTGTTTATGTCCCCATTACTTAGCGGTTCGGCAAAAGAGACAGATAGAATAAGTACTGGGCTTACAAAAGAATAAGTCCCAGGGTCAAGTTGCTCGATTAAAGGCGGTGCTCCAGCATGGCCGCAGCCAAATGACTGAAACAAGTAAAAGAAAAAAGAAAGAATAAAGAATATAAGCCGTAGTGGTACGACGGAGTAGTTGTATGCTGTCAACTTAATGTGACGGTCCCATGAAGGGAATCACACCACTGCTATTTAGCCCTAGGAAGCATCAGCGCTTCCTTTCAGCCTTGACACATTTCTTGTGTCCTTATGAATTCACTAGAATTCTTATATGTTTAGAGGGGCTGGACAGGCATCTCCAACTTGCAGGCCATGCTACCCCAGACTGATGATGAGCAAAGACTCAGAAACTAGTCTCTGGGGTGCAGGCTTAGCCGGGTGGAGGTACTTGTCTCCCCCTTGTAAACATAAGGACACAGGAAATGTGTCAAGGCCGACAGGAAGTGTTGATGCTTCCTAGGGCTAAACAGCAGTGGTGTGATTCCCTTCATGGGACTGTCACATTAAGTTGACAGTATACAACTACTCTAAAAAAATTGTCTTTCGTATAAAGTGTCACAAAGGATGTCTTTATTTCTTACAGTGTAAGGAGAGGCTTTTTTTGCAGCTGTGGAGAAAAACTGCTTCCTACAGTTATATATATATATATATATATAAATAAAAGAAGCATGACAGTTGCTGTGGCATGGCCCCCACGTCTTTCTACCTCACTTTTGAAAATCAGAAAAATCTGTGAAACCGGTTAAGCCTTTAAAAATAAACCATCTACAAAATACACCATGCATTTTCAATTTCTTTCATTCATACATACATACATACATACATACATACATATATACATACATACATACATATATACATACATACATACATACATACATTCATACATACATACATACATACTGGTAGATATGTTTCTTTATTAGCCACACAGGGCTGCACACAGACGGGACAGATTACAAAGTAGAGCTTTTCTTTTTTTTTTGGAGAAAAAAAAGTGGGGTGGGTTTTCGATCAAAAGGGATCGTAAGAGGGAAAGAAGAAAAAACAGAAAAAAAGGAAAAGTAACAGAAGAAAAGAAAAAAGAAAAAAAAGGAGAAAAAAGAAAGGAAAAAAGGGGAAAAAGAAAAAAAAGCAATCAATAGGGATCGTGTATCACAGTGTTATGATGTACGGTGTAAAGGGGGAAGCAGATAAGGTTTACTGTGGGAAGAAAAGCCTACGGAAAAGACCACAGTAACCTCGGTCAATATTGTTACATGTTACCACATTTGTTTGCAAGTGGGTAACCCTCTGTTTTCAATTTCTGGGTTCATAGGATTATGCTCATTGTCACGCCTCCTTCCCTCAAACGGGAAGGAAGAGCTATTTTCATCATCCTTGTGGCTATGGCGAAAGAATGTATCTGGTGGACGTGTCTAGATAGATAGATAGATAGATAGATAAAGCAATGGTAGTGACATGATTTACTAAAAATGTTGAGACGACGACAATGAGAAAGAAACAAGAATCTTTCAAATTCTATTTAAAATAGTCAATAATAATATAGAAAAAAAAGCTGCATTTAGTTTTGGGTCGATTCTAGTCAGTAATAAATTCTGAGTGGATAATATCTATTTGCCCTCCACCTTGAATGAGTTAAGACAAACATTCACAATGAATAGAATAAGCCAAGCTCTTAGAAGGAAATAACTGCCAAGGTTTTAAAGAAAATACGTAACTGACCATTGTTTCCCTTTTACATCTCATACTCTTTTACCTGTTTCAGTCATTTCACTGTGGCCATGCTGGAGCACCGCCTTTAGTCGGTCGGGCAAATTGACCCCCAGGACTTATTCTTTGTAAGCCTAGTACTTATTCTATCGGTCTTTTTTGCTGAACAGCTAAGTTTCGGGGACGTAAACACACCAGCATCGGTTGTCAAGTGATGCTGGGGGGGGGGGGGGACAAACACAGACACACAAACATATACACATACATATATATACAAATATATATGATGGGCTTCTTTCAATTTCTGTCTACCAAATCCACTCACAAGGCTTTGGTTGGCCCTAGGCTATAGTAGAAGACATTTGCCCAAGGTGCCACACAGTGGGACTGAACCCGGAACTATGTGGTTTGTAAACAAGCTACTTACCACACAGCCACTCCTACGTCTCCTGTTAGAGTTTATTCTGTCTTATATCAATCAAATCAAGAATTTATCTACATTAAAAAAGCAGGATTTCTATTGAATTTGAGCAACTTAATCATAGTTAATCCTTTTATATGTAATTATATTTAATCCTTTTACATATGATCATATGTGATCACAGTTAATCCTTTTACATGTGATTATGGATAATCCTTTTACATGTGATTGTGGTTAATCCTTTTACATGTGATTGTAATTAATCCATTAAATGTAATCACAGTTCATCCTTTTGCATGTGATCACAGTTAATCCTTTTGCATGTGATCACAGATTATCCTTTTACATGTGACCACAGTTAATCTTTTATATATGATCATGGTTAATCCTTTTACAAATGATTGTAGTTAATCCTTTTACATGTAATCATAGTTAATCCTTTTACATGTGGTCATCAATCTGGCAAGAGTTTATCTTTTCCCAAGATCCTAATTCATCTTTACAAACAAGATTTTCTGGCTTCAAATTTTGACACAGGTCTAGTAATTCCAAAAGAGAGTTTAAAGTCGGTTGTCAGTTATATTGCCCCCAGTACTCAACTGGTACTTATTTTATCAACTCTGAAAGGATGAAAGGCAAAGTCAACTTCAACGGAATTTGAACTCAGAACGTAAAGATGGATGAAATGCCGCTAAACATTTTGCCTGGCGTGCTAATGATTCTGTCAGCTCACCGCCTTAGGAGATAGGTTAACATATTGTTAAGAAATAGTTAGAATCATTATAAAGTTAGTTGCTACCAACCTTCCTTCTCATTTCTTTGTAATCCTCTTCTTTTGGATTGTCAAGACTATTATAGTTACCATTTTCCAAAACTCACTTCTCCTTTCTTCTCCTTCTTCTTCTTCTTCTTCTTCTTATTATTATTATATGAAAACTCCCAGCTTATTTTGCTGGGTATTATGGAAAGTGTCAGCTGTCCACAGCCAGCAGACTAAGGTGACACTTGTTTTACTGGTCATGCTTCAAGAACCCTGCGAAGAATTCTTGCAGTTTCACACAACGCTGATTTTTGTAGGTGTTCTATCTTCACACTTGCACCGATCTTTTTCAGCCATGTTGGTAGTTGAGTGCTGATATTTCCAACTGCACCAATTACTATTGGTATCACGTCTGCTCTCTTCATTGACCACAACCTTCATATTTTCCACTCACACAAACATCCAGACAATTATATTCTTTCCCTGGTCAAAATCCTTCTTCAAAAGCACAAAATTCCATGAGATTATGGCTTTTTGCATGGCTTAGAGCAGCATTTTTCAAACTGGTTTGTCGCAACCCACTGAAGGGCTGGGACCCACAGTTTGCAAAACACTGGTTTATATTCTGCGCTTTGACCCACTTGTTTTCTTTTTTCCTTTCCTCCTTTTTTTGTCGTAACCCATTTTATTTATCTCGTAACCCACTGAAGGGTTGGGCCCCATCATCATCATCATCATCATCATCATCGTTTAGTGTCCACTTTCCATGCTAGCATGGGTTGGACGATTTGACTGAGGACTGGTGAACCAGATGTCTGCACCAGGCTCCAATCTTGATCTGGCAGAGTTTCTACAGCTGGATGCCCTTCCTAATGCCAACCACTCTGAAAGTGTAGTGGGTGCCTTTACATGCCACCAGCACGAGGGCCAGTCAGGCGGTACTGGCAATGGCCACGCTCAAATGGTGTTTTTTATGTGCCACCTGCACAGGAACCAGTCCAGCGGCACTGGCAATGACCTCGCTCAAATATTTTTTCACGTGCCACCAGCACAAGTGCCAGTAAGGCGACGCTGGTAACGATTGTGCTCGAATGGTGCTTTTTACATGCCACCGGCACAGAAGCCAGTTCGCTCCTCTGGCAACGATCACGCTCGGATGGTGCTCTTAGCGCTCCACTAGCACGGATACCAGTCATCAAATTCATTCTATCCACCATCACTCTTCATATCCTTGGTCTTCCCCTAGTTCTTCTCCCAATCATAGGGTAGAGACCTAAAGTACCTCTTCCATATGTGTGTGTGTGTGTGTTTGTGGGTCTGTGTTTGTTCCCCTAGCATTGCTTGACAACCGATGCTGGTGTGTTTATGTCCCCGTAATGTAGCGGTTCGGCAAAAGAGACCGATAGAATAAGTACTGGGCTTACAAAAGAATAAGTCCCGGGGTCGAGTTGCTCGATTAAAGGCGGTGCTCTAGCATGGCCGCAGTCAAATGACTGAAACAAGTAAAAGAGAGAGTAAAAGAGTCTTGTATACAACACAATTATTGCATAAGCCACCTTATTAATTTAATGTTGACATCGTTAAAACAGACAATTGGAGTGTGGTGCAGCTCTTGTCAGACTATCGACCCCGTGTCAGCATAGAAAACGGATATTAAATGATGATGATACGCACACACACGCCTACATATACATACACACAATTCTTCATCTCTACACATATATACACCGACACACACACATATATGTACATATACACATACAACTCTTGATCTCTACACATATACACACACGCATATATATACATATACAACTCTTGATCTCTACACATATATATATATATATATACACATACAGCTCTTGATCTCTACACACATATACACCAGCACCACACACACATGTACACACGCATGCACACACACACACAGAAGTTGTTCTATAGTGGAAGAAGAAAGGAAATAAACCACCCTGAGACTGAGGATTGAGTCCAAATGCTAGCAACCATATGAACTCTGTTAAGGTATGTACTTCGCTAAAGTGCATACTCTGCTAAAGTACGTTCTCCTTTAAACTGTGTATGGTGCTAAAGTGTATACTTTGCTTAAGCATGTACTCTGCTAAAGTGTGTGTACTCAGCTAAACTGTACTCTATTAAAATGTATGCTCTGCTAAAGCATGTACTCAGTCAAATTGTGTACTCTACTAAAATGTGTAGGGTGCTAAAGTATGTACTCAGCTAAACTGTACTCTATTAAAATGTATACTCTGCTAAAGCATGTATTCAGTCAAATTGTGTACTCTACTAAAATGTGTAGGCTGCTAAAGTATGTGCACTCAGCTAAACTGTACTTTATTAAAATGTATACTCTGCTAAAGCATGTACTCAGTCAAATTGTGTACTCTACTAAAATATGTAGGGTGCTAAAGTATGTACTCTGCTAAAGTGTGTACCCAGCTAAACTCTGCGCTTTTCTAAAGTGTGTACTCTGCTAAAGCATGTACTCAACTAAACTGTGTACTCTGTTAAAACGTGTAGGCTGCTAAAATATGTACTCTGATAAACTCTATGCTATTCCAAAGTGTGTACTCAGCTATATAGTGTACACTACTAAAATGGGTAGGCTGCTAAAGTACGAACTCTCCTAAAATGTGTAAACTCTGAACTCTACTAAACTCTGTACTTCACTAAAGTATGTACTCTGCCAAAGTGTGTACTCTACCAAAGATACCCAAGGATCTCGGAACTGGTGGTTGGGGTGTCTGGAACTAAGTGTAACATTAAATCTTCTTAGTCCAATTTTAATCATGAACAAGTAGGTGTATGATCAAAAGCGACCATCCAGGCATGACCATCTCAACTTTCTTTACAGTGTTTCCAGGACTACATGATCCAGTGTGTTTTTTACTTTCTTTTTAAATAATTGAATTTCATTACTGTGGTTCAGCGCCACTGCATGGCACCTGGGGCAAGTGTCATCTACTATAGCCCTCGTATACTGGCATGATTAATGACACACAATATGCTAATTAGGTATATGACTGATGACACATGATTTTTTAATTACAAATATGACTAATGACTTAGGATATGCTAATTAATTGTTGACAGAGCTTAACTAGTATGTCACAAAAATGTTATTTTTAGAAAGTGTATCATCAATGTCTTCATGATGGGCATAATGCAATGCTGAAAATATCTTCTTGTCTGTTATATTGAACCTCTTAGCACTCAGGGTTAAAATATTGGGTTGTCTGGAAAGTTCGAGCCAATTTTTGAAGGAAAGAAAAAGGTCAATAAATACTTGCCGTTACATTTTTAATCAACCAAATCTGAACCATTTTGTTGCACAATGCGTCTCCATCTTGGTAGACAGAAACTGAAAGAACCGTGTGCCTTTGTGTTTGTTCCCTAGTACTACTTCACAACTAGTGTTGGTTTGTTTACGTCTCCATAGCTTAGCGGTGTGGCAAAAGGGATTCATAGAATGTTCTGGCAGCAGCTTAGCAGTGTGGCGAAAGAGATTGTTAGAATGTTCTGGCAGGAGATCTCTTTACTCTTTTACTTGTTTCAGTCATTTGACTGTAGCCATGCTGGAGCACCACCTTTAGTCGAGCAAATCGACCCCAGGACTTATTCTTTGGAAGCCTAGTACTTATTCTATCTCTCTTTTTGCTGAACCCCTAAGTTACGGGAACGTAAACACACCATCATCGGCTGTCAAGCGATGTTGGGGGGGACAAACACAGACACACACACATATATATATATATATGTGGCTTCTTTCAGTTTCTGTCTAACAAATCCAGTCACAAGGCTTTGGTCGGGACGAGGCTATAGTAGAAGACACTTGCCCAAGGTGCCATGCAGTGGGAATGAACCTGGAACCATGTGGTTGGTAAGTAAGCTACTTACCACACAACCACTCCTGCATCTGTGAAAGATATCTTATGCTCTTTTACTTGTTTCAGTTATTTGACTGCAGCCATGCTGGAGCACCGCCTTTAGTCGAGCAAATCGACCTTGGGACTTATTCTTTGTAAGCCTAGTACTTATTCTGTTGGTCTCTTTTGCCGAACCACTAAGTGACGGGGACGTAAACACACCAGCATCGGTTGTCAAGCAATGCTAGAGGGACAAACACAGACACACAAACATATACATACACATACATACATATATATACGACAGGCTTCTTTCAGTTTCCGTCTACCAAATCCACTGACAAGGCATTGGTCGGCCCAAGGCTATAGCAGAAGACACTTGCCCAAGATGCCATGCAGTGGGACTGAACCCAGAACCATGTGGTTGGTAGGCAAGCTACATAACCACACAGCCACTCCTATATATTTTCTATCTATTTTGAATTAAATTTAAGCATAGAATTTCAAAAACCTGACCTTAGCAAATTTAACCATATGACATTCAGATTATGCTGTCAAATGTAATGTTTATTTATTCATACTGTTTTAAATTAATCATGCATTATCTCGTAGCTTCAAGGTCTTGATGATGATGATCGTTTGATCCATGCTGGCATGGGTTGGATGGTTTGATTGAGGACTGGCAAGGTTTCTACAGCTGGATGCCCTTCCTAATGCCAACTACTCCAAGACTGTAGTGAGTGCTTTTTATGTGCTACCGGCAAGGGGGCCATTCAGGCGGCACTGGCATCGACCATGCTTGAACGATGCCTTTTATGTGTCACTGGCATCGGCTGTGACTATGATTTCACTTGACTCAACAGGTCTTCTCAAGCACAGCATATCGCCCAACGAGTGGAGGGTACTTTTAAACGGGCCAGTTATGCGACGCTGGCGTCAGACATGGCTATGATCTCACTTGGTTTTCTGGGTCTTCTCAAGCACAGCAAATCTCCAAAGGTCTTGGTCTCTTGTCATTGCCTCTGTGAGGCCCAATGTTCAAAGGTTGTGCTTCACCACCTCATTCCATGTCTTTCTGGGTCTATCTCTTCCACAGGTTCCCTCCACTGTTAGGGTGTGACACTTCTTCACACAGCTGTCCTCATCCATATGCAACACATGACCATACCAGTGCAGTTGTCTTTCTAGCACACCACATCTGATGCTTCTTATGTCCAACTTCTCTCTCAGGGTGCTTACACTCTGTCATGTATGCATACTGACATTACACATCCAGCAGAGCATACTAACTTCATTTCTTTCAAGCCTATACATGTCCTCGGCAGTCACAGCCCGTGTTTCACTGCTGTGTAGCATGGCTGTTAGTACACATGCATCATACAGTCTACCTTTCACTCAAAGGGAGAAGCCCTTTGTCACCAGTAGAGGTAGGAACTCTCTGAACTTTGCCCAGACTATGATTGTTTATTTTTAAGATGACATTGTGGTACAAATGTGAGAGGCTGGATCTGGTTGGTTTGAACACAAAACAGGTAGAATATTTGGGTTGGGCCTGACCAGTTTAAATGCTAAATGGTTAAACAAATAATTCTTGGAACAAATGAAAGGTACAGCTTGTAGATAATGGCCTATATAAAACAAAACCTAAAACAACGTTTCTCAATCATTTTTTTAACCTATGGATTCCTTTGATTCCTGTTTTACTCAGGTAGACCCCCATAGCCATTCGATATTTAAAAAATCCTATAATTAAATGTTATTAGGAATTGCATGAAAGAAATTAAAATATTTAGTGTATTGTGGAAATATAGTCAATTTATTACTGACGAATTTTAACAAAATCTTAAATGGATCCCAGTTGATAACCACTGATTTAAAAGTTTTATAGAAGTCATCTCTTTATAACCGGGAATGGTAAAAATCATTGCTTCTAATCTGCTCCCATGAAAATGTGGGAAGGATTTCATTTCCCTTTATGATAGACCAGAACAAAACAGAGAGAAGTGATTAAGTGGAAACTTAATAAGGCAAAATGGCTTCTTCATACGCTTGCACACATCAAGTACTTTTAAGTATTTACATTTAACTTTCATTGTATGTACAGAGAAGTGACAGAAAACTTTCAACAGGAAGAGTTTTGCCTATTTTAAAAACCATCCTTTGTTTCCTCTAAACTGAGCTGTTTTAAAGTATTTCAAAGATTATTCTGTTGAAACTGTTTCTTTTTTTCTTCTTACTATCAGAACCAAGATGATTTGATATCACCAAGATATAGTGTGCTGGAGGAAAATGCATATATTGTAAGTGTAGAACTATCTCCAAACCAACATGTCCTTGGAAAGACAAGATCTGTTCATGCTATCAACCTGCCATTCATTGAATGGGCAACAAAATACTTCAGCTTACTCACATTGAACTGAATTAGTCAGCTAAATTTAAGCAGCAGCCATTGACAACGAGTTATCCTGCTTCTACTGGTATAGAACACTATCTTATCTGCCAGGCTAGGCTCTCATCTTTGCAAGGCAACTTCAAACAAACGTTTGATAAAGCAATGTCTGAAATGTCCAATTGAATGAAATAAAGCAGGTCTCAGTCTAAAACTAATTGTTTTCTCCAAAAAATAATAGTAGTGACAGAGGAGGTACACAGAAATATTGAACTATGCCTATCTCTAAACACCGACCTATTCGAGTGTGCTTCTTATATAATTCATTACTGAATAGAATTCCAAGTCCCTGTGACTCACTATGTCAGTGAACAACCATTCAACTAGCTGCTTTCTTTTCTACCTTTCACTAACTTCAACAAATAAAACTCGGCTTCTCCGTATATATAAAAAAAAAAGTCTAGCAATTTCTACCTTTCCATGAGTGTATAAAAGATTAAAGTCAAAAAGGTTTGCTGTGAGAGAAAAGAAAAAAATCTTTGTAATACTGGTTTTTTATTTTCTCTTCTTCTCCCCTCGCTGTCTTCACAAAAATCCAAAGAAGATGGAAGATGTCAGAAATACGCCATTGAAATTTAAATAATTGATAAACTAAAACGCAATCAATTTTTCAGCTAAAACAACTTACAGAAGAGGGGGGATTTAAAAGGCATTTCAAATGCTATGAGACAAAAAACAGCGAGAAATATATAAAATTAAGGGGTTGAAAATTAAGGGCAAGGATCTCAATCATAAAGTTTAAATTAGTAATTTTTAAGAATCGCCCCCCCCCCACCTTGTAGGTATTTGTCTCTCTCTACATGTATGTGTGTGTGTGTATATACACATTGTATATCTTCTGTGTTTATATATATACACACACACCTAAACACGTGTGTATGTATATATATATATATATGTATACACACTACACTTAAACGTGTATATATATATACGTTTATAGATTTGCTCTGTAAGATTTCTGATGTGAATCCTTGTATTGAAACATTGTTATAAATGGGGATGGTCATTTAAAAAAAAACCTTGCCAGTAAACACGAACTAATGGTGTATTTATTACAAAAAAAAAAAAAGCATCCTCAAATATAACAATATGTATATATATATATTTTGTTTTTTGCTTGTTTCGGTCATTGGACTACGACCATGCTACAGCACCGCAGATATACATACATGTGTATGTATATATATATATATATATATAAAACACGTGTGTGAGCTACAAAGTGTTGTTTGGCTTAACTTTTGAAGGATATACAAAAAAAATGTCTAAAACGAAGAAAACTGACGGAAAAATAAAGAAAAACAATCCAAAGCCAAAGAGGTGTTCTGTTATTTAATTTTTCTTTAAGAAATAATAGAAAAACCCGAAATTTGTATTTCTTTTTTGTCTGAACATAAAATCGAAGCACACTGCGGTTACTCTATTAAATATTCTACATTTAAAAAGTGATGACCCTCACCCAAGAAGAGTTTTTGGAACGGGAAGAAGCAAATTAAACTTTTTTGGGGACCCGTATTTTTCAGTATTATTTGGAATTTGAGAAAGTTCTGACTTCATACTTTTAAATATTTAATTTATTTTTCTATCTCAAGCTAGTTGATTAATCTTAAATGATTCACTCGCCGTTAATTAGTGTTAATCAGTTTTTTTTAATTTTTTTTTTTACAATTTACATTAAATTTAATGAGACGAAACCCCAAAATAAATAACTTTAGTTACAACATAACATTTTGTGGGACGAAATATTTATTTGCCGGTTTTTTTTTTAAAGGAAGCTCAACATTTGTTCAATGATTTTCATTTATAAATATATATATATACACACACACATATATATATATACATACACACACACATATACAATGTGTGTGTACATGTATATGTATGTATATATGTGTGTGCATATACAGATTTATGTATATAAACGTATACATACACGTGGGTATACGAGTGCATATACATATGTGTATAACTGTAACATTGGAAACTTTTTTCTTCTTTCTTCTGTCTTCCTGTGAAACCAAAACAGCGCGTCACTCATCTCATTCCAAAGACTTCTTCACTTAGAATTTTTAATTTAATTTTCACCAACAAAAATATTAAATTATTAATAAATAAAGAAGAAGGGAATCTAACTCCAAACCCCAATTTTTTTTTTTTTTACCATTGGTAAAATAAATTAATAACAAAGATAATTAAAAGAAGAGAGAAAATGTCTATCCCATGATAAAGAGATTGGTCTGCCTGATTCATGGCATCGAATAAATATTTCGCAGAATTTATTAATTATGGAAAAGTTGATATGGGATAATTTTCATACTGCCCATAGTGTGTGTGTGTGTGAGTATACATATATTTATTTACGCACACACACACACGCACACGTTTAGCCCTGGGTCAACCGCGATGGGAACCTGCCCTATGATCAAAGACGTTCCAATAGTGACTGTTCCGTTATATATTTTAGTAAATCAGGGACTTTATTTATGTGTGTGTGTGTATTTATTTACGCACACACACACATACACATACACGCACACGTTTAGCCCTGGGTCAACCGCGATGGGAACATATCCTATGATCAAAGACGTTCCAATAGTGACTGTTCCGTTATGTATTTTAGTAAATCAGGGACTGAGTGTTGTGTATAGTTTCCAATGGGTATGGATTGTATCGTTTCTTATTTAAAAAATGTACCGTGTACTTTGAGAGACATTTGACTGCTATTTCTAGCGGGTTTGAAGTTTCCTCAGCTCGTTTGAAGCTGTCTGAACTTTAAGCTGTCATCCTAGCATAGCCGTAAACGTCTCAGGAACACACGTATTTATATATATATATATATACATGCATATATTCACATATATATATATATATTTGTGTGGGGGTGTTCAGAGTTCGGGCGTATAACGGTAAATTATCATAGTTCGATAAACAGAGAGGACAAAGCAAGAGGGGAGAGCAGAGAGAAAGACTAACAATGACAGAGAGGGAAAGAGATGGAAGGAGAAGAGGCGAGAGGGGTAGCAGGAGGAGAGAAAAGAGAAACAAGGGAGGAGGAGTGCAGAGATAGATAGATAGATAAAGAGAGAGGAGGAGGAGGAAAATAATGAAAGTAGAGTTTTGTGACATTTTTGTGGATAAAGAAATTTGTTGTAAGGTAAAAGAAGTAATGAAGACTTGTTGTCTTGAACCAGAAATGTGAGATTTTATTTAGTCATAGCGAACATGATCTTTATTGAGAAACGGAACGAAAGGAAGATATGCGGGCCTAAACGGCCGGCCCATACATCTGGAAATTGAATAAATCGTGATGAAAGCCAAAAGTGGAGGGGAAAGAAAATTGGCCAGTGATGTTTTTGGGAGAAAAAAAAAAAATACTATATTAAAACTCGAGAGTGTAAAACAAGAGCTTTGGCACAAGGCTAGCAATTTTGAAGGGAGGAGCTGTCGATTACATTGACCCAAGTGTTCAATTAGTTCTTGTTTTATCGACCCCCGAAAGGGGAAAGTCGATCTTAGCGGAATTTGAACTCAAAAGGAAGGAAAAAAAAAAAAAAAATCCCGCTAAGCATTTTGCCCGGTGTGCTAACGATTTTACCGGCTTACCGCCTCTGTGAAATGTAATATTGGTTTCAAATTTTGGCACAAGGCAAAGCAATTTACATCGATCTCAGTTGTTCAACTGGTATATATTTTATCGACCCTGAAACGATGGAAGGGGAAGTCAACCCCGGCAGCATTTGAACCCTGAACTTAAAGACGGACAAAATGCCGCCAAGCATTTTGCGTTAACGATTCTGCCAGCTCCAATTACAGTTCCAGTCCAAGCATAGAGTAAAGTTTGGGTATTTTTTTTGTTAGAAAAGCGACGCTTTTTTTAAAAGATATTAGGCAGGAAGAGATAGAAAGAAAATAGCAGTACAGGTGGGAAGAAATTATTTGAATAAAATGTACTGAGGCCGTAGAAGTACAGGGCCCAAAGTTTTCGTTCAAGCAGGACGAATAAGAGAGAAAACGTGCTTTTTTAAGAAATATTTTGGTAAAAAAGTTAAAATAAAATTTAAAATGTGTCTCTCATCGACTTAGCTTTTGCAGAACTTTCAGAAAAATAGATAGTTTTTAATGAAATTTTCTGCAAATACCTTTTAGGTGTTATATCAAAATTTAATGTAGAAAAAAAAAAAAAAACTGGTGGGTGTGCACACATTATGACATACATTAAATATAGCTACAAAATGAAACATGAAATTTTGAAAAAAAAAAAAAAAATTCTGATTGTCAATATCTATGTGTCCGCTCACTAATTAAAAAGAAAATGTTCACATAGGCGTAAGAGTGGCTCTGTGGTAAGTAGCTTGCTTACATACCACATGGTTCCGGGTTCAGTCCCACTGCGTGGCACCTTGGGCAAGTGCATTGTACTAAAGCCTCGGGCCGACCAAAGCCCTGTGAGTGGATTTGGTAGACGGAAACTGAAAAGAAGCCCGTCGTATATATGCATATATATGTGTATGTGTGTGTATATGTTTGTGTGTCTGTGTTTGTTGCCCAACATCGCTTGACAACCGATGCTGGTGTGTTTACGTCCCTGTAACTTAGCGGTTCGGCAAAAAGAGACCGATAGAATAAGTACTGGGCTTACAAAGAATAAGTCCTCGGGTCGATTTGCTCGACTAAAGGCGGTGCTTAAGCATGGCCACAGTCAAATGACTGAAACAAGTAAAAGAGTATTAGATTCCGATATAATCCTAACCTACACGATTTGAAAAGAGTTTGTAGAAAATTTAATGGAAAAATATCTGTTCTTTACTGAAAGTTATGACGAAACGATATCGATGGCGGAGTACACTTGTGTAGGTATGCCGAAAGAAGTGGGGTTTAAAAAAAAAAAAGAAAAAATACGGATGCTGTATTAAAATCTGTAAAAATACAGCGCAATGGTGTGTAGAGGTGAGGTTGAAAAAATTGCTCAATATATAGAGGCGGGATAGCGCGGGTAAAACAAGGTAGGTAACTCATCGTCAGAAAGAAGAACTCTTCAGTTTTTGAAAAAAAAGTGTAGAAAAACAAACCCCCGCCTCGTTCACGTCACGCCGTCAATAAACACACAAAAAATACTACAAAAATAGATGAAATAAACAACAAAAAGAAAGTGCCGCTCACTTCCGCTGTATTCATTTACATAAGCTGTCAATCATGCAGGAAAGTAACCAATCAGAAGGAAAGACGTTGTTTTTGGAGGCAGGGCTTACCTTTTTGTCCCGGTAAAAATATAATAAGTGTAAAGAGAAATATACTGTCGACATGTGTCGGAAAGAGAAATAAATAAAGGCCACAACATCAACAAAAAATAAACAGCGGTAAAAACAAATAAGGAAAAGGACTAAATTCACATTCTTGACGGAATTGCAAAGCTGGATAAATCGACCGAAAATGTAAAAAGGTGATCGATCATACAACCCAGCCATCGGTCACCTTCGACGTCGTTTAAATCGAACCCGAATCAAAGCCAAAACAAGAGAAAAAAAAAAAAGAAGAAGCAATAAGACAATAAGTTCTCTTCGTCGACGCCAACCTGGAAGATGTCGTCCTGCTTGGTTTACTTTGATGATCGGAATCTCTCTCGACCACGACGACGACGACAACGAAACCCTGCCTCTTTCTACTCCCCTGCAACCCCGGTTATTGCTTGAAAGAAAAAAAAAAAAGATACGAAAAAGGAAGAAAAAAACAAACAAAATCGAAGCTTTCTTTTTAGTCTGTTGGTCAGCGTCTGACCTCTTTGTAAGTAAGCAAGAGGAAGATAGACAGAGAGAGTAGAAAGAGGGGGAAATAGATACATACATGCACAAAGAGAGAGGTAGGTAGATAGAGAAAGCGGAGAGAGAAAGACGGAAAACGAAAGAAGCTGACAGCCGAAACGAAATCAAACTGTAGGATAAAAAGAAGATCGTGGTTGTTGTTTCTCTGGGTTTTCTTATCAGTCTTGAAGGTGTTGTGGATTTTTCTAAAACCATTAGAAGTAGCCCTATTTTCTCTATCTCTTTCTCTCTCCTGCTCCATTCTTCACACTCGAAAAATATTCTCTGAATTTCATATTAAAACACCTAAACACACATTTCTGTTTTTTGAAAAACCTCTTCTCTTTCTCTCTCTCTCTCTCTCTGCCTGCCTGTTTCCCCCCTCTGTTCTCTCTATCTGTCTATCTAAAAAAAAAAGAAAGAAAGAAAGAAGGGAAAGCCTTAGCAACGCAGTAGAAGTCAGCAGGAAGTGAACGGCGGCCGCTTTTTTCTTGGCCGCTTTTTTAATTTTATTTTGAGGTTGGAACCTTGTGTTTCTATTCCGACCGACCGCTCGAAAAACCTGTCTGTTTTTTTTTTTTAAGTTTTTCCCTCCAAAAAAAAAAAAAAAAAAAAATCACTATTTTTTTCTCCCTCCTCCTCCAAGATGCCGCTGTTGAGAAGGCAGCCTTTTCAGAAACAAAAGCCACCGCCGGATCTCGATCCTGACGAGGAAGTTTTCCATTGTAAATTAACAAACGAAATATTTCGTGATTACGAGTAAGTCCGCCGTCTCTTTTATTATATTTGCATTCATTTAAAAAAAAAAAAAAGTATTTTTTCTTTCTTTCAAAAAAAAAAAAAAATCAAACCATTTTTTATTGAAGTCATGTGTTTGTTTACTTCGGTATTTTTGTTTATTTAAATGGAAACAAACTACAAAATAACTACAGTAATTATAAACCTGAATAAGGTCCTTATGATGATATGTAGTCCCTACAGAGAAATACAAATAACAGCCAAAATCCTCATGAAAATCACTTCTTCATACACCCTACCCATACACCGCCTTAATTAATTAGAAACAAATAACAAAATAACTATAGTAAATATAAACCTGAATAGGGTCCTTATAAGAATATGTAGTCCCTAGATAGAAATAGAAATAACAGCCAAAATCCCCATGAAAATCACTTCATACATCCTACCCACACACCGCCTTATTTAATTAGAAACAAATAAAATAATTATAGTAAATGTAAACCTGAATAGGGTCCTTATGATGATATGTAGTCCCTAGAGAGAAATACAAATAACAGCCAAAACCCCCATGAAAATCACTTCATACATCCATCCTACCCACATACCGCCTTATTTAAATAGAAACAATTAACAAAATAATTATAGTAATATAAACCTGAATAGGGTCCTTATAATAGTAATAATAATACGTAGTCCCTAGAGAGAAATACAAATAACAGCCAGAAACCCCTTGGAACTCACTTCATACATCCATCCTACCCACATACCGCCTTATTTAAATAGAAACAATTAACAAAATAATTATAGTAAATGTAACCTGAATAGGGTCCTTATAAGAATATGTAGTCCCTAGATAGAAATAGAAATAACAGCCAAAATCCCCATGAAAATCACTTCATACATCCATCCTACCTACAAACCGCCTTTTTTAAATGGAAACAAACTACAAAATAACTACAGTAATTATAAACCTGAATAAGGTCCTTATGATGATATGTAGTCCCTACAGAGAAATACAAATAACAGCCAGAAACCCCTTGGAACTCACTTCATACATCCATCCTACCCACATACCGCCTTATTTAAATAGAAACAATTAACAAAATAATTATAGTAAATGTAAACTGAATAGGGTCCTTATGATGATATGTAGTCCCTAGAGAGAAATACAAATAACAGCCAAAACCCCCATGAAAATCACTTCATACATCCATCCTACCCACATACCGCCTTATTTAAATAGAAACAATTAACAAAATAATTATAGTAAATATAAACCTGAATAGGGTCCTTATAATAGTAATAATAATACGTAGTCCCTAGAGAGAAATACAAATAACAGCCAGAAACCCCTTGGAACTCACTTCATACATCCATCCTACCTACAAACCGCCTTTTTTAAATGGAAACAAATAACAACAGAATATTTTTAGTTCAATCCTGTGCAGTTAAGCAAGACGGGGTTCCTGTAAAGAAAAGGAATAATATCAAAAATCTCTCCCACAAACTCTCACTTTCACACATCCTATCTCTTCTTATCCCTATCCCCAGCTATCGTTTTTTGAAACCTTTCTCCCTCAAAGGAACGGTAAAATTAGATAATAAAAGTCGTTCATATATGACCACTATTTATAATTTTCAGATATATATTTATATAGACAGGCGGTGTGGTCACGGCTGGAATGTTTTGGTCATCGCAGGTCTACCATGAAGAGTGTGTGTGTGTGGGGGGGGGGGAGAGAGAGAGAGCGAAGCCTGGCATCAGAATAACGCGCCAACATGAAGGACCTTTCCTTAATGTAGCTGTTTGCACTTATTATTGGAAAGTAGTCATCCACCGAATTCCATTTTAAATTCAACTTTACCGGTCTGAAAAAGATACATGGAGGACACTGGGAATATAGTAAGATTATTACTCTTAAGAGATTTGCAGAAAGTAACATAATTTAGCTTTATAACTAGGTTTTTATAGAATTGAAACAGACAGGATGGCCCTGCCTGGAACGCTTTTGATAAGCTTTCTCTCTCTGCTCGGCTCTGTGTCAATTGCCAAGCAGGACTTCAACAATAAGTTGACCAAATCGGTCTTCAATAATAACCACATACGTAACACCAATGTCTTTCGCTTTTCTCTCTCTCAAAGTACATATTTTCTCCCCCCCCCTGGAACTATTGTTTTACCGCCCTCTTACCATCGTTTTACCGGTCGTTTTTGTGTGGGTGGGGGGGAAACCACAGTCAACAATGGGTGGTGGTGGTTTTACTATTAATTTTTTTTTATTTATACGAAAAAGAACTATAACAGAAAACAAAAAGATAGAGATAGATAGATAGATAGAGAGAGAAAAAAAAGAAAAGACACCCGAAGAGATAAAAAAAGGAAAGCGTATAGGTTTCCCAAAGTGAAAAAAAAAATCTTTAATTAAATTAATGACTAACGATGTTTAATTAAGACTAAATCCGTCCGAGAGGGGGGAGACGACGGCCGAGAGATACAAGGCGCCTTTTTGTGAAAAATCTCTTTCTCTGCTCCCCCCCTCTCTCTCTCACCTCGTCTTATTTTCAATCGAGAGGCGACGATGAATGAAATTCGTTCCGTGGGGTGGTTTGGAACCCGCAAATTCTGGTCGTGGGGGGGATTATTTTTCTCGTCTTGTCTTGTCTTGTGTACGTGTAAGATAGAAAAAGAAAGGAGATTCTTCTTTCTCTTTTTTCTTTATCTTAAAAATCGCGATTTCCTTCCCCGACCACCTTTTGGTTGCTCATATACAAAATAGTGATCCACCAACACCAAACTATTTCTTTCTCTCGGACTCGTGTTAGATGCTAATGGCGGCGGATCTTTAAAATCAAAACCACCACCGTCTCTCTCTCTCTCTTCCCCTCTATACATTTGTGTATATATTGTATATATACATACACACATGCTGTATATTTATATACATAAACATGTTTTTCATCCCCACCCCCTGTTTATATACATATATACATACATATATATATATATATCTATGTATGTGGAATCGATATATATTTGTGTATATATTGTATATCTACATACACACATGCTGTATATTTATATATAGGCATTTATATACATAAACATGTTTTTCATCCCCACCCCCAGTTTATATACATACATATATGTATATATATATATTATATTTATATCTATGTATGTAGAATCGATATATATTTGTGTATATATACATACACACATGCTGTATATTTATATACATAAACATGTCTTTCATCCCCACCCCCTGTTTATATACATACATATATATATATATATTTATATCTATGTATGTGGAATCGATATATATTTGTGTATATATTGTATATATACATACACACATGCTGTATATTTATATATAGGTATTTATATACACACTGCGATACAAGTACCTATATTATATTTATATCTATGTATGTGGAATCAATATATATTTGTGTATATATTGTATATATATATACATACATACACACATGCTGTATATTTATATATAGGTATTTATATACATAAACATGTTTTTCATCCCCACCCTCTGTTTATATACATACACACACACACACATATATGATATTTATATCTGTATGTGGAATCGAACCCTTGATCTTGGCTTTCGTTTCCACCCTGGGTTGCTTTTTTTTTTTATAATCCTCGGCGGTGACCACACACGAAACGGCAGCCACTCGCTCCATAGTCGTTCGCCCAGTTACATACAAACAGCTACCAAATATTTTTTCTTTGTCATATTAAAAAAAAACACAAAGAAACCACCCAAAAAACTATAAAAAAACAAAAGCCTCGATACATTCATTTCCGAAATAAAAGAAACAAACTAACAAACGAAACTAGAAGCGATGGTCGCGGCCAGAACGCCTCAACTCGGAGCTGACAATGAAGATTTACTAAACATTTACCACCTACAACAATCATCATTGTCATCTACCAAATATCGCCTTTGTACTAAAGCCGTTGTATATATACACACACACATGTGTGTGTATATATATATATATGCGTGTGTGTGTGAATTCATTTATTCTACACTCTGGTAGCCTGTAATATACATTCGCATACCTCATTTATGCCATTAAATACATGTGTTCAATTGCTCCACACACACTGGCAGCATATAGTGTATAGTACGTCTACCCTCACAATTATACATACATGTAGCCTTGTTTAATTGTACCACTCTCTGGCAGCATATAATATATAGTATATATACCCCCTCCACACACGTATCTCTATAGCCTGTATAGTTGTTTTACTGTCAGTATAAAAGTATAATCGCATGTATACACACACATATTATATATACATATATATTGCCACAATATATATATATATATATATATATATATATATATATATATACATATACACACACACACACACATACACATCTTGACATTAATTGTTCTACACTGGCAGTATATAATATATAGTATGTATACCCCCTACACACATATCTCTGTAGCCTGTATAGTTGTTTTACTGTCAGTATAAAAGTATATCGCATGTATACACACATTGTATTATATATACATATATATTGCCACAATATATATATACACACATACACATCTTGACTTTAATTGTTCTACACTGGCAGTATTTCATATTACAGTGTGTGTATACACACACACCCTATACACTTATTATACATCTCGGTAGCCTGTTTAATTGTTATTCACTCTGCCGCCAGTATATATATATATATACACACACACATATATCTCTACAGTGTGTAGGTTATTATTACTAGTAAATTAGTTTCCTCTGCCATTGCTATCACCCAACCAGTTCTTCGCTAATTTCCGGGATAAACTTATTGATATTTTTTTTCCTCTCGTCCGACATCAAGCCAAACTAAAAGCCATGGTCTAGAGCACATCATATATATATACACACACACACACATGTAATCTTATTGTATACGTTGATGTATGGGGTGTATACACACACATGTATACATGTGTATATATGCGTGTGTGTACTTCTGTATTCGTATGTACATATATACTTGTGTGTGTATACACCCCATACATCAACGTATACAATAAGATTACATGTGTGTGTGTGTATATATGATGTATGGGGTGTATACACACATGTATACATATATATGTATATATATGCGTGTGTGTACTTCTGTATTTGTATGTACATATACTTGTGTGTGTGTGTGTATATATACGTACATATATGTAAATATCTGCATTATATATATGTATGTATGTGTGTGTGTATGTATATATATATATACATATATATATATATGTATATATAGACACACCAGATGTATATTACACTAAACAAAGTGCTAAGCCTGGACAGTTTTTAAAGGGACGATAGTTGAAGGTGTGTGCGTGTGTATATATTTATATATTTACACGCATACACATGTATGTATATATATATATATGTATGTGTGTGTGTGTGTGTATATAAACTTGCACGTGTTTGGGGAGTTGTTTAACCCTAGGTCGTCTGATCGAGCAGTCAAAGCGTTCTCCAACGTTTTTTTTTCCGTTGTGTTTTTCGATGGCGCAATGTATCTAAGACTACATTATACAACGTACTCAAACCATATACAATTCTGATGTGATGGTTTTGGCAGGACTTTGTTTAGCTCCATGCCAAGTCAGTCTCTTTTTTTTAGAGATCAGTAGTCCTCAATTGAGGTCCTTTATAAGAAGACCCTCGGTGGGGGGTTCATACAAGATTTTGTTGTTTAAGTTTGTGCAATAAATTTTATTACAATTCCACAATACACGAAACATTTTAACAATTTTTTTCTGCAATTCCTTATAATAATAATATTTAATAAAAAAAAGAATACAATAGGACTTTTAAACATCGAATGTCTATGAGGGATGCAAGTTGGGCAAAACGGAAATCAGAGGGGGTCCACAGGGGGCCAAAAAATGGTCGAATTCCCCCCGGAGTAGATCTACGATATTCCCTCCCTATTGTGTCGTATGATTCCGTTTGTATTTAAGGCAGTTGTGTATGAATCGAGAGACATTTAACTGCTGTTGATAACATGTCGAGAGCGGTTGCTTTGTTCTGTTTTTTTCTTCTTTCTTCTTCTCTCAAACTGTATCCTGTGTTTTTTGTGTGGAAGTTTCAAATCGCTATCAAATAAATACTAAGCTGTGGCCCCGTCGAAGGTGTCGATCGACAAAATCTCTCAAAATCATCTGCCGTCTTCTTAAGAATAAAAGACTGCATTTTGCTCATGTAGTCAAGTCAGTCCTAGATTCTCCTTAAAGTGCAAGAATGGTCGTTGTTTGAAGTGCCGTTTGATTGTTGATGATTAATACGGTACATATGCAGTAAAAGAAACAAAGCCAAAAAACGGGATGGTCACGACTGGAGTGCCTTTGATAATATGTGTCTGCCTGCTCGATTAGGACTTAACCTGGGCTACTTTACTAACCAAACGGCTCTACATTCAACTTCACTTTGTCTCTTTCTTTCGCATGCAGCCCACATGATACAAAAATCCACCATATTTCTCCTTCTCTCTCTCTTTTATTCCTTGTCTCCCACCTTCACCTTCATTGTGAAATTCCCGTTCGATTTCACAGTTGGTTGGTTGGCACAATGTGTCAAGCAAGCCACACACACTCACTCACTCACTCACTCACTCACACACATTGTTCGAGGCCTCCTCAGCAAGAAGAGCCTCTTTTATTCCCGTCTTTTCAATTACTAACACCGAGCATTTCGCCTCTTTTTGTCTTTAGCAAAGAGAAACGATGTTGGATTTACACCACTCGCAGATTCAATTACCGTTAAGACAGAAATCCCACCCTTTCGATGCTGTGGTTTAAAAAAGATTTCCTTCGCTCTGGGCCCACCTCTATTGCAAATATTTCAGATAAAGCATCTTCATTCATTTAAACAATGAAACACACACACACACATTATTTACACACGTGTATATGTTGTGTATACACACGTGTCTTATATATATATATTACTCTTTTACTTGTTTCAGTCATTTGATTGCGGCCATGCTGGAGCACCGCCTTTAGTCGAGCAAATCGACCCCGGGACTTATTCTTTGTAAGCTCAGTACTTATTCTATCAGTCTCTTTTTGCCGAACCGCTAAGTTACGGGGACGTAAACACACCAGCATTGGTTATCAAGCAATGCTAGGGGGCCAAACACAGACACACAAACACACACATACATATATATATACGACAGGCTTCTTTCAGTTTCCGTCTACCAAATCCACTCACGAAGCATTGGTCGGCCTGGGGCTGTAGCAGAAGACACTAGCCCAAGATGCCACGCAGTGGGACTGAACCCGGAACCATGTGGTTGGTTAGCAAGCTACTTGCCACACAGCCAAACTATGGTGCATTTTTATAATTCTTCTTTTGTTGGTGTGGCTAGGACGTCTTCAACCATGGCCACAAAAGTTTGGACGACACTTGGTGATACTCAAGTAATGTTGGTCGTAAGGTGGGGAGGACCCCTCACCCCCGATAACATGTGCACCTCGGGTACCCTGTCAACATACCTTTCTTACTGTAGTCTCGGGTCGACCAAAAAGCCTTGTAAGTGGATTTGGTGGGCAGAAACTGAAAAGTGTCTCCCCCCCGCTGATGCTTGACACCCGGTGTTGGTTTGTTTACGTCCCCGTTAACTTCTGGAATAAGCACCAGGCTTAGAAATAGAAGATAGGGGTCGAATTGTGCGATGAAACCCTTCAAAGCGGTGTCCAACAATGACGGAAACAGGTGATAAGCAAAGATAGGATATTGTATTAAGTGTTGCGTCACAATGGGGTGGTAAGGAAGATGAGGAGCAAGGACCACAGGGTGATGGCTTGTCTGCAGGTTAGAGGTAATGGTGATCGATATACGCCACTCGATCAGGTGGCAGTTTTCATGTTGTCAAAGATGACAGTATGAGTGTATATGACAGGATGTTTTATATAGATGTGTGTGTTGTGGTCATGCTGGGGCACCACCTTGAATGTTTTAGTCGAATGAATTGACTCCAGTATTTCTTTCTATTGTTTGAAGCCTGGTACTTATTCTGTTGGTCTCCTTTGTCGAAACGCTAAGTTACAGGGACGTAAACACACCAGCACCGGTTGTCAAGCGATGATGGGGTGGGAGTGGGGGTACACTAGTAAGTACTGACTAGTCTCGATGTTGCTTAACTTCGGTGATTGGACAAGAACTTGTGTGTTCAATGAGATATATATATATAGGAGTGGCTTATCATCCACATGGTTCCGGGTTCAGTCCCACTGCATGGCACCTTGGGTAAGTGTCTTTTACTATAGCCTCGGGCTGACCAAAGCCTTGTGAGTGGATTTGGTAGACGGAAACTGAAAGAAGCCCGTCATATATATATGCATGTGTGTGTTTGTGTGTCTGCGTTTGTCCCCCTAGCATTGCTTGACAACTGATGCTGGTGTGTTTATGTCCCTGCCACTTAGTGGTTCGGCAAAAGAGACCGATAGAATAAGTCCTGGGGTCGATTTGCTCGACTAAAGGCGGTGCTCCAGCATGGCTGCAGTCAAATGACTGAAACAAGTAAAAGAGTAAAAGAATGTCTGTATGTGTGCATGTATGTTTGTATATACCATGATATACGATGTTATATGTATAGATGATATAGGATGATATATATATATATATTTACATATATAACAAGATCTCTGAGATATGGGAACAGTTGTGGGTCTCGTTTGAGCCTTGTATGGGGTTAGTTTCTCTGGCCTGAAAGAGGAAGAGCCATGAAGATTGAGGTTCTTGCCGCATGCAGCCCATATTGACAGGGCGCGGTGACGTACACTAGTGTAGCATCTCTCTGTGCCTGTGGTGGTGTGGTGGAAGCAAGGTTGTTATGACTAATTAGTGTTTTCAGGAAGTCAGTACAGAATTTGATGAACAAATGATGGGTGATATCATCCGTATAGGAGTGGGACATTGTTGGTGTGTGTGTGTGTGTGGGGGTGGTGGTTTGCAAACTCAAGCCTGAGGTGTGTGGGTATGAAAGCGTGGGTGGCAATGGGTTGGTCTGGCATATATAGGATTATACCTTGAGTATGTTTGTTAAGGCAGGTGTGGCCATGTGGTACCACATTAGCTTCCCAGCCACATGGTTTCAGGTTCCGTTCCACTGCATGTTCTCTTTACTCTCTCTCTCTCTCTCTCTCTCTTTTACTTGTTTCAGTCATTTGACTGTGGCCATGCTGGAGCACCGCCTTTAGTCGAGCAAATCAACCCCGGGAGTTATTCTTTGTAAGCCCAGTACTTATTCTATCGTTTTTTTTTTTGCCGAACCGCTAAGTGACGGTGACGTAAACACACCAGCATTGGTTGTCAAGCAATGCTAGGGGGACAAACACACACACATATATATATATATATATATATATATAATATATATATATATATATATATACATATATACGACGGGCTTCTTTCAGTTTCCGTCTACCAAATCCACTCACAAGGCATTGGTCGGCTCGGGGCTATAGCAGAAGACACTTGCCCAAGATGCCACGCAGTGGGACTGAACCCGGAACCATGTGGTTGGTTAGCAAGCTACTTACCACACAGCCACTCCTGCGCCTATTATCCAATGTTTTCTAATATAGCCTCAAGCTGGCCGAAGCTTTGAGTGGATTTGGTAGACTGAAGCTTGTCATATATGTACCTATATGTGTGTGTGCCTATGTATATAGGTTTGTGCCACACCCCTGCCTGACAACTGGTGTTGGTTTGTTTACATTCCTGAAACTTACCGGTTCAGCAAAATATATAAAATAACTACCTGGTTTGACATAAAAACAAGTGCTGGGGTT
>NC_043021.1:19715688-19723188 GCF_006345805.1 Octopus sinensis | reverse complement strand
TTTTGTCATCTCCTCTGTGAGATTCAATCAACGTCCCGAGATCAATCTTCACTTTGCTCCCTATTTTGCTGGGTCTCTCTTTTACCATGGTTCCAACCACTGTAAGCAACTGTCTTCGTCCATACACATTGCACAATGTAGTCTTCTGCTTGCTTATTACTCCTCTTGTGCCAACTTTTTCCCTCAACACATTTATACTATGTCATTCATTCACACCGACACTTTATAGCCAAGGAATATGCTCGCTTCATTATTTTTTCTCTTATAGTTCTCACAGATCTTCTGCATTTCGTGTTCATGTCACCTTATGTAGAATTGCAGTTCATATACAGGTGTCCTACAGTCTGTCTTTCACACTGAGATAGAAACCTTTTGCTGAACTTCCTCCATGTTCTTAATTCTGGCTGCTATACTTCTATACTTCACTGCTAATTAGGTCGCCTAGGTAACAGAAGCTACTTACTATTTCTAGGAATTCTCCTGGCCACTTAAGGAAACCTATTTCCTGTATGCTCTCTCTGTTTTGCTCTTGTATGTCTGTCACATGCAGAGCCTACTTTTTCTGTGAATCTGCCCCAAATTCCACTGCACCTCTCGTGGGTCCATAGTGTGCATTGGGGACCTTATATGGAAGTCTTACACAGTTCTCCGTGTATTGAACAAAGACATTTTCTTTACTAATGACTTGGGTTTTTGCTAAGTTAACTTGGAGGCCCTTTGATTCCAAGTTTTGCATACTAAACTCATTGCAGAAAGTTACCCTCCGAGGCACAAGTCCGGGCAAGGTTGTTTATGGAAGACCAGCAGTCGCCCATGCATACCGGCCTCCCTTCTCCAGGCCACTGGTGTTATCTAAGGGAAAGACAAAAGCGGATACAGCTTGGCACCAGTGATGTCGCAACTCATTTCTACTGCTGAGTGTACTGGAGCAACGTGAAATAAAGTGTCTTGCTCAAGAACACAACATGCAGTCTGGTCTGGGATTCAAACTCACAACCTCATGATTGTAAGCTTGATGCTCTTTGATTCCAAGTTTTGCTTCTGCACCTGGAATTTATTTTCTAATTCTACAGTTTCAGCTATGACGACGACACATCTGGTCTTGGACTCTTTTATTAGGGTCTATAACAGTATGATGTAGAGAAGGTAACTGAGCTCTGGTAGACTCTGCCTGCATACTAAACTCATCGCAGTACTTTTGGCTAACTCCCACCTTACTGACTACATGACACGCATGGCTTCACAAACCATCCTTTGCTCACCGGATTAGAGTGAGGGACCCTAGTGCAGCATCTTACTCCTAGCTGAGTATTTCTTTTGCAGTTGTCTTACTAGGAAGGTGGCATCATTAGTACTTCCTGTTCTTAAACCAAACTATTTCTCATCATCATCATCATCATTGGTTTAACCCTTTAGCATTTAAACTGCCCATATCCGGCCAAAAGTATTCTGCCTGTTTTATGTTTAAACTGGCCAGATCTGGTCTCTCACACCAACCCTACAATATTGTTTTAAAAATTAACTGCTACCTCATCAAAATCTCATCGCTACAAGATAATGCCTGGTTAATTCAAGGCAATGTGGATGAAAAAGCATTAATTTTGGTAGAATAATGCGAACACTAAAGGGTTAATGTCCATTTTCCCAAGCTCACATGGGTTAGACAGAATTTTATTGATTTGGATTTTCTACAGCTGGATGCCCTTCCTGTTGCCAACCCTCATCATGACTAATGTTCATTTAAAACTATTATGCAATGTTAAGGCAATGAGACAGTAACAGAAGTGCGCACGTTCATATATATGTATGTATCATCATCATTTAATGTCTGTTGTCCATGCTGGCTGCACCAGACTCCAGTCTGTTTTAGCATGGCTTCTATAGCTTAATGCCCTTCCTAATGCCAACCACTCCCAGAGTGTAATGGGTGCTTTGATGTGCCACCGGAACAGGTGCTATTTGCGTGACACTGGTATCTGTCATGACCGCGGTTTTATTTGGCTTGGTGGGTCTTCTCAAGCACGTATGTCTGTATTAAAGAGATCTCCTTTAATCACGAATGACCATGGAATTGCACCTAGAAAGTTCCCCTCCGAGGCACAAGTCCATCAGTCACCCATTCATACCAGCCCCCCTCCCCCCGCTTCATACCAGTAATTATGTCAAAGGGGAAAGGCTAATACAGCTCGGCACCAGTGATGTTGCAGCTCATTTCTGCAGCTGAGTGAACTGGAGTAATTTGAACACAACACACAGCCTGGCCGGGGAATTGAACTTAGAACTTCACGATTGTAAGCCTGATACTCTAAGCACTGAGCCATGTATCTTTGTGTGTGTGTGTGTGTGTGTGTGTGTATGTATATATATATATATATATATCTTTACTCTTTTTACTCTTTTACTTGTTTCAGTCATTTGACTGCGGCCATGTTCTTTATATTTATTTATTTCATTTGAAATTAGCTTTCAAATGAACCTGGAAGTATGTGGTTGGGAAGCAAGCTTTTTACTGCACAGCCAACCTATACCTATGCTTGTTTGTGTGTGTACACACTAATATTTACAGCTTTATCTGCTTCAAGATTCACAATCCCAAATGAGGATTATTTCACATTCTCTTAAGTTTATAAAATTCTTATAGTATCATCTCCCCCCCTCTCTGTATATATATATATAAATAAATGAAAATAGTAATGCAATACGAGAGTATTGCTTTCCAGTAAAGGATAGCCCGTGAGGGTAAAATTTTACATAAAAGTAAATAAATGGTACAATGAAGTACCGATATTTACTGGAAAGTAGCGAACGTAATAAATACGACGCTAATGTATAGCTTCACTGCATATGTACTAGTAAAGATGCGTGTGTGCAACAAACATGAAAAAAATTGTCTTACCCCTAGGAAGAACATCTGAAAAATGAAAAACCTAGAAACGGATAATGCAGTACCAGTTTTGGATTTTTCAAAATACGCTTGCCAAACGTATATTTGATTTATCCTCATCAGCTGCATAAACCTCGACAATATTTCAAAAGTTGCCACATCTATGCAAGTACACTCGTCTGAACGCCACAACATTAACAACGAGAACAGTCTTTACTAGTACATACGCAGTGAAGCTATACATTAGCGTTGTATTTATTACGTTCGCTATTTTCCAGTAAATATCGGTGCTTCGTTGTACCATTTATTTACTTTTATGTATAATTTTACCCTCACGGGCTATCCTTTACTGCAAAGCAATACTCTCGTATTGCACTACTATTTTCATTGAAACTTCTTCACTGTTCTCGTTCTGTTAACGTTTTGGTGTTCAGACGAGTGTACTTGCATAGATGTGGCAACTTTTCAAATATTTTCGAGGTTTATGCAGCTGATGAGGATAAATCAAGTATATGTTTGGCAAGCGTATTTTGAAGAATCTGAAACCGGTACTGCATTATCCATTATCTAGGTTTTTCATTTTTCAGATGTTTTTCCTAGAGGTAAGACAAATTTTTTCATGTTTGTTGCACACACGCATCTTTACTAGTACATATACAGTGAAGCTATACATTAGCGTCGTATTTATTGCGTTCGCTATTTTCCAGTAGATATTGGTGCTTCGTTGTACCATTTATTTACTTTTATATATATATATATATATATATGCTGAGACCCCCTTCGGTCATGACTGACCATGGGATTGCACCTAGAAAGTTACCCTCCGAGGCACAAGTCCGGGCAAGGTTTTTTTTATGGAAGACCAGTAGTCGCCCATGCATACCGGCCTCCCCTCTCCACACCACTGGTGTTATCCAAGGGAAAGGCAAAAGCGGATACAGCTTGGCACCAGTGATGTCGCATTCATTTCTACAGCTGATTGAACTGTGTTGCTCAAGAACGCAACATACAGTCTGGTCCGGGATTCGAACTCACAACCTCATGATTGTAAGCTTGACGCTCTAACCACTGAGCCATGCACCTTCACACACACATATAGCTGATGCTATAAGAATTGCCATCATCATTATCATCATTTTACGTGTGTGTGTGTATCAGCCAAAGGGAAACCTATTTATCATCAGCTGGCCCTATTAGGAGCAATAATGGTGCAAAATCTCGAACCATAACCTGCTACCTTAAGTATATATGTTATAGCCGTAGCCAGCACCGCATCGACTGACCTCTGTGCTGGTGGCACGTAACAAACACCATCCGATCGTGGCCGTTGCCAGCCTCGCCTGGCCTCCGTGCCGGTGACACGTAAAAAGCACCATCCGAGTGTGGCCGTTCGCCAGCCTCGTCTGGCACCTGTGTCGGTGGCACATAAAAAGCACCCACTACACTCACGGAGTGGTTGGTGTTAGGAAGGGCATCCAGCTGTAGAAACACTGCCAGATCAGACTGGAGCCTGGTGCAGCCTTCGGGCTTCCCAGACCCCAGTTGTACCGTCTAACCCATGCTAGCATGGAAAGCGGACGCTAAACGATAATGTATCTATGAGCTAACGAAGGAGACATCCATGTGGTTGCTAGACCTGGTAGAAAGATTAGTTAGATTTCCTGAAAATCACATCCTACTTTATCATGTTTGTGTATTGTTTATAGGAGCCAATGTGGGAGCCTCTACCTGCTATCTCAGTTGTGTAGAAATAACAGCCAAATCTCCCTCAAATCACACCCTTACTATCTTATATATGTACAAGTCAACAAGAAAGACTACTTTTATGGTAACTAAATGTCAGAAGTAGCAGCCAAATCTTTACCAAAACATTTCATGGATACTTCAAAATTTTAGGATGGCTCAAAATTACCATAAAATATGTCAAGAAAATGCGTGGGATAGAAATTTTTATTTTTCTTGAATATCATAGGCGCAGGAGTGGCTGTGTGGTAAGTATCTTGCTAACCAACCACATGGTTCCGGGTTCAGTCCCACTTCGTGGCATCTTGGGCAAGTGTCTTCTGCTATAGCCCCGGGCCGACCAATGCCTTGTGAGTGGATTTGGTATAGGGAAACTGAAAGAAGCCTGTCGTATATATGTATATATATATGTATGTGTGTCTGTTTGTTTCTCTAGCATTGATTGACAACTGATGCTGGTGTGTTTACGTCCCCGTCACTTAGCGGTTTGGCAAAAGAGACCGATAGAATAAATACTGGGCTTACAAAGAATAAGTCCTGGGGTTGATTTGCTCGACTAAAGGTGGTGCTCCAGCATGGCCGCAGTCAAATGACTGAAGCAAGTATCTGTGAGACTGACCTGCTGTTTGAATTTAGGCCCTTTGGCATTTAAACTAGCCATGTCCAGTCAAAATATTCTTTTTTAGCTTCAAGTTAAGCCACATCTGGCCTCTCACACCTACCCTACAATGTCATTTTAAATATAAACATTGAAAATAACATTGAAACCTCAAAGCCACGAGATAATGCATGATTGATTCAAAACAATGTGAATAAATTTGCGTTACATTTGACAAAGAAATCTGAATGTTGGAGGGTTAAAGGTTCAATTTCCTTTCCGACTCCCATCTTTGCTATAATACACCATCAAGACACTTCAAGCGGTTACTGAATGTTGAATCATCATCAACAGATCCACTTTTTGATGCTGGCATGGGTTGGAGAGAAGCAGATTTTCAACGGTAGGATGCCCTTCATGTCCCTGAGCCTTACTCTTTACTCTTTTACTTGTTTCAGTCATTTGACTGTGGCCATGCTGGAGCACCCCATTTTAGTCGAGCAAATTGACCCCAGGACTTATTCTATCGGCCTCTTTTGCCGAACTGCTAAGTGACGGGGACGTAAACACACCAGCATCGGTTGTCAAGCAATGCTAGGGGGACAAACACAGACACACATACACATATATACGACAGGGCTTATTCTTTGTAAGCCTAGTACTTATTCTATCGGTCTCTTTTGCCAAACTGCTAAGTAACGGGGACGTAAACACAACAGCATCGGTTGTCAAGCGATGTTGGGGGGACAAACACAGACACACAAACACGCACATACATATGTATATATACATATATACGACGGGCTTCTTTCAGTTTCCGTCTACCAAATCCACTCACAAGGCTTTGGTTGGCCCGAGGCTATAGTAGAAGACACTTACCCAAGGTGCCACGCAGTGGGAACGAACCCAGAACCATGTGGTTGGTTAGCAAGCTACTTACCACACAGCCACTCCTGCGCCTATGCTTGTATCCAAACAAGATAAGATTCCCCCATGGCCAGACATGGTCCCGAGGAAGTTTTGAAATGAACGGCATTCATTTGCAACAATCATGTGACCTCCAGATGAACACACCCACACACAAACACACACGTGTGTGTGTGTGTGTTGTGTATGTACTTACATTTATATATGTATCTATATGAAGTTGCATGACTCAGTGGTTAGTACATCGGGCTCACAATCACGAGGTGGTGAGTTCGATGCCTGGATCAGGCTGTGTCGTGTTCTTGAGCAAGACACTTTATTTCACGTTGCTTCAGTTCACTCAGCTGTAGAAATATGTTGCTGCCAAGCTGTGTCGGCCTTTGCCTTTCTCTTTGATAACATTGGTGGCGTGGAGAGAGCATAGCCGACTGCTGGTCTTCCATAAACAACCTTGCTTGGTCTTGTGCCTTGGAGGGGTACTTCTAGCTGCAATCTCACGGTCATTTATGAGCGAAGGGGGTCTTTACCTTTATATATATATTAAAGGCGAAATGCGTAGCCGTATTTTGTCTGTTGTTACGTTCCGAGTTCAAATTCCGCCAAGGTCGACTTTGCCTTTCATTCTTTTCGGGGTTGATAAATTAAGTACCAGTTATGCACTGGGGTCGATGTAATTGACATAATCCCCTTTTCTGTCCTTGTTTGTCCCCTCTGTGTTTAGCCCCTTGTGGGTAGTAAAGAAATATATATATATATATATATATATATATATATATCTCAGGGTGTGAAAACAGCTAAGAAAGAGTGGGTATTTTAGCCTTAGAAAATGAAAAAGAGTTGCCTGCAGGCGACTGGGGAATTGAACCCTGTGTCTGGTAGATACCAGCTGAGTGCTCTGTACCATGAAGCTAAGCAGCCTCTGACGTGTTTGTACATAAAATGTTCTCTGTGTGTATACACACACACACGACAGGCTCCTCTTGGTTTCCATCTGCCAAATTCACTCGCAAGGCTTTGGGTGATCCAAAACTAGAGTGGAAGGCACTTGCCCAGGGTGCCATGCCTGTACCTGAATGTGGTAAATACAAGGACTACTTGAAAGCCTGTTTTCACATCAGTTTCATGATGGTACTTCAAAAGTTGGACTTCTTGATGGTCTTATCACAGCAGCATTGATCAAAATGAAAAATATCATTGAACCCAACAAGTGATTGAGAACTTATAGTCACAAGTCTCACTGAGTTGTTTCTAATGAGTGCCAGCCGGTTGCTGTATGATGTTTCTTTGATCCACTGACCTTTGGTAGTGCTGGGTATTTCTGCTAATATTCTTTTACTCTTTTACTTGT
>NC_043021.1:19663188-19710688 GCF_006345805.1 Octopus sinensis | reverse complement strand
CGTTTGGTTTTGTGCAACGGTAAAAATACGGACATTTTTACTGCCCCCCCCCCCGTCCCTTGGTGTTTTCGTCTCTCACAACATAATGACATATATTTCTTACTAGGTCTTTGGTTTTTTTTTTTCATTTCTTGTTTACAAATAAATTCGATTTTAAAATAACTTTTAAATACACACACACACACGCACGCGCGCGATATAGATACGTGTAGATATAGATACGTGTGGTCCTTCGAAGTTCCACATTGCACGGGAAAGGAAAATGGTCGTCCATCCCTTTCTCTTACTCTTTACTCTTTTACTCTTTTACTTGTTTCAGTGATTTGACTGCGGCCATGCTGGAGCACCGCCTTTAGTCGAGCAAATCGACCCCGGGACTTATTCTTTTTGTAAGCCCAGTACTTATTCTATCGGTCTCCTTTTGCCGAACTGCTAAGTGACGGGGACGTAAACACACCAGCATCGGTTGTCAAGCGATGCTAGGGGGACAAACACAGACACACAAACATAGATGCACATTCATTTTTTTTTTTAATATTCCTGTTTCTTTCAACAGTAAAGATTCTGGTAGGAAATAAAAAAAAAAATTGTAAAAAATCTTTTCATTTCTTTTTTTGTTTTGCTCTCCTCCCACCCGACCTCTCTACTACTGTAGCTTTTTCTTTTCCCATGAGGTATGGGACTTCGAGCGAGGCAGCTATGCCAACCCTTCCAGGTACACTCTCTCACTCTCATTCATTCAATTTCCTTTCTCTTTCGCTACAAACAAGCTGCTATTTGTGAAAATCCAACAACTTTTCCCATCGTAACCCATGTCTACCTTCTTTTTATCAAAATAGTTTTGCAGCTTTTGTATTTCACACACTTGTTGTTGTTGGTGTTGTTTATAGCCTCAGGTTGGCCTTGATCAGACACTTCTAACAGCGACCATTATGACTGTTTTGAAAATTTATTTTATTTATGGGTGCAAGCATAGGCGCAGGAGTGGCTGTGTGGTAAGTAGCTTGCTAACCAACCACATGGTTCCGGGTTCAGTCCCACTGCGTGGCACCTTGGGCAAGTGTCTTCTACTATAGCCCCGGGCCGACCAATGCCTTGTGAGTGGATTTGGTAGACGGAAACTGAAAGAAGCCTGTCGTATATATGTATATATATATGTTTGTGTGTCTGTGTTTGTCCCCCTAGCATTGCTTGACAACCGATGCTGGTGTGTTTACGTCTCCGTTACTTAGTGGTTCGGCAAAAGAGACCGATAGAATAAGTACTGGGCTTACAAAAGAATAAGTCCCGGGGTCGAGTTGCTCGATTAAAGGCGGTGCTCCAGCATGGCTGCAGTCAAATGACTGAAACTAGTAAAAGAGAGTAAAGAGTATAGCTGTGTGGTTAAGACGTTTGCTTTGCAGTCACATGGTTCCGAGTTCAGTTACACTGTTCAGCACCTTACTTTAATCCCAGGCTAACCAAAAGCGTGTGATTGGATTCGGTAGATGGAAACCAAAAGACGCCCGCCTTGTGTGTGCATTTGCGTTTGCCCCCCCCCACTACCTTTGACGACCGGCGTTTGTTTGTTTACGTCCTTGTAAATTAGCGGTTCATCAAAAGGGGTTTGATAGTATATGTAGAATGGAATGGAAGCACTCCGTCGGTTACGACGATGAGGGTTCCGGTTGATCCGAATCAACGGGACAGCCTACTTGTGAAATTAACGTGTAAGTGGCTGAGCACTCCACAGGCACGTGCACCCTTAACGTAGTTCTCGGGATGTTATTCAGCGTGACACAGAGAGTGACAAGGCTGGCCCCGTGAAATACAGGTACAACAGAAACAGGAAATAAGAGTGAGAGAAAGTTGTGGTGAAAGAGTACAGCAGGGATCACCACCATCCCTGCCGGAGCCTCGTGGAGCTTTTAGGTGTTTTCGCTCAATAAACACTCACAACGCCCGGTCTGGGAATCGAAACTGCGATCCTATGACCGCGAGTCCGCTGCCCTAACCACTGGGCCATTGTGCCTCCACGATAGTATATGTACCAGGCTTAAAAATAAAATAACTACTGGGGTTGATTCGTTTAACTAAAACCCAACATGGGGCACTACCTTGAAAGATTAAAGATATAAAAGATACACAGTGTATCTAGGATTATATTCAAGGCTTGTTCTTGTCCTTTTTTTATTCAGTATGATGTGATTTGAAGAAGAGTCAGCTGCTATTTCTAGTTACCTGAGTGATAAATATTTAGTTCTAGGTCAGCTCAGAGCAAGATGACCATCTCATCATTTGGGTGGTGGGTGCAGTGTATCGAGAATGGCATTGTTTAATGCATTTATTTTTTAAAAATAGTAAATTGTGTTTTGAGGGAGGTTTGGCTGCCATTTCTAATACTTCGATTGATCATGTAGCAGCACCCTGAAAACTGATCTTTGTTTAACTCTTGTTAACTCTAATTAAATAGAACTGAATTCAGGTATTCCAGTCATCATCACCTTAGCTCTTTACCTTTGTGCAGAGAACCCAATGTGCCTCTTTTTTTTTTTTTTTATGACAGTAGGATGTGTGATATGAAAGAGATTTGGCTTCTGTTTCTAGCAGATTGAATGATCATGTTAGTAAGAGCAGAAAGTAAAATAAGTGGATGGAATTAGATGCAGCCAGGCGTGAAGACTTGCTACTGTTTCTATTATACTCTTTACTCTTTTACTTGTTTCAGTCATTTGACTGCGGCCATGTTGGAGCACTGCCTTTAGTCGAGTAAATCCACCCCGGGACTTATTCTTTGTAAGCCTAGTACTTATTCTATCGGTCTCTGTTGCCGAACCGCTAAGTTACAAGGACGTAAACACACCAGCATCGTTTGTCAAGCGATGTTGGGGGGACGAACACACACACATACATATATACAAAGCACCCTTGCCAGTGCTACGTATGAGGTCCCCATGCCAGTGCTACGTATGAGGTCCCCATGCCAGTGCTACGTATGAGGTCCCCATGCCAGTGCTACGTATGAGGTCCCCATGCCAGTGCTACGTATGAGGTCCCCATGCCAGTGCTACGTATGAGGTCCCCATGCCAGTGCTACGTATGAGGTACCCATGCCAGTGCTACGTATGAGGTCCCCATGCCAGTGCTACGTATGAGGTCCCCATGCCAGTGCTACGTATAAGGTCCCCATGCCAGTGCTACGTATGAGGTCCCCATGCCAGTGCTATGTATGAGGTACCCATGCCAGTGCTATGTATGAGGTACCCATGCCAGTGCTACGTATGAGGTACCCATGCCAGTGCTATGTATGAGGTCCTCATGCCAGTGCTATGTATGAGGTCCTCATGCCAGTGCTATGTATGAGGTACCCATGCCAGTGCTACGTATGAGGACCCCGTGCCAGCACCACATAAAAGTCATCCAGTACATTCTGTGTCAAAGCAGACAAATGAAGCCGAGGCAGCTCTCTAACTGACCAGCTCCGGTCAAACTGTCCAACTCATTCCAGCATGGAAAACAGACATAAAGCGATGATATAATACATGTGTCACCTATACAATACATACATGCATGTTACATATGTCATCACCATCATCATCATTTAATGTTCATTGTCCATGCTAGCATGGGTCGGACAGATTGACCAGAGCTGGCGAGCTAGGAAGCTGCACCAAACTCCAGTCTGATTTGGCATGGTTTCTACAGCTGGGTGCCCTTCCTAACACCGATTACTTTATAGAGTGTGCCGGGTGCTTTTATATGGCTTTACCACGAGTGCTTTATGTATTAGATTTATAATACTCTACTCTTTTACTTGTTTCAGTCATTTGACTGCGGCCATGCTGGAGCACTGCCTTTAATGAGCAACTCGACCCCCAGGACTTATTCTTTTGTAAGCCCAGTACTTATTCTATCGGTCTCCTTTGCAGAACCGCCAAGTAACGGGGACATAAACACACCAGCATCGGTTGTCAAGCAATGCTAGTGGGACAAACACACACACACATATATATATACATATATACGATGGGCTTCTTTCAGTTTCCGTTCTACCAAATCCACTCACAAGGCTTTGGTCGGCCCGAGGCTATAGTAGAAGACACTTGCCCAAGGTGCCACGCAGTGGGACTGAACCCGGAACCATGTGGTTGGTAAACAAGCTACTTACCACACAGCCACTCCTGTGCAAAAACACCCTGCAGAAATAAAATTTCTTTGCATGTGGCTTCAAACTGGTCTGTGGTTGGGTAGTTGGGGACCCCTGTTGTAGCAAATACGCGTCTGTAATTTGTTAGGGTCAGGCATATTCGTATTTTTTCTGTTTACCAGTCCCTTGTTGAGGGGTACAGGTATGTAAATTTTGTATAAAAAAGACACGACCTCCTGGCACAGTTATGTAAATACAAGCGATAGTCAGAGCATCGTGGGTGGTCCCTGGGGCCTGTTTTTTTTGTGGTACAAGCAGAATTTTCAACTGATTGCTGACCCATGTTATCGTAATTCAATCTGTGATAAAGCTTAGCATGGTTCATAATTGAACGTACTGTGTTATCTTGGATTAGTGATAAACGAGGCTCCATGTACATTAAAAAAAAGAAACACAAAATGGAATTTAATAGCTCGTGGTGGTTGTGGTGGTAGACTCTTGTCACTAAAGCTGTTAGATACAGATGTAACCATAAGTGCCTTTATTCATACTTTACTGCTTTAAAATAATGCCCAGACATATTGAATATTGTAGTCCCAGATTGACAAAGGCTTCTGGATGAGGACTGACTTGGGGCTAAACAGGAATAATGATACGAACATACCAACATGGTTGACACACACACACACACACACATAGATATATACAGCCAAATCCACTCACAAGGCTTTGGTAGGCCCAGAAATATAGTAAAAGGCACTTGTCCTCAGGTTCCACACAGTGGGACTGAACCCAGAACCATGTGGTTGGGAAGCAACAACTTTGTCGAATGGTAGACCATCTTGAAACAGCAGCCAAATGTCATCCAACTCACCTATCAGCATTTAACCCTTTAGTGTTCAGATTACTGAATCAAACATAATGCCTATTGATTCCCATTGATTTGAATTAATCATGCATTATCTCATATCTTCAAGATCTTGATGGTGTAATTACTTAATGTAGAATAACATTGTAGGGTAGGTGTGAGAGCTAGGATCTGGTCAGTTTGAACATAAAACAGATTAACTATTTTGGCCGGATATGGCCGGTTTAAATACTAAAGGGTTAAACATGCCCTGTCCAGCCAAAATTTTCAACTTGTTTTATGCCGAAATTGTCCAAATCTTGCCTCTCACACCTGCCCTACAATATCATTCTAAAAACTAGGTTACCTGATGAAAATCTCAAAGCTGCAAGAGAATGCATGATAAATACAAAACAAAGTGAATAAATAAGTATTCAGAATAATATGAAGGGTTAAACCAGTCACGTCCAGTTTGAATGTTCTTCCTGTTTCATGTTAGAATGTCATACTAAAAATAATCATATCATTGAAATCTTGAAGCTTTGAGATAATGCGTTATTCAAAATTATTTGAACAAATAAGCACCATTCAAGCATGATCGTTACCAGCGTTGCCTTACTGGCACTTGAGCCCCGTGCTAGTAGGGTATTAAGAGCACCATCCGAGCATGATCGTTGCCAGAGCAGCTATCTGGCCTCCGTGCCGGTGGCACATAAAAGACACCATTTGAGAGTGATTGTTACCAGCATTGCCTTACTGGCACCTGTGCCGGTGGCATGTGTAAAAGATTTGAGCGAAGTCATTGCCAGTACCTATTTCTTTATTACCCAGAAAGAGCTAAACACAGAGGGGACAAACAAGGACAGACATAGGTATTAAGTCGATTACATTGACCCCAGTGCGTAACTTTATCGACCCCGAAAGGATGAAAGGCAAAGTCGACCTCGGCGGAATTTGAACTCACAACGTAACGCAGACGAAATACCGCTAAGCATTTCGCCCGGCATGCTAACGTTTCTGCCAGCTCGTTGCCAGTACCGCCGGACTGGCCCTGTGCCGGTAGCATGTAAAAGCACCCACTACACTCTTGGAGTGGTTGGTGTTAGGAAGGGCATCCAACTGTCGCAACTCTGCCAGATCAGATTGGAGCCTGGTGCAGCCATCTGGTTAGCCAGCTCTCAGTCAAATCGTCCAACCCATGCTAGCATGGAAAGCGAACGTTAAACGATGATGATGATGATTTGACAGACTAATTTGAATGCTAAAGGGTTAAATTAAATAGAATACATTTGATACAGTGTCTGAAACAAAAATGGGGTTGGTTATAGCTGGACTGCCTTTGGGAATAAGCTTTGCTGTCACCATTCACATGAGGCTAAACAACAATGATGTTTTAGAATTAACACTATGGCAACACTACAACATGATTCCATTTTGGTAAAAGAGGCACCTTCAGCAAATCTCATCTACAATAGCACCAGGCCAACCAAAGCCTTGTGAGTGAATTTGGTAGTGTGTGTATTGTTTTGTATGACCTGACGTGCCCCCTCCCAGCATTGGAAATGGACACCGCTTGCTGGATGGTGATACTTGCTTACAGCTATCTTGTGATGTGAAGGCAAAGAGATAGCAACATACATGCGCATGCACACACATACACAACAAGCTTCTTTCAGTTTCTGTCTACCAAACCCATTGAAAGCTCTGGTTGGCCTGGGCCTATAGTAGAAGACAATTGATCAAGGTGCCATGCAATAGGACAGAACTGGAGACCATGTGAGTCAGAAGCAAACTTCTTAAGCCCTCTACTGCACCTGCAGTATATCATAAGAATGGATTTGTGTACAGGTTTTGGACAGCTGCTTCTGTAGTCTGTAGTCCCACCATTGTTTGTGCTGAGGACAGCAGACGAGTCTTAGGTGATGAAGGAGATTAAGAATGGATTAATTTAAGCTGTTTTACTGTCTATAGTCTTAAGAAGCTAGAAATCGTTTGGAATTTTCATTAAACTGGTCTTTTTAGAAGTTACCCCTCATGCTTACTGTTTCAGCTTTCATTCTTCTACTTGTCTCAGTCTTTGGACTGCAGCCATGCTGGGGGGCACTGTTTTGGGGTTCAGTCAAGCCTTGTGCTTTTTACCAATCCACTAAGTTAGGGAGACATAAACAAACTAACACCAGTTGTCAAATGGTAGTGGCGGAGGACAAACACACACACACACACACACACACACACGTGCACCCACATCTATGACAATTTTCTTGCAGTTCCTGTCCGTGAAATCGTCTCACGAGGTTTTCGTTGGCCCAAGGCTATTGTAGAAGACCCTTGCCCCAAAGTACCATGCAGTGGGATTGAACTCATGACCACATGGTTGGGAAAGGGATATTTTGTACACTAACTGCTTGGTCAAAGATTTTTCAACTCTCTCTATTACATTTTATGGTCTCTGTAATACTTCATTATTGCATCCAGTGTTGCTGCAGTCATTTAGCCCCAGGTCTACCCTGGTTGGGCAGCTGATTTACCTTCAAAGATGCTGCAGCTGTCACTTTTGGTGTATCCATGTCTATGTAGGTTCTTCCTTCTGTTTTTTTTATCAGACTAGCATGTGTGATTTAGCTGCTATTTTTAACAGGTTGAGCTTGTGCTTATTCGTGTTGTTGATGGTGTTTTTTTAACCCCAGGTTAACTGTGATTGGGCAGAGCTATGATCAACTGCTTTCCATCTGGGACCATACTGCTTTTTTTTTTTTATATATATATTTTCTGTATAGTGTACATTGTATAATTTCTGTTTTAGGGACATTACATGGCGATTTGAGAGAGATTTGGGTGCTATTTCTAGCAAGTTAACCTGATATGTAGAGCAGTCATGGGCAACCTGTGACCTAGGGGCCTTTCTGAATGCCACACCTGATGAAAAATTACTTTGAATTTTTTTTAGTAGTGTAGCTCACCTGATGATGAAGCATGCCTCATGTGGCCCAAGTCTCAAAAAAAGGTTGTCCATGTCTGATGTAGAGTGAGCAAATTGATTTTGGATTTTTGTCTCTTGTCAGTGCATGTAGTCCCTATTGTTTGAGTAAATGCTGTTTGTATGTTTATGTGTGCGTGTACATCATCATCATTGTCCTTTAATGTCCATTTCCATGCTGACAACCTGGAAAGCTGCACCAAGTACCAGTTAGATTTGGCTTGGTTTCTATGACTCGATGCCCTTCATAATACCTATTTCTTTGCTACACACAAGGGGCTAAACACAGAGGGGACAAACAGGGACAGACATAGGTATTAAGTCGATTACATCGACCCCAGTGCTGCGTAACTGGTGCTTAATTTATCGACCCTGAAAGGATAAGTCGACCTCGGCGGAATTTGAACTCACAACGTAACGGCAGACAAAATACGGCTATGCATTTCGCCCGGCGTGCTAACGGTTCTGCCAGCTCGCAGCAGGCCTGCCCTTCATAATAATACCAACCACTTTACAATGTATGCTGTGTGCTTTTAATGTGGCATCAACAGGAGTGCTTTTTATGTGGCACCAGCACAAGACTCTTGCTGGCCAATCCTCTTCATGAGGGGGCAGTAGCCTTAACACTTCAGCTGTGGAGGATGGGTCTTCTTGACTTGACTTGACAGCATTCACCTGGGGTGGGTCGAACTGGCTTCATTCATCTTCAATGCTGCATCTCTCACAAACGCCGACCAGGCCTGGCGATTTGAGGTCTTCTTGAGTACATGTGTATGTGTGTGTGTATCTAGGTTTTAGAATAGGTACTCTGTATCTGTGCATTATAACAGGTGACTAAACCAGTGGCACGAGCAAGGGTACTTGGCTGTAATATACTGCCTCTAAAAGTCTCATACAACCCATGCTTGCATGGAAAAACGAATGTGGTAATGATGATGATTGTACATGAATGTGTGTATGTGATTCGTATGTATGTACATACACTCTTACACATAGTTGTGTGTGGGTGTAATACTTCCATTTGATGATTCTATAATTACTTCCAAAGATAAATTCTAAAATAATTCTTTGACATCTGCCTTCCATTGTAGCTAATTATTGAATTTTCTAAATGGGCCAATGAGGTAGCCTCTATCTACCTACTAGAAACAGTAGCTGAATTCTTCTTGCATTACATCTTACCAATATATATTTCTTTACTACCCACAAGGAGCTAAACATAGAGGGGACAAACAAGGACAGACAAACGGATTAAGTCGATTACATCGACCCCAGTGCGTAACTGGTACTTAATTTATCGACCTCGAAAGGATGAAAGGCAAAGTCGACCTCGGTGGAATTTGAACTCATAACGTAACGGCAGACGAAATACCGCTAAACGTTTCTGCCAGCTCGCCGCCTTAACATCTTACCAATATAGATGTAGATTTACCTGAAATTAGAGTGAGGTGGTCATGGATGGAATATCTTTCAACATTGGTTTACTGGATCAGAGTCGACCTGTTGTTTAACTCTTGCCACCTATTTTTGTTTGTACTACTTTAGCTGTGTGGAAAGAAGCTTGCTTCCCAACCACATGGTTCCAGGTTCAGTCCCACTACAACGTACCTTGGGCAAGTGTCTATAGCCTTGGGCCAACCAAAGCCTTGTAGATTTGGTAGATGGAAACCGAAAAAAGCTTGTGTGTGTGCGTGCGTGTTTTAGTGTTTGTGTTTATCCGCCACTATCACTTCGCAACTGGTGTTGGTGTGTTTATGTCCCTATAACTTAGTGGTTCAGCAAAATAGATCAATACAATAAATACCAGGCTTTAAAAAGCAATAAAATTGAAGGCAGTGCCCCGGTATGACTGCAGTCCAATGACCGAAACAGGTAAAAAATTAAAAAAAAGATACTTGAAAGCAGTGCCCCAGACTGGCCACAGCTAAATGACCAACACCAGAGAAAAAATAAGAAAAAATATTATTAGTTTATTTACAAAGATGGACGGTTTTCTTAATGTCCTTTCTTCATTCTTTATTTTCAGGGAGTTTTTTGAGCGAATAATATTGTGCAACAGCCTTCTTTGGTCGTGTGAAATAACTGGAAAATGGGGATTAACCTACCAAGAAGCAGTGGAAACAGAAGAGCGAGCGAGAAGACACTTAGCTACATTCCCCGATTACCTTCAGCGACCAATTCTCTACTTGGCAAACCTGACCCATCGCAGTCGGTTAGCTGGCATGAACGACGATGTGTTCGTTTTTGCAAAAGATCGTTACTTCATTGGAGAAATAGTTGATGTGGTCCACGAAGGAATACGGTAAAATGATAATTTTTTTTCTTTTTATATTTTAACCCTTTTGTTACTAACTCTGGCTCTGTGGTAAAATGTCCTGCTTTCATAAGTTTTGAATTAAAATCTTCTACCAAACCTTAGTCACAATTTATGTCCCGAACACTAGCTGAATGATGACTAAGTTATTTTACAAAATCCTTTGTTATATTTAAAGTAATTGAAGGAAACAGAGAGCATTTCAATAGAAATATGGTAACAAAAGGGTTAACAAATGATTAATTTAACCCTTTCAATACCAACCCAGCTGAAACTGGCTCAAGCTCTGGGTACAAATGTCTTGTTTTCATAAGTTTTGAATTAAAATCTTCCACCAAACCTTAGTCACAATTTATGCTCCTAAGTTATTTTACAAAATCCTTTGTTATATTTAAAGTAATTGAAGGAAACAGAGAGCATTTCAATAGAAATATGGTAACAAAAGGGTTAACAAATGATTAATTTAACCCTTTCAATACCAACCCAGCTGAAACCGGCTCTGGCTCTGGGTACAAATGTCTTGTTTTCATAAGTTTTGAATTAAAATATTCCACCAAACCTTAGTCACAATTTATGTTCCTAACACTAGCTTAATGATGACTAAGTTATTTTACTAAATTCTTTGTTATATTTAAAATGATTGAAAGAAACACAGAGCATCTCAAAATAAATACAGTAACGAAAGGGTTAAAGAATTGGAACTTCTGTATAATGTGTGTGTCTACTTATTATATTTTCTGGCATACAAGTCAATCGTATAGAGCAGTGCTTTTCACAGCTTTTGCTGAAGCGGAACCCCAAGGAAACGTTCCACTAGCTCGAGGAACCCCTGTGCAATAATTTAATAGTCTTATGCACACATATCTGCACAGGAGAATTAAAAATTAGTCGATTTTAGCATTTTTGTAACTTCTTGCGGAACCCCTAGACTGTACTGGCAGAACCCTAAGGTTCCGCGGAACCCTGGTTGAAAACCACTGGTATAGAGTGTAAACGTGTGTAAAGATTCAAGCATCGTCACTGTCTTTCCAAATCCTGCTGCATTTCACAAGGAATTTTTGATCCTCTTGGTGTATAAGTTGACCCTTTTTTCCTTTTTTCTTCTTTTGTATGACTGTAAATTTTCGTATGAAAAACTTGACTTGTATATTGAAAAATATGCTATGCAAATGTATGTGCGCATCATGTGTGTGTGTGTGTGTGTGTGTGTGCGTGCTTACATGTGTGTGTGTGTGTGTGTGTGCGTGCTTACATGTCTGTGTGCATTCATGTGTATGTGTATATGTGTGGATATTTGTTTATACATTTATATATATGTGTGTGTGTGTGGAGGCACAATGGCCCAGTGGTTAGGGCAGTGGAATCGCGGTTTTGATTCTCAGACCGGGCGTTGTGTGTGTTTATTGAGCGAAAACACATAAAGCTCCGCAAGGCTCTGGTAGGGGGTGGAGGCAACCCCTGTTATACCCTTTTGCCCTAACTTTCTCTCACTCTTTCTTCCTGTTTCTTGAGTAACGCTGTGATGGACTGGCGTCCCGTCCAGCTGGGGAGAACACATATGCCATAGAAACTGGGCCCATGAGCCAACGTTAGCATGTTCGGGGTCAGCATCAGTGTTGGTGTATCAAAGTCTTCCTGGTTGAGTCATGTCTCCAGGTTTTGACTAATGATAATGATGATGCAAATATTAAGTGGAAATTTTAAAACCCTTTCATTAGCCATATTATGAAATATTCAATGTATTTCAATTAATTTTGAGAGTAATAGGGAACTTGGAGGTAAGTAGTACACTTTGATAACTTGAATATTATTTCTTTATACAGTCCAGTAGATAGATTCAAGTGTGAATATGCTAATCACTGTTGTGTTTGTCACAAGAGAATGTTTCCATTATGATGAATGTGTTTTTGACACACTTGATTGATTAGTGTGGCAACTTGGGCAAGTGTCTTCTACTATAGCCTCGGGCAGACCAAAGCCATTGTGAGTGGATTTGGTAGACGGAAACTGAAAGCTTGTGTGTGTGTGTGTGTCTGTCTCCCCCGTCACTGCTCAAGAAGTGGTTCGGGAATAAAGAGACCAGTAAAATAAGTACTGGACTTACAAAGAATAAGTTGTAGGGTTGATTTCATACAAGTAAAACCCTTTTAAGGCTTTGCTCCTCCATGGCCACTGTCAAATTACTGAAACAAGTAAAAGATATATATGTATCATCATCATCATCATCATCATCGTTTAACGTCCGCTTTCCGCGCTAGCACGGGTTGGACGGTTTGACCGGGTCTGGGAAGCCAGGGGCCGCACCAGGCTCCAGTCTGAATCTGGCAGAGTTTCTACGGCTGGATGCCCTTCCTAACGCCAACCACTCCGTGAGTGGATTGGGTGCTTTTTACGTGCCACCTGCACAGGGGCCGGAGGGTCCGGCATCGTCACGATCGGTTCGAGCATTTTAACGTGTCAGCGGCACGGGGGCAACGAGGTCCCGGGGTACTTTGGGGATCCGGGGTACTTAGAATGGGTAGGGGGTATGTGGAATTGCTGCAGAAAGCAGCCCGGGTCTTTGTAGTCACAGCATATCTCCAGAGATCTCGGTCCTTCGCCATTGCCTCAGTGAGGCCCAATGCTCTGAGGTCATGCTTGACCACCTCATCCCATGTCTTCCTGGGTCTACCTATCCTCTCCATCCTTGATACCTTCAACTGTTTGGAGTGGCACTTCTTCACACATCTCTCTTCATCCATCCGCAGCACATGACCATACCATCGCAAGCGTCGCTCTTGCACACCACATCTGATGCTTCTTATATCCAGCATTTCTCTCAGGATACTTACACTCTGTTTTGCGTGCACACTGACACTATACATCCAGCGGATCATGCTAGCTTCATTTCTTTCAAGTCTACGCATGTCTTCTGCAGTCACAGCCCATGTTTCATTACCGTGAAGCATGGCAGTTCGCACACATGCATCATACAATCTACCTTTTGCTCTGAGGGAGAGACCTTTTGTTGCCAGTAGGGGTAGGAGCTTTCTGAACTTTGCCCAGGCTATTCGTATTCTAGTGGTGATACTCTCTGTGCATCCACCTCCGCTACTAACTTGGTCTCCCAGGTAGCGGAAACTATCAACTACTTCTAGTTTCTCTCCCTGGAGTGTGATGGAATCTGTTTCTGAGTGTCTGTTGTGTCTATTGTCCCTGTGCATCTGCCGCACATGTGAAGCTATCTTATCTGTTAATTTCCCTTTAATGTTGCTGCACCTCTTATGTGTCCATAACTTACATTGGGTGCGTCTTATGGAGTTTCTACCTGTACCTTTCCTACAGGTTGAGCAGGGCCCCCTACCCGAGGGATGTGCTGAGTACCTCTTGCTGCTTACTAATACTTTGGTCTTTGCTACATTTATTCTAAGGCCCTTTGATTCCAACCCTTGCTTCCACACCCGAAATTTCTCTTCTAGTTCCGGTAGTGATTCTGCTATGAGAGCTAGGTCATCGGCATAGAGGAGCTCCCAGGGGCATCCCGTTTTGAATTCCTCTTTATTGCCTGAAGGACTATGATGAATAAAGGGGACTGAGGGCTGAGCCCTGGTGCACACCTACTTCTACCCGGAATTCTTCACTATATTCGTTGCCATCCTAACCTTGCTGACAGCCTCTCTGTATAGAGCCTGTACAGCCCTTATTAGCCATTCTCAATCTCCAGTTTCCGCATCGACCACCAGATAAGGGAACGGGGAACCCTGTCAAAGGCTTTCTCCAAGTCTACAAAAGCTATGTAGAGGGTTTATCTTTAGCTAGGTACTTCTGCTGCAGTTGTCGGACCAGGAATATAGCATCAGTGGTGCTTCTACCTGGTACAAAACCGAACTGCATTTCATCTAAACAAATTCTCTCCCTAATGAGATTGGTTATGACCTTCTCTGAGACCTTCATCACCTGGTCCAACAGTTTGATACCTCTGTAGTTATTTCTATCTAGAGCATCACCCTTACCCTTGTAGCAGTTGACTATGGTGCTGCTGCACCAGTCATTGGGTATGACTCCATTGTGAACTACCTGGTTTACAATGCGGGTGACTATGGCATAGCCCACATAGCCAGCTGTTTTTAAGCATCTCAGCAGTGATTCCTGATAGGCCAGGGGCTTTGCCTGGTTTCATATCCTTAATTGCCTTATCTACAAGGGAGCTGTCTATTCGGGTAGCTGGTCCCTCTACTGGGTCAACATTTGGCAGGCTCTCCTCCTCCCATTCATTCTCCTCATTCAGCAGTCTTTCATAATGGCTTCTCCAAGCCTCTTTCTTTTCACTAGTAGTAAAAGCAAGTGCCCCATCATCCATGCGGACACATTTCTCTCCTATAACATCGCTATTTTCTCTGACACACTGTCTGGCAATCCGAAATACTTCAGCTCTTTGATCCTCGCGACGCTGGACATTGGCAAACTTCTTCTTTTCTGCTACATCTTTGGCAATGTATACCTGCCGCCCAGCCTCCTTTTGGCTATCTGGTACAGTTCCCTGCTGCCCCCATCCTTCCAAGCTTTCCAGGCCCGTCTCTTTTCACAGATGGCTTTATCTACTGCACTATTCCACCACCACGTAATTCTAGGTCTGGAAGGGACTTTGCACCATCCACAGACTTGGTCTGTGGCACTCAACAAGCTGTCCCGTAGGAATTCCCAGCTACCTTCTATGTCTGACGTCTGAAGCTCTCTCCTCCCTCTCATCAAATTCTTGATGAGTATGTCCCTAAATTTCTGACCATGCGAAGGGTTCTTTAGCCTCCAAATCCTTCTTTTTCTGGATTGGTTTGTTTCTTGGAGTCCTTCTGGCCTCAAGCTTAAAGTCACTCATGATTAGTCTATGCTGAGGGATACATTCTTCACCCGGGAGGGTCTTTGTATTCAAGAGCAACCCTGCATCCCGTTGTCTGGTGAGGATGAAGTCTATTTGGCTAGCGGAGTCTCCTGACTGATAAGTTATAAGGTGGCAGACTGGCTTCTTGAAGTTAGTGTGCAAATTGAAAGGTTACATGCATCACAGAATTCCAGCAGTCTAGTTCCCTCATCATTTCTGGTGCCAATACCATAGCCACCATGTACCCCAGTGAAGATACCCGATTCCCCCGCCCAACATGCCCATTAAAATCTCCACCTAAAAGATGAGGTCCTTGTTACTAGTCTTTGAAGTAGCCTGCAGAAGGGTATCATAAAAGTTGTCCTTCTGATCATTTGGTAGTCCCGCTTGTGGGGCATAGCTGAGATAATCATAGCTGTGCCACTCTGTAAGACCAACCTGAGCTTAAGCACTCTATCACAAACCCTGACAACCTCTATGACCTTATCCACCCATTCCTCCGCAGGAGAATGCCTACACCCCCTACACCTTCCGCGTTACCTTGCCAGTAGAGTTTGTACCTAAGTGCCTTGCCCGTGAGGACCCTAGCCGAAGCATCTCTCCATCTTACCTCTTGTATGCAGCATACATCAACCTGTCTTCTCTCTAGCATCTCTACAATCTCACTAGACTTGCCTGTCAATGTACCAACATTGATAGTGCCAACTCTGAAAACTGGGAGGAGATGTGGGGGGACGGGGGGGATTCGGCGCCTGAGAAGAGGAGGGTTGTTGTGGTGGTGATAGTTTTCGTGGTATTTTTCTTTTGATCTCTCTTCCAACCTGACCATGCCGTGGGCAGGAGCTGGTGTTAGCAGTGGACATTCGTTATCGTCACTGAGTAACGTAATTAGGTAGAGGAAAGAAATACAGATATTCTAGAGTTGAGTGGGGAGGGGGGGTCCAGTTGAGGCGGGTGGGTAATATAGGGGAGCAACCAGTGGGGAAGGTTGGGGTAAGGAGGAACGATGGCAGGAAGGGTTGGTGTAGGTTCGTAAGAAATAAAAACGTAGGATATTACGAGGCGGGAGGGTACTAAAAGGGGATGGTCGGATTGAGGCAGTGTCAGGAGGAAGCGTAAGATCGGTGGGCAGTTGATGAGCTATGGCGTTAGCAGCTTGTCTTTTCACAGTGAAAGCATATGAGAGGATAAGGGGTAGTTGGGGGAGGAGGAGGGAGTAGGGCGTATCCGGTGTAGATGAGTAGGGCGTATCCGGTGTAGATGGTGAGAAACAGGGATATACCGGTATTGGTGGTGGTGGCGGTGAGAACAGTGTTCACCGGTATTGGTGGTGGGGGTGAGAACAGTGTTCCGGTATTGGTGGTGGGGGTGAGAACAGGTTCATCGGTATTGGTGGTGGGGGTGGGTGGTGGGGGCGGGCGCACCGCCAATGGCGGAAAGATGGGAAAAGATGGGATTACGGCTTGAGGTAGCCTAAGGTTAAATTTTCGTAGAGAGAGAGATAGGAAAAATAAATCAAGTTATGGCGAAGGCTTGAAAGTAGCCTAAAAGGTTAAATTTTCGTAGTGAAGAGATGGGTAAGACGAATCAAGTTATCAATGTATGAATAAACGTAGTAACAACGATAAAAATAGTAAGATAAATTTTTAAAAAAGATATTATGATAATATATATATATATGTATAATATATATATATATATATTATTATATATTATATGTATATAATATTATATATATATATATATATATATTATATATATATAAAAGATATGTGTATATATATATATATATATATATATATATCATCATCATCATCATCATCATCGTTTAACGTCCGTTTTCCGCGCTAGCACGGGTGGACGGTTTCGACCGGGGTCTGGGGAGCTCGGGACTGCCCAGGCTCCAGTCTAGTCTGGCAGTGTTTCTACAGCTGATGCCCTTCCTAACGCCAACCACTCCGCGAGTGTAGTGGGTGTTTTTTACGTGCCACCTGCACAGGTGCCAGAGGGGTCTGGCATCGGCCATGTTCGGATGGTGCTTTTTATGGGGGGGGGGTGCAGAAATATAGGGGAGCACCAGTGGGAGGGGTGGTTCAGAGGACAGGTTCTAGGCAAGTAAACGTAGGAAATCGAGAGAGGGGTAATGCATGGGAAATAGCGTATTGAAGAGGGGGGTTCAAAGAGTAGACACCTATAATGGTGGTGGGGGGGGGGTGCAGAAATATAGCGGAGCACCAGTGGGAGGGGTGGTTCTGAGGACAGGTTCTAGGCAAGTAGACGTAGGATATCGAGAGAGGGGTAATGCATGGTGAAATAGCGTATTGAAGAGGGGGGTTCAAAGAGTAGACACCTATAATGGTGGTGGGGGGGTGCAGAAATATAGGGGAGCACCAGTGGAGGGTGGTTCAGAGGACAGGTTCTAGGCAAGTAGAACGTAGATATCGAAAGAGGGGTAATGCATGGTGAAATAGCGTATTGAAGAGGGGGGTTCAAAGAGTAGACACCTATAATGGTGGTGGAGAAACGACATCCGGTATAGTTGGAGCAAAATAGAGATATCCGGTATTGGTGGTGTGTGGTGGTGGTGGTGGTGGGGTGGTGGTGGTGGAGGGGGTGGGTAGGGCGGGCGCGCCGCGAAGAATCGGCGGCCAATTCGATCAGCCCTGTAAGGGAGATAGATCTTAAATATCTATAACGATAACTAATGAATTATACAGAATATGCAAAAAGAAGGCGAGGCTGAAATAGTAAACAGAGTGGCGACTAGGGGGCTCAGAATAATGATACATAATAAATAATAATAAATAGAGATACGGGGTGAATTAAAGTTCAAAGATTTCTTATCTTGGGATCACTTCGTTTACGGACAGACTTGGCAAAAGGAATTCGGAATCAAGAATGAGGCAGGTTACTAGCTTAAGTATGCATAGCCATGGAGAGAAGTAGGAAGAGAGGAGTCCAGACAGACAATGTAAAAAGAGGGGGAGAGAAGGGGAAGAGAACCCCGCGAAGAAATCGGCGGCCAATTCGATCAGCCCTGTAAGGGAGATAGATCTTAAATATCTATAACGATAACTAATGAATTATACAGAATATGCAAAAACGAGGCGAGGCTGAAATAGTAAACAGAGTGGCGACTAGGGGGCTCAGAATAATGATACATAATAAATAATAATAAATAGAGATACGGGGTGAATTAAAGTTCAAAGATTTCTTATCTTGGGATCACTTCGTTTACGGACAGACTTGGCAAAAGGAATTCGGAATCAAGAATGAGGCAGGTTACTAGCTTAAGTATGCATAGCCATGGAGAGAAGTAGGAAGAGAGGAGTCCAGACAGACAATGTAAAAAGAGGGGGAGAGAAGGGGAAGAGACCCCGCGAAGAAATCGGCGGCCAATTCGATCAGCCCTGTAAGGGAGATAGATCTTAAATATCTATAACGATAACTAATGAATTATACAGAATATGCAAAAACGAGGCGAGGCTGAAATAGTAAACAGAGTATATATATATATATATATATAAAAGATATGTGTGTATATATATATATATATATATATAAAAGATATGTGTATATATATATATAAAAGATATGTGTATATATATATATATATAAAAGATATGTGTATATATATATATATATATATAATATATATAAAAGATTATATGTATATATATATATTAACTCTCACGCGACTCTGCATCTTTCTTTCTTTCTCTCTCATTCCCTTTTCGTCTTTTTTTTCCCTCACTTAACTTGTCTCTTCCTCTCTCTCTCATTCTTCATTCTCTCTCTCCCTTTCACCATTCTTCATGGTCTCCTCGCACCATTCCCCTTCTTCTCTCTCTTCCTCTTGCTCCTCCTCCCCCATTCCGTCATCCATCTGCGACGATACTTCTGTCGTACTGCTATCCTGTCCTTTCTCGCCCGCCTTGCAAGGCTTCTGGTTACAAAAATTTTCCCTCTCTGTCTTCCACGATACCAGCGTTTACAATACTTTTTCGTCTGGCGTTAACAGCCCTTCTTATCTTGTTCTCCTTGTCTTGTCTCTCACTGTTATATATTTATTTTTCCACTGTTTATATATATATTTTTTACTGTTTATATGTTTGTACTGTCGTTACCGTCTGCTTTTTTTTTACCCCTCTGCGAAAAGATCTCAGAATTTTAATTGATTTGCTTTTCGCGGGAAGGAATTTTTCTTCGAAGTATACGTCTCGCTTTTATCCTTCGAAACGTTTAGTAGATGAAATCTTAGCGACTGAAGAAGGGGATTTTTCGTTGTGCTTATTGTCCTGTATCTCTCCCTTTTTTTGCTTGTCTTGTTCCTTGGTTTGTGTCTATGTGTTTCGTCTCTCTATGTGTTCGACGTCTTTTGGTGTCCTGTACACATATGCGTGTATATGTACATGAGAGGTAGGTACGTACATATATGTTTATATATATATGCATATATTCTATTTTATTAACATATATATATATATATATATATACACACATATATACAAGGCGGCGAGCTGGCAGAACCGTTAGCACGCCGGGCGAAATGCGAAGCCGTATTTCGTCTGCCGCTACGTTCTGAGTTCAAATTCCGCCGAGGTCGACTTTGCCTTTCATCCTTTCGGGTCGATTAAATAAGTACCATTCACGCACTGGGGTCGATATAATCGACTTAATCCGTTTCTTTGTCCTCTCTGTGTTTAGCCCCTTGTGGGTAGTAAAGAAATAGATATATATGTATATATATATATATTATGTATTTTTAATTTCTCTTTCAGCAAACCATACAAAATAGTGTGTATCATACCACCAACAGAAGAACAAATCCAGAAACATGCCATTAATGGCGATGTAGAAGATGGAACAGAAGATGGGATAGGGTTTGTGTTCATCTCTTATACCTTTAAATGTTTGTGTGTGTGTGTGTGTGTGTGTGTTAATACACACTTAGGGGTGGATCCTGGTACTAAAACCAGAGGATGCAATTTTATAAGTCAAAGCTGTATAATGGACGTAGGGTACATATTTTGTGTATTATGTACCCTCTTTCTAGTTGTCTTTCCAAAACGAGAAATTTGTGTGAAAATATAATTTGGTATTTGGATTTTTGGAGTGTGATGTGTGGTGAGCAGTTTACGTCTCTGCGTGATGGTTCCTGGTTCAGTCCCACTGTATGGCAATTTGAGCAAGTGTCTTCTGCTCTAACCTCGGGTCGACCTAAGCCTTTTGAGTTGGGTTTGGTAGATGGAAATTGAAAAAAAAGCCCATCATACTAAATGTGTGCGGGTGCATTTTTACCGTCTTGTCTTGACATTGCGTGATAGTTGTAAATGAGTGTCACTGTTATACAAGCAGTGTCATTCATTTCCAATATTCTGAGAACATTTCTGGCCATGGGGAAATATTACCTAGGTTGGAAACAGGCGAAGGTTGGCGACAGGAATGGTATACAGTCATAGAAAATCTGCCTCTAATAAACTGTCTGACCCATTCAAGTATGGAAAAGTGAAAGTTAAATGATGATGATTGTGTATCTATTTCTAGCATGTTAAGTCACTGTATTGAGGCTTGGTCTCTTGTTCGATTTTTCTTCTTTTTTAAGACAGAATGCTTTGATTTGAAAGAGGTTTGGGTGTTATTTCTAGCTTATCAAGTATCCATATAGAGGAACCCTTGTGAGCATGTGTCCTTCCTTTTCTCTTTTTAAGATTGGTATGGTGTGATATGAGTTTGATTTGGCTGCTCTTTCTAAATGGCACACGTAGTGGCTGCATTGTTAATTAGTTTTCATGCATGTCGTTATTGATGTACTTAGACTAATGCTGATCTTCGTTAACAGGAACGAAAAGAGTCAGAACCAGGGACTTGATCCGACCTTATACACATATGTTGTCAAAGACACAATGTCAGACGAAACACTCACTGTGAAAACTGTACAGATCAGGTAAGTTATTGATCTTTCTGTTTTGAGCATCTGGTTTGATAGGTCTGCAAAGTGTGTGAATTGTTGAGAAAGAGAGAGGCGTGTGGGTGTGATCCTGCCAAACACTCATTTCTGTTAAGTGAGCCTTAATCCTTTAGGATTTAAGCTGGCCATATCCAACCCAAATATTCTACTCTTTACTCTCTCTCTCTTTTACTTGTTTCAGTCATTTGACTGCGGCCATGCTGGAGCACCGCCTTTAATCGAGCAACTCGACCCCGGGACTTATTCTTTGTAAGCCCAGTACTTATTCTATCGGTCTCTTTTGCCGAACCGCTAAGTGACGGAGACTTGTGCTCAAACCAGCCAGATCTGGCCTCTTACACCTACCCTACAGTGTCATTCTAAAAATATATAACCACATCATAAAAATTTCAATGGTATGAGATACTGTATGGTTAATTTCTTGAACGTGATCGTTACCAGCATCGCCTTACTGGCACTTGTGCCTGTGCTAGTAGGGTGCCAAGAGCACCATCCAAGCGTGATCGTTGCCAGAGCAGCCAACTGGCTTCTGTGCCAGTGGCACGTAAAAGGGCACCATTCGAGCGTGATCGTTACCAACATTGCCTTACTGGCACTTGTGCTGGTGGTATGTGTAGAATGATTCGTGCGAGGTCGTTGCCAGTACTGCCTGACTGGCCCCTGTGCTGGTGGCACATAGAAAGCACTCACTACACTCTCGGAAATGGTTGGCGTTAAGAAGGGCATCCAGCTGTAGAAACTCTGCCAGATCAGATTGGAGCCTGGTGCAGCCATCTGGTTCACGAGCCCTCAGTCAAAATCCTCCAACCCATGCTAGCATGGAAAGCGGGCGTTTAACGAGGATGATGATGAATATTAATAAATATTACATTAAACAGAGTAATCTGAATGCTAAAGGGTTAAAAAGCTAATCAGAAATAATTAGGTGGTGAAGAAAAGACCGTTAATGTCTGATATTAATTAATAGTAGTCTATAGATACCTTTCAGATGGTATAGATTTCAATTATATTGGAATTTGCTGCAAAAAATTCTTGATGGGTGGGAGAGGAGTTTGGGATATTTCATTTGCGTGAGTTGACTTTGTTTCCTCATAACTTGCAGAGAATAGGTATTTTTTAATGAAATTTTGTGCAAATACTTTTTAGATGTTGTAGATGGCCTGCACACATCATATATATATATTTATATATATTTGCAAAATGAAACTTGGAATTTTGAAAGAAATGCGTTCCAGTCTGTGGACACCCATCAATTTTGAAAGTCTTTTTTTTTTTTTTACATTAAGCTCTGTTGTAATCGTAATCTAAACTGTCTGAAAAGTTTTTGTAAAAAATTTCCTTGAGAAATACTCATGTTCCTGAAAGTTATGAAGAAATAAAATCAGGTGTGGTATACCTGTGTAGGTGTGCAAAAAAAAAAAAAAAGCACTAATTCAAGTGAGACTACATTTCCTGCTAGTTTTTGTTCTAAACACTAATACAGAAACATTTTTGTTGGTCAGCAGACTGTTTCACCTGTGGGTCTTTTGAGCTACAACCAAGTTGCAGAAGTTATTTGCAATTTCCAAGATAACTTCCAGCTAAATGTGTCCTGTGGTTTTTTTTAGCATTTATAGAATAGCTTTCCTCTAAAACTCAGTCTAGTATTCCAAAGGTTGGTTCTGTCTGTCTTATATATGTGTGTGTGAATGTGTATGTATGTATCTGTGTGTGTGTGTGTATATATATATATATATATATATATATATATATATATATATATATATATATATATATATTCAAACATATAAAGGGTGGCCATAATAGGACATCCGACTCACTAGAAAGAGCAGTTAAACTCCAAACCACTAATATAGTGGTTTGGAGTTTAACTGCTCTTTCTAGTGAGTCAGATGTCCTATTATAGACATCCCTTATATGTTTGAATGTATATTACATAGTCTATTGACTATCTTTTCTTACTCACTTGACCGCTGGTAGCAGAGAATTTTTCTAGAATTTTTTGCTGCCCTAAAATTTATTAATATATATATATACACACACACACACATGAGTGTGTATGTATGTATATATATATATACACACACACATATGAGTGTGTATGCATGTACGTGCATATGTGCATAAATATGTATTAGTGCACATCTAAATATGTACATATGCTTGAGTGTGTGTGTATCAATCTCTCTCTATATAAAATTTTGTCTGTCTGCCTATTCCCTATGCATTCTCAAACAGCCCCATCAAATCAAATTTTACAAGGTAATAGTATTAGATCCTGCCAGTGTCAACATGTAATTTTTATCTTAGGAAGGGCATCCAGCCGTAGAAACACTGCCAGATCAGACTGGGCCTGATGCAGCCTTCTGGCTTCACAGACCCCAGTTGAACCGTCCAACCCATGCTAGCATGGAAAGCGGACGCTAAATGATGATGATGATGATTTGGATAGAAACAATATAACATTTTCTCAAATAATCTTTCTAATAGTCAGCTATATAGTAAAGGACATTTTATATGACGGTGATGGCGTCACCTTTTGTATATGAGTGTGTATGTGTCTGTGAGTGTGTGCGTGTTTGTGCATTTGCTATGTACAAGAAAGTAAAGGACATTTTGTACCATAATGGCAACAGGTCCTTTATGAAATATTTACCCCTGGGTGAAACCAGGTCCTTCTGCTTGTCTAAAATAAAAGTTTGATTTCATATTATTTTCACGATGAAATTTTCTTTCAGAAATCTAACTTTTCTCCTATAATCCCCCCTTCTCGTAACCCTTTCTTCCATGATGCCCTCCCTCTCATAAACTCCCTCCCCAGATGAAATTTTCTTTCAGAAATCTTTACTCCCATAACCCCCCCCTCTCTTGTAACCCTTTCTCCCATGATGCCCTCCCTCTCATAAACTCCCATCTCTTCATCTTTAACCCCCTGTGTGCTGTTCACTTTCGTTGACAGTTATTTTGTCTTTACTTGCAGTCGTAAAAAGGGACTCTATACCAGGGACAAAAGTAAATTATTCTTAAAACAGAATTGTTACGTCGTTGACGGCGTATGGACAGTAAAGGTAAGAAATTGATTTGGTTTTTATCGCTTGACTGATTGGTTAAGGGTCTTCCTTATTCGACTTCCCTACCAGGCCAGTAGGGTGTGATTTAACCATTTAGCATTTAAACCGGCCATATCCAGCCTAAGTATTCTACTTGTTTTATGTTCAAACTGGCCAGATCAGGTCTCTCAGACATACCCTACAATGTCATTCCAGAAATGAACATCCACATTATCAAAATCTCGGAAGATATGAGATAATGCATGATTAATTCAAAACAATGTGATTAAATGATCAATACATTTGACTGAGCAATCTGAATGCTAAACAGTTAAAGGTTTTTGTTGCTATTTCTAGCAAAGCAAGTAACTGTTGTGTGTATAGTTATTCCCTGGTACTTACTCCATCATACACACACACAGTCTCTGTAATATAAACACATACACACACTCCAGGTTTGTTTTCATTATTACACAAATATTACATCAAAATTAGAAATATTAAATTTCTAAATATCTCATAGAGATATGTACGGTGGTGGGGCAATAGAATGGTTGTGTACTGTCAACTTAACATGACAGTCCTGTAAGGGAATTACACCACCCCTGTTTAGCCCTAGGAAGCATCGACGCTTCCTGTCAGCTTCGACACATTTCCTGTGTTCTTATATATTTACGAAGGGGAGACAAACACCCCCAGCAGCCAGGCCTGCATCTAGAGACACGCATGTTTCAGGGTCTTTGCCCGTCATCGGTCTAGAGTAGCAGAGGCCTGCTAGCTGAAGATATCTGTCTAGACTTCGTAAATATATATATATCTAATTTTCAGTGAAGTTTATTCACTGATCACCAAAATCAGAAATATTAAATTTCTAAATATCTCCTAGAGATATGTACAGTGGTGGGGCGATAGAGTTGTTGTATACTGTCAACTTAACTTACGTTATAATTTTGCAATTTAACATGGGGTGTCCAAAAAAATATGGGCATTCTTTTTCTTGAACCTGCACTCTTTGTTAATTTCCTTAAAATTATTTTATTTATTTACTTTTTGTGCACCATGTTCAGCTCTATGTATTTGTAGTCAGTCTGTCATGCGTGTTTTTGTATGTATGCTTGTATACATTTATGTACGTGTTTTTGTGTGTGTGTGTGTGAGAGAGTGAAGAGATGTTTTGTCATGTATGTGTACATACATAAATACATATGCACACATCTTTTTGGTGTGTGTGTGTGGGAAAGAGGAAGAGATGTCTAAGTGGCATCTCTATTTCATGTCCATTTTACATACACGCACATACATCTTTCACTTTAAAACAAAGTAAATAGATAAGAGGTTTTTACAGAAATTAATGAACAAAAACCAGCTGTCCATTTTGGCATTTCTGCAGGTTCAACCAAAAGAATGCCAAACTATGCGACTGAAAAAGAACATTTAGCAGCAAAGACATAACAGTAGACAATATAAAAAATTATTAGAATTAGGAATCAAATGTGAAAAGATTATCAAGTGGCTAGCAGAAAACTGCTAGCTGCTTGTGTGTGTGTATGTATGTATGTATGTGTGTGTGTGGAGGCACAATGGCCCAGTGGTTAGGGCAGCGGACTCGTGGTCGTAAGATCGCGGTTTTGATTCCCAGACCGGGCGTTGTGAGTGTTTCTTGAGCGAAAACACCTAAAGGTCCACGAGGCTCCGGCAGGGTGGTGGTGGCGATCCCTGCTGTACTCTTTCGCCACAACTTTCTCTCACTCTTTCTTCTGTTGGCCTGCTCGCTTAGCCAGTGGGGTGGCATCATTTGAAGGCTAAAACAATGCAAAGCGCATTGTGACCAGCGATGTGTAGCAACATCTGATAGCCTGGACGGTCACGATGATCACGGTGAGATATATATATATATATATATATATATAAAGCTGATGTTGTGTATGTGTGTGTGTGGCAGGTTGACTAAAATTGAGAATATGATAGAAGGCTTGCTCTTCATTCCGTAGAAGAAAAAATTCAAATTGGACCATGTTAAGACCAAAAATTATTTACATCAAAAAGATGCTTTTTTTTTTCTATGAAAATCCCTATTTATGATTTTTTTTACTGCTGTGTCGCCATTTTTCAGTGTATTTCAACCAGAAAAATGTTCACTACATAATGCAAAATTTTTACTTTTCAAAAATTCCAATTCTAAAGGGTCAAAAAGAAATTTTTTGTGATGTCATTGGTTTTGAGCGAACAAAACTTTGTTAGCGCGACATCAAAGTCTGCCGTTTTAAGCGCAACTAAAAAAACAAACCTGAGCAACGCTGGGCTATACTGCTAGTATATATATATAAAATTTAAAGGATTTTTTACATATTTTGTATGTAAAAATATTTTAATCTTTGGATTTCTTTAATATGCTAGGCCACTGGTTTTAATTAATTAATATCAATTTCTACCCTTATTCAATTTTATATATATATATATATATATATATATATACACACACATACACATACACTCTTTGATCTTTTACTTGTTTCAGTCTTGACCAAGGTCATGCTGGGGCATCCCCTTGCAAAAATATATATTAATGTTTCTCCTTGCTTTTCACTTTTATATTTCAGGATAGCATAATAAAATCATTAAAGTTGATGGAGTTACGTTTTGAGAGCTTTTTTGCTGGCCCGAAACCTTTGTTTGCTGTGTCACAAGCCAAGAGGAAGAAGAACTCCTATTTGAATCCAAATCTCAATATCATGTCCCAGAGTCCTTCCGACAACAGTATGAACGACTACACTATGCGAGGCAATGACGCAAAGAAGAACAATAACTTATCAGATAAAAACAAACGTAAGAATAGAATTTTTTTTTGCTTTTTTCTTTTGTTACTCTTAAATTTCAAATTAAGTCCTCATCTAGTTGAGTGACTAGCCTGGACCAGTGCAACTTTTCCACGCCAGAAGAGTCCTGATCAAGTGATGTGGTGTGGACGTCTGGCGTGGGTTTTAGTCACACCGGTTCTTCACTTGCTGAAATATCGCATCTGTTCATGCCATGACTAAAGATGATAGCAGTTACTTGCTAACTGGACTGGCAGGTCCAGGCTATTGACAGTTTGTGTACTGTTTAACCCTTTCGTTACTAACCCGGCCAAAACCGGCTCTGGCTCTGTAGTACAAATGTCTTGTTTTCATAAGTTTTGCATCAAAATATACCACCAAACCTTAGTCACAATTTATGTTCCTAACACTAGCTTAATGATAACTAAGTTATTTTACTAAATTCTTTGTTATATTTAAAATAATTGAAAGAAACACAGAGCATCTCAAAATAAATACAGTAATGAAAGGGTTAAGACATTGAGCTGGCAGAAATGTTAGCATGCTGGGCGAAATGCTTCGTGGTATTTCGCCTGTCTTTACGTTCTGAGTTCAAATTCTGCTGAGGTCAACTTATACTTTCGGGGTCGATAAATTAATATCACACCTTTATGATGTTCCTCTACCCTTATTTTAAGGGGGTAGCATGTTTTGCCTTTGTATAACATACCACAACTGTATGGGATGGAGTACACACAGTTTTTCGTTATATTCTTTTCTATGGGTGGTTTTTACTTGGAGAAGATATTTTCAAAGTGTTCTATTACTTCTGAATATTGTCCTGATGTCATATGGACCGCATATCTTTTGTATCTTTTCCAAGAGGCTTTTGACCCTGGGTAGACAGACTGTGGTCAGTTTATGGGTGTCATCCTCTCCCTTCTTCCTAATTGGAGTGGTAGTTGTTCGTTAGGAGGTTGTTTCTTTGTGGTATCAGGATCGTTCTTATAGTCTTTGCTCGATGTTTGGGGCACTTAGCAGTCCCTCTCTTTATACTGTATGGATGGTGGGAATTGAAGTTATGGTATTGTCCTTGAAGGTTGGCTGGGTGTACTCCACCCCATGCAGTTGCAGTAGGTTATATACAAAGGCGAAACATGCCACTCCCTTAAAATAAGGGTAGAGGAACATCGTAAAGCTGATATGAGGGGATACTGAAAAATCGGGTATAGCCTATACATGTATGGAAAATACGAAAATTAAGAGGCTGCACATATGCTAGGACACAATCACCTCCTAAGCAGACTTGGTGCAGATAGGAATGTAATTATCGGAACCAGTATTAAGAAAAGGTAAAATATTAGGTTTATAAGCCCCCAAATTCACTCGATAATTACCTATGGGCATATCGCATAGTGGATATGAGTGCAGGCTACTGACCCTCAGATGCTGAGTTCAGTCCCAGGCAGTATTAAGGCGACGAGCTGGCAGAATCGTTTCACGCCGGGCGAAATGCTTAGCGGTATTTCGTCTGCGTTACGTTGTGAGTTCAAATTCCGCCGAGGTCGACTTTGCCTTTCATCCTTTCGGGGTCGATAATTAAGTACCAGTTACGCACTGGGGTCGATGTAATCGACTTAATTTCCTATGTCTGTCCTTGTTTGTCCCCTCTGTGTTTAGCCCCTTGTGGGTACTAAAGAAATAAGTATTAAGAAAAGAGAAAATATTAGGTTTATAAGCCCCAAAATTCACTCGATAATTACCTATGGGCATATCGCATAGCGGATATGAGTGCAGGCTACTAACCCTCTGATGCTGAGTTCAATCCTAGGCAGGGTCTTGGGAAATAATATCAACAAAGAATACTTTAGGAGTGAGAATAGAGTACATCGGCTGAAACATGGTAACACCAAACAAGGTGAGGACAGCTCTCTGTCCATTGTAAATGATGTTCTTGATCATCTTGTTGTATATCATGGGTTATGTTGTCTATTGTATCCTTTGTATTTATTTTGGCTGTCATTTCTAACTGATCAACATTCCTTATCATATACTAAAAAATTCAGCTTGCCGTCACAGGATCCTGGGGTCAATCCCCCTGTGTAGCATCTCTGTTAATCCTTCTGTCTTGTACTGTAACCCCAGGCCGACCGTAACCTCACCTTAACCGAAACCTCGTCTGTGAACTGGGAACCATGGAGCTTTGAAGGAAACTTCTTGCCACACGGCCACAGTACAAGACAAAAGTTGAAACCCCTTGGAGGATTTGCCTCCTGTATTCTTTTATCTGTTTGTCATTTAACTGTAGCCATGCTGGAGCACCTCCTTTAGTCAAACAAATCGACCCCAGGACTTATTCTATCGGTCTGTTTTGCCGAATTGCTAAGTTACGGAGACGTAAACACACCAGCATTGGTTGTCAAGCAATGGTGGTGGGGACATACCCAGACACAAACCTACATATATATATATATATATATACATATATATATATATATATATATATATACACACACACACACCACACACACACACAATATATATACACACACACACACACATATATTATATATATACACACACACACACACATATATATATATACACACCACACACACACATATATATATATATTAACTGATAATTTCTTTTAAAGATTTTATCCTCAATTGTTAATTTATATTTTTCACCGGAATAGTTCAATACTGAATTTTTATTCCGACGAGACAATTTGTTACCGAAATGCATTGCGAATAAGCCCGCCATTTTCATAGATATGTAAAGATAAACATTCGGACATGCTACGACGAATTCTACGGTTGGCTATCGAGCTTGTAATGTTATGTTTTTCTCTTATATTTCTTGAGTTTGTTGCACTGATGAACATAAAAATGCATATTCTGCATTTAAATGCGAAATCACATGTGGTATGTAACTGAATTCTTTTTTAAAATGATGTGTTTTGAAGTTTTGCATTCGGTAAAATTTTGTTTATTTTTAGTAGTTTTGACCGCATTGGTCCCTCTTAGCGTGTTGGTATCTACGAATAGTAGTACCCTCAATATAATATAAATGAACATATATATATATATATATATATATATATATATATATATATATATGTATATATATATATATATATATATACACACACACACACACATATATATACATACATACACATATATATACATACACACACACAACACACACACACACAATGAGCTTCTTTCAGTTTCCATCTACCAAATCTACTCACAGGGTTTTGGTTGGCCTGAGGCTACAGTAGAAAACACTTGCCCAAGGTGCCACACAGTGGGACTGAACCCAGAACCATGTGGTTGGTAAGCAAGCTACTTACCACACAGCCACTCCTACGCCTACGGCCACTGTCCAATAGCTGAAAGCAGTGTATGAGGTAATGGTGTTTTTTTTACATTTTGCAGAATTGAAGGCGATTGAAGATGAAAAGATGGCATTCATGCGCATGAGTCCCGAGGAACGGGAAGCGTTTAAGGAGAGAGTGAAGCAGGAGAAGATTGCCGAACGTAACGCACGTAGAGAGGAGATAAAGAGGCGACTTGATGAGGAGAAAGAAAAGAGAAGATTAGAAAGAGAAAGGGTAAGCTCTTTGTGGTTTTGTGTTTTTTGCCCTCCCCCCATTCAGATGGACTGCTTTTGTTAGTGTTGTATTTGGTGTTTATATATGTGGTTGTATGTTATGTTTGGTGTGTATATATATACACACACACACTTATACGTGTAGTTCAGGAAATTTTGTGTGTGTAAATATACTCTTTTACTTGTTTCAGTCATTTGACTGCGGCCATGCTGGAGCACCGCCTTTAGTCGAGCAAATCGACCCCGGGACTTATTCTTTTGTAAGCCCAGTACTTATTCTATCGGTCTCTTTTGCCGAACCGCTAAGTAACGGGGATGTAAACACACCAGCATCGGTTGTCAAGCGATGTTTTTTTTTTGGTGGGGGGACAAACACAGACACACAAACGCACACACACACATATATATACACGACGGGCTTCTTTCAGTTTCCGTCTACCAAATCCAGTCACAAGGCTTTGGTCGTTCCGAGGCTGCAGTAGAAGACACTTGCCCAAGGTGCCATGCAGTGGGACTGAACCCGGAACCGTGTGGTTGGTAAGCAAGCTACTTACCACACAGCCACTCCTGTGCCTATATATATATGTTTGTTTATTTTAAATCAAGACAATGCAAGTTATAAGAAATAATGCAAGCCGATGGTTTGTATTTTTACCTTGTATTTCAACATTTATTTCTTAATTGTCCACAAGGGGCTAAACATAGAGGGGACAAACACGGGCAGACAAAGGGATTAAGTGGATTACATTGACCGCAGTGCGTAACTGGTACTTATTTAATCGACTCTGAAAGGATGAAAGGCAAAGTTGACCATGGCAGAATTTGAACACAGAACACAAAGACAGGGTCTTAAGGTGCCTTCTTCAGAACCGTTTTATTGAAGATTTCCTGAAGAAGGGGTACTAAACCCGAAACCCTGGAATACTGAAATACAAGATAAAAGTACAAACCAAATTTATTATTTCAGGGAGTCGTTAGCACACCGCACAAAATGCTTAGTGGCATTTTGTCTTTTGTTATGTTCTGAGTTCAAATCCCGCCGAGGTCGACTTTATCTTTTATCCTTTCAGGGTCAATAAAATAAGCCCTAGTTGTACACTTGGGTTGCTGTAAAAACATTCGAGCGAGGTCATTGCTGGTGCCACTGGACTGACTTCTGTGCAGGTGGCACATAAAGAGCACCATTTTTGCCGTTGCCAGTACTGCCTGGCTGGCCCTTGTGCTGGTGGCACGTAAAAGCACCCACTACACTCTCAGCGTGGTCTGCGTTAGGAAGGGCATCCAGCTGTAGAAACTCTGCCAGATCAGATTGGAGCCTGGCGCAGCCATCAGGTTTGCCAGACCTCAGTCAAAATCGTCCAACCCATGCCAGTATGGAAAGTGAACGTTAAAAGATGATGATGATAACGACAACTAACACCTCCCCCAAAGTTTCAAGCTTGGTGCCTTTAGTAGAAAGGGTTATTTATCATAACTTGCTTTGTTTTATTTTAAAAAATGAAAAATTTTTTTTCTATATCAGACAGTGCTTCCTGCAAACTATACTAATTCAATGTATGTATGTATTTGTATCTCCTTCGTTTGACATCTTGTGATAGTTGTAAATGAGTGTCACTGTTATGCAAACGGTATCCTTAGTTTCTGATCTTCTGTGAAAACATGACCAGGCATGTTTTCATGGAAGATTTGGCAACATGTGAGTGTTGGTGACAGCAAGGGCGTCCGGCTATAGAAAAATTCCTCCTCAATAAATTCTGTCTGACCCAGGCAAGCATGGAAGAGCGGATGTCAAAAAAAAAAAAAACGAAAGAACTAAGTTTATCATAAAGACTTCTGTTTGCTGTTTTGTAATTAAATTATATCTGTTTGATACTTTGTAATTAAATTATAAGTTTATAAAATTCTATATATACGAGCACTAACCAGCCTCATGACAACTGAAGAAGTGTAACGGTCATCATATTGTTGACACAGAAACTTAAAGTCTTGTATGTGAGTCTCTATAATCTGTATCATTCAATAAATATAGTCTACTTCATGTAACAACATCAAGTGTGTATTTGGTGTTGTGTTTGTAAGCATCTGCGTTTGAGATTCTGTGTTGGTCTTTGTTTTAACAAGCCCCTTTTCTCTTGCGGCAGGAAAGGGATAAGAAAAGAGAAGAGAAACGTATCCAGGCTGAATATTTAAAAGAATGGAGCCGACCTCGTGACGATTTGGAATGTGAAGATCTCAAGGTTTGTGTAGCTAAATTATTAGTATATTATTAGTAAATGTCAGTCCTATGTTAATTATGTTATTAGTAAATATGTTATTAGTAAATGTTATAGGGTGTATATAATTATATACACTCCTGTTAGAACTGGCACTTGGTTATGACAATGAGTGTTCTAGTTGATCCATTCAACAGCCTACATGTGAAATTAATGTGCAAGTGGCTGAGCACACCACAGACAAGTGTACCCTTAAGATAGTTTTCACTGGGATTCAGCGTGACACAGAATGTAACAACCTGGCCCTTTGAAATATGAGTACTACTCATTTTTGTCAGCTAAGTGGACTCCAGTTATTTCTGAATTATTAATGTGTGTCAGCTCTGTTTGATGTTTTGTAATTAAATTATAAGTTTATAAAATTCTATATATACGAGCACTAACCAGCCTCATGACAACTGAAGAAGTGTAATGATCATCATATTGTTGACACAGAAACTTAAAGTCTTGTATGTGAGTTTCTATAATCTGTATCATTCAATAAATATAGTCTTCTTCTTGACAATATTGATGTCTACCTCTTTTGATACCACATGTGATTCGTCAAGATAGATGTAGCGTCCATACCCACATATGGCTGTTGTGCTGCATTCAGTTGCATAATAATTATAAAGTATGTTCTTCTATAATGGTCTTTGAATATAAACTCAGCAACTTAAATCTGGTGTGCAGTGCAGAGACAAATTCTGTGATCTACTATTGAAACCCGCTAGCCTCCATTCTCGTGTTAAACAGCACCCCCCCTCCTCACTATTATATAATATATTCCGAACGTGGCCGTTGCCAGCGCTGCCTCGACTGGCTTCTGTGCCGGTGACACATAAAAAGCACCATCCGAACGTGGCCGATGCTAGCGCTGCCTCGACTGGCTTTTGTGCCGGTGGCACATAAAAAGCACCATCCGAACATGGCCGATGCCAGCACTGCCTTGGCTGGCTTCCGTGCTGGTGGCACGTAAAAAGCACCATCCGAACGTGGCCGATGCCAGCGCCGCCTCGACTGGCTTCTGTGCCGGTGGCACATAAAAAGCACCATCCAAACGTGGCCGATGCCAGCCCCGCCTTGGCTGGCTTCCGTGCTGGTGGCACGTTAAAAGCACCAATTGATCGTGGCTGATGCCAGCGCTGCCTCGAGTGGGTTCTGTGCCGGTGGCACATAAAAAGCACCATCCGAACGTGGCCGATGCCAGCGCCGCCTCGACTGGCTTCCGTGCCGGTGGCACAAAAAAAGAACCGTCCGAATGTGGCTGATGCCAGTGCCGCCTTGGCTGGCTTCCGTGCCGGTGGCACGTTAAAAGCACCAATTGATCGTGGCTGATGCCAGCGCTGCCTCGAGTGGGTTCTGTGCCAGTGGCACATAAAAAGCACCATCTGAACGTGGCCGATGCCAGCACCGCCTCGACTGGCTTCCGTGCCGGTGGCACAAAAAAAGAACCGTCCGAACGTGGCCGATGCCAGCGCCGCCTTGGCTGGCTTCCGTGCCGGTGGCACGTTAAAAGCACCAACCGATCGTGGCCGATGCCAGACTCCCCTGGCACCTGTGCTGGTGGCACGTAAAAAGCACCCACTACACTCGCGGAGTGATCGGCGTTAGGAAGGGCATCCAGCTGTAGAAACACTGCCAGATCAGACTGGAGCCTGGTGCAGCCCCTGGCTTCCCAGATCCCGGTCGTACCATCCAACCCGTGCTAGCATGGAGAACGGACGTTAAACGATGATGATGATGAATATAGTTAGCATTTATTATACTGCAAGGTATATGATGTATTATAATATGTGTCTGTATAATTGAAGAAAGAAAAAAAAAATCATGATGGATCTTGGGCCAATAATCTTCTGATCACATGTTTGGTGGATTAAATTCTGACCACTTGGAGCCAAACATCAACAAAAGGACAATAGTGCCTTGGCTTTCGTTGTACTACCTGACTCTGTTTTTCTTTGCTTTCATTGAATCTGATCAATCATTACCTTTTTTTTTTTTTTTTTTTTTTTTTTATAATAGTCGTTACCAGATCTCTTACCTGTACAAACAAGACTACCACAAGAACTGTTTGGTGATGCATTGATGGTGCTAGAATTTATCCATACATTCCAAAGTTTGTTTGATTTAAATGAATATTTCCCTTCCGGGATGACCTTAGGTAAGTCACACAATCATTAAAAACCTTGTTTTCCCTAACCACTCACCTGCTTGCATTCTCTCTTTGGGTTTTGGTAAAGATATTTGCTTAAGTGAAATTACCATTATTTTATGTTTGCCCTCCCACGTTTGCATGGGTGAGTGTCAGGAACGAGTTTGACTATGATGATCCCCCCCCCCCCCATTCTCATGGTTCACCAGGTGTTTATTCAGTCTTTTCCCCCCAGGTTTCTGTAGTATTAAGCAAGCAAGAGGAATATTCCTTTTAGGGGTAAGAAATTGGTCTATAACAGGCATCGTGTTGGCCAGAATGCCTGGTCATAAACCTGATGTTCAATGCCTGCTGAGACAGGGAATATAGTGTTGTTAGTTAGTTAATTTTTTGGCTCAAAAAGCAAAAAGCAAGGCCATGTAGGGGGACATGGAGTTATGTACAGGGTGGTGTTCATGTAAATAGTTCAGGCCACTTGAGGTCAAGGGAGACTTTGAACTGAGCGTTTGTCGGCATCTCCACCATCTCGTCTGGCAGCTTATTCCACGGATCCGCAACAGAAACACATTCTATCACTTTTATACACGTAGCTGCAGGCGTGGAATGTGTGGTAAGAAGTCCGCTTCAAATTCCGCCGAGGTCGACTTTGCCTTACATCCTTTCGGGGTCGATAAATTAAGTACCAGTTACGCACTAGGGGGTCGATGTAATCAACTTAATCCCTTTGTCTGTCCTTGTTTGTTCCCGCTATGTTTAGCCCCTTGTGGGCAGTAAAGAAATAAGAAGTTTGCTTCCCAACCGCAAGGTTTAGTCTCACCTTGGACAAGTGTCTTCTACTCTAGGCCTGGGCCAACAGAAAACTTGTGAGTGGATTTGGTGAACAGAAACCGAAAGAAGCCTGTTGTGTGCTGTAGTACCTCACCTTACGAGGACGTGCTTTACGAGACACCATGTTTACAAGTTTTATTTTATAATAAATATAAAAAGCACGTTATTTACATATGACAGATATTTGTCCTCATCTTGTTTGTTGTTAACACAACGTTTCGGCTGATATACCCTCCAGCCTTCATCAGGTTTCGGCTGATATACCCTCCAGCCTTCATCAGGTTTCGGCTGATATATCCTCCAGCCTTCATCAGGTTTCGGCTGATATAACCTCCTGCCTTCATCAGGTTTCGGCTGATATACCCTCCAGCCTTCATCAGGTTTTGGCTGATATACCCTCCAGCCTTCATCGGGTTTTGGCTGATATACCCTCCAGCCTTCATCGGGTTTTGGCTGATATACCCTCCAGCCTTCATCGGGTTTTGGCTGATATACCCTCCAGCCTTCATCGGGTTTTGGCTGATATACTCTCCAGCCTTCTTCAGGTTTTGGCTGATATACCCTCCAGCCTTCATCAGGTGTCTTGGGGAAATTTCGAACCTGGGTTTCCCCAAGACACCTGAAGAAGGCTGGAGGGTATACCAGCCGAAACGTTGTGTTACCAACAAACAAGATGAGGACAAATATCCGTCGAATGTAAATAATGTACATATTCCTCACATCCGCTGGTGATGCGTGAAAAACTACTTGCACCAGTGATGCATAAAAGGCCACATGTGCTGGTGACACGTGAAAGGTCACCCATGACGGTGACACATAGGTATTTGTGCTGGTGATTTTTAAAGAGGCCCAGTATATTCTATGGAATGATGGACATTAGGAAGGGCATCTAGCTGTAGAAACCAAGCCAAAACAGACAGGAGCCTGGTGCAGCTCTCTGGGTTACCATCCCCACAGAAACCATCTTACCTATGCTAGCATAGAAAATGGATGCTAAATAACGATGATGAATTTATTACCCTTCTCCCAGTTCTGAGTTCTTGATTATTTTGGAAATTACCTGAAACCCAAAGTGTATTCTTACTTTAGGAATTAGGGTCACAAAAGGGTTCAGTTTATGTCCCTGTTTTATTCTATTTACTCTTTACTCTTTTACTTGTTTCAGTCATTTGACTGCGGCCATGCTGGAGCACCGCCTTTAGTTGAGCAAATCGACCCCGGGACTTATTCTTTGTAAGCCCAGTACTTATTCTATTGGTCTCTTTTGCTGAACCACTAAGTGACGGGGACGTAAACACACCAGCATCGGTTGTCAAGCAATGCTAAGGGGACAAACACACACACACACACATATATATATACATACATATATACGACAGGCTTCTTTCAGTTTCCGTCTACCAAATCCACTCACAAGGCTTTGGTCGGCCCGAGACTATAGTAGAAGACACTTGCCCAAGGTGCCACGCAGTGGGACTGAACCCGGAACCATGTGGTTGTTTAGCAAGCTACTTACCACACAGCCACTCCTGCGCCTATTCATTTTTTTTTTTGTTTTCATGTGAATTTTTCAGAGGTTTTGGAGGAAGCTTTACTGGATAATGATGTGAATGGGCCACTCACCGATCTCCTACTTATGTTGCTGGTTGCCATTTTTTATCTGCAAGAGTCTGAGGAAGAGGAAGAAGATCCTGATTTAAGTAAAGGAAAGACTAACATACCTGGTAAATATTGTGGAATACTTAGTTATCTACACACCTGACTTTGCTGTAAATTTCTTGTTCGCATTATATAGGGGAGTGTCAGATTATTCTGTTACTAAATACAGAGAGAGTGTCGGGTGATGCTATTACTAATATGGAGGGAGTATCAGGTTATTCTATTACTGTCTAATTGGGGGGGGGGGGTCATGCTTTGATGCAATGCTGTGACAAGAATTAATCCTGAAAATATGAATAAATTATAAATTAACAGCTAAAATTTCAATAGAATAGTATAAGACATAAGCTTCAAAGTTTTGAGGATGAATTCCAGAACCATTAACTATAAAAGAGCCATTATTCAGAGCTGTTACCATTCCTTTGTTCGTGTGGAATTTGGTCCTTAACTCTAGCTTTCACATTACCCTGTCAAATGTGATGCTTGTTTATTCTCATTGTATTGAATTAATTGTGTCGATGCCAGTGCCGCCTCGACTGGCTTCCGTGCCGGTGGCACGTAAAAAGCACCATCCGAATCGTGGCCGATGCCAGTGTCGCCTCAACTGGCTTCCGTGCCGGTGGCACGTAAAATGCACCAATCCGATCGTGGCCGTTGCCAGCCTCGCCTGGCACCTGTGCAGGTGGCGCGTAAAAAGCACCCACTACACTCACGGAGTGGTTGGCGTTAGGAAGGGCATCCAGCTGTAGAAACACTGCCAGATCAGACTGGAGCCTGGTGCAGCCTTCTGGCTTCCCAGATCCCCGGTCAAACCGTCCAACCCATGCTAGCATGGAGAACGGACGTTAAACGAACGAATGAACGAACGATGTGTATTATCTCATTTACTTTTAGAAGGACATTGGGCAATCTTACGGTTCTAGTATATTTTACATCAACTGACCATGTGTATTTGTTTATATACGATCATCGATTTCCGTAAAAAACTTTTATTTTACATTTATTTTTTTACATATGGGGTTGGGGGGAAATGGGATCTTTGGGTTAGGGTCCTAACCCTAACCCCAAAGATCCCATGGGCGCCACTGCATGGTGCCAAGGTTTCCAAATTTGCCATCAAGATGTAGGACAAGATACTGTGATAACCTGCGCTTCAGAGGCCCACAGCTCTTCAATATCCCCCCGAAGGACCTGAGAGACCTGCATGGGGTGGATGCAGATGTCTTTAAAATGAAACTGGATCTCTTCTTGTCAGGTGTCCCAGATGAACCAACTTCACAGCAGGAGGTGCAGATGAGGGCAGCTGCATCGAACTCTCTCATCCACCAAATGGCAATTGCTAAAAAGCATTCGTGAAGTAAAATCATGTAGCAACACCAAATGGTGGTGCCCTAGCATGGCCACAGCTCGTGAGCTGAAACTAGATGAAATAAAATAAAAAATAAAAAATCGACAATCATGTATAAATACACGTGGTCAGTTGACGTAAAATATACTAGAACCGTAAGATTGCCGGACATTGTAGGGTAGAATATTTGGACTGGATATGACAGATATGGGTTGTCTAACCCTTTAGCGTTTAGATTACCCTGTCAAATGTAATATTTATTCATATTGTTTTCAATTAATCCTGCATTATCTCGTAGCTTTAAGATCTTGATGATGTGGTTGTTTATTTTTAGCATGATCCTGTAGGGCCAGTTTGCTCATAAAACCGATGAAATAACTGGACCAGATTCGACTGGTTTAACCCATTAGCATTTAAACTGGCCATATCCGGCCAAAAGTATTCTGCCTGTTTTATGTCCAAACTGGCCAGATCTGGTCTCTCAGACCAACCCTACAATATCATCTTAAAAATGAACAGCTACCTCATCAAAATCTCATAGCTACAAGATAATGCATGATTAGTTCAAAGCAATGTGGATAAAGAAGCATTAATTTTGGTAGAATAATGCGAACACTAAAGGGTTAAATGTTTAAGTGTTAATGTTAATTTTTTTCTTTTGTAGATTTCAGTGAAGAAATGTGTTATTCAGATCGTTCAACAATGGCTAATTTATTAAAGAATTCTGCAATTATGGCACAGTACCCTATGTTAACCCATGGTAAGCATTTTACTAACATTTCATTCAGATACTCTTTTACTTGTTTCAGTCATTTGACTGCGGCCATGCTGGAGCACCGCCTTTAATCGAGCAACTCGACCCCAGGACTTATTCTTTTGTAAGCCCAGTACTTATTCTATCGGTCTCTTTTGCCGAACCGCTAAGTAACGGGGGCATAAGCATGCCAGCATCGGTTGTCAAGCAATGCTAGGGGGACAAATGCAGACACACACACAAACACACACACGCACTACATACATACATACGACGGGCTTCTTTCAGTTTCCGTCTACCAAATCCACTCACAAGGCTTTGGTCAGCCCGAGGCTATAGTAGAAGACACTTACTCAAGGTGCCACGCAGTGGGACTGAACCCGGAGCCATGTGGTTGGTAAACAAGCTACTTACCACACAGCCACTCCTGCTTTTTAAAAAATTTTTTTTTTATCTTTGGCTCTTCTGGAACCATCTTGTCTTCGGTTGTCTTTGTAGAAATCTTGATTTCACACATTACCATCATTGGTCAAAGGGTCAGTTCACAATAGTTCACAATATTTTCAGTGGTGAGATTGAATCGAGAGTAGCTCTTCAACTTGGGCAGAACAAACAGCACAAAGAGTTTTTTAAACAGTGGTTTATTAGGCTTCTTGGACATGTTGACGTAACCAGCTTACATCTGCTGTCCTTGCTGGCACAAGATATGCAAGACTTCACAATCTTAGTAGTTGAGCAAAAAGGTCCCTGAATAAGGGTTGTTTAAGGATGTTGAACGAAACACCCATGTTACCAAAGGTGAATTATTCTAACCCCAAAGAATCCCTCTCAACACATGGCTATGATGCTCCCCCACTACTTCTGCTCGGGGTCAGAGATGCACATATCGTCAGCCACTAAGGGACATGCTCAACTGGTTAAGGTCAAACAACTGACAAGCAAATCTGTGGTATTGAGCAGAATATTTGCTGTAGACCATCTTTTATACCAAGACAAAACAATGTACATGATAACACTTCCAATCATTTAAGATCAGAAGCCACGAGAGCCACTGCCTGGTACTGCATCAGGGCATTTATTATTATTATTATTATTATTAGTAATCTAATGCAAATGTTTTGTTGTTTTGTTGTTTTCTTCTAGGAACCCCTTTGAGGAACTTGCAGTTGGACAGTTTTACTTTGACTGAGATTTTGCGCTTGCACTTAATATCGTCAGCTGCCAAAGCGAATGCAAATAATGTCAAATTCCGGTATCAACAAAGAGGTGGTTACACAGCAATGGATGATGCTGGTATTCATCTTTGTAAAGAACTTCCTGAACTTATGAAAAGTCTCAGTGAAGACAACATATTTGATATGCCCCCAGGTAAGCTCATATCAGTCAGCCCCCTTTCTTTCGGCCTCCCTGCACAGTCCCTTTCTCTTGGCACATGTAGTCCTTTTCTCTCAGCCTATAGAGCCCTTTCCTTTCAGCTGACATAGCACCTTCTTCTTGATCTACATAACCCCTTCCTCTTGGCCTACATAGTACCTTTCTCTCAGCCTACATGACCCCTTCAATTAGGCTTGCATAACCCTTCTCTTTAGACCTACATAGCTTTTGGTTTAGCAGCATCTGTACTTTTCTGGACAAATACCTTATATATCATGCCCTTTTATATAATCTTGGTTAAAATTTGCCTCTCACAATTCTAGCTTCAGTTAAATGAAGTGGCCATCAATTACTGGAGTTAATTTGAGTGCCACTTTCATCTTCAGCCCCTACAAATTGTGACCCTGTGCCTAAATTCCACTGAAGTACTTTGCGGCAAGGGATGGAGGTTCACATAACCCTTTCCCTAAAATCTGTGACCTCTCTATAAGTTATAGAATTCAATTCTTCTTACTATTATCTCCTCCCTTAAGCCCTGTCCCTGACATAGTTTATAACAAATTGCTCTTAAATCTAGGATCCGGCCATGACCATTCCATATTTCATTATAAGGTAACTCTGTGTCTGATTTTCAGAGTTATTTCATTGGTTATGGCCATGTTGGGGCACCACCATTATCAAGGGCTATAGTTAACCATAGTTTGATACTCATCAGCCTTTATCAGATAATGAAACTATTTTTTGTTACCTATTACTTATGACCCTTGAAGCATTCAGGTAACTCTGTCAAATGCAACACTTATTTATTCACATTGTTTTTGAATCAATCCTGCATTATCTCATAGCATTGAAGTATCAATAATGTGGTTTATTTTTAGAATGACATTGTAGTGTAGGTGTGAGAAATTGGAAACTGGTCAGTTTGAATATAAAACACGTGGAGTATTTGAGTGTGATATGACCAGTTTGAATGCTAAGGTGTTAAAGTATTTTCACACACACACTAGTTAAGGTCTCTCTGTTTGTGGCTACATTCTGTTTCATGACCAGTTTGAATGCTAAGGTGTTAAGGTATTTTCACACACATGGCGAGCTGGCAGAAACGTTAGCACGCCGGACGAAATGCTTACCAGTATTTCGTCTGCCGTTACGTTGTGAGTTCAAATTCCGCCGAGGTTGACTTTGCCTTTCATCCTTTCGGGGTCGATAAATTAAGTACCAGTTACGCAGTGGGGTCGATGTAATCGACTTAATACATATGTCTGTCCTTGTTTGTCCCCTCTGTGTTTAGCCCCTTGTGGGTAATAAAGAAATAGGTATTTTCACACACACACACTGGTTAAGGTCTCTCTGTTTGTGGCTACATTCTGTTTCATGTAATTCTTCTATGGCTGCACTCTATAGTCATTCAGGCCACCTGTTTTACACAGCCTTCCCTTGCTGTGTGAGAAGCTGGAAGTTATTTAAAAAGGGTTTTTGCCCTTCATGCAACCATAGCTCCATGAAATACACTAGCCATGAGATCTTGACCTTTTTGCATTCAGATCACTCCATCAAATGCATTGCTTATTTATTCACGTTGTATTGAATTAATCATGAATTATCTCGTAGCTTTGAGATTTCTGTGTAGAATGATATTGTAGCCTAGGTATGGGAAGCTGGATCTGGCGAGTCTAAAGTGTAAAACTCAGAATATTAGGGCCTGATGTGGCCAGGCTAATTACTGACTGTATTGAGTGCGATTGTCTTACTCTTTTACTTGTTTCAGTCATTTGACTGCGGCCATGCTGGAGCACCGCCTTTAGTCGAGCAACTCGACCCCGGGACTTATTCTTTTGTAAGCCCAGTACTTATTCTATCGGTCTCTTTTTTGCCGAACTGCTAAGTGACGGGGACATAAACACACCAGCAACGGTTGTCAAGCGATGGGGGGGGGGGGGGGCAAACACAGACACACAAACATATACACACACATACGTATATATACATATATACGACGGGCTTCTTTAAGTTTCCGTCTACCAAATCCACTCACAAGGCTTTGGTCGGCCCGAGGCTATAGTAGAAGACACTTGCCCAAGGTGCCACGCAGTGGGACTGAACCCGGAACCATGTAGTTGGTAAACAAGCTACTTACCACACAGCCGCTCCTGTGTGTTCATTGTTGTCTCAAACGAACCTGACATAGCTATTTGATAGAATATCAACCCCTATATGTAGTGATATCTGTAGTGGGAGTTGATATTCCTGCCTAAAGGCTGTGTTCTTGCAGGGCTGCCTTATAAGGAAGGACTAACAAGTAAAATATTGATTTCAAATTTTCGGCAGAAGGCCAGTTATTTTGGGGTGGGTGGGGGCAGGTGAGCCAATTGCATTGACCCCAGAGTTTAGTTTGTACTTATTTTGTCGGTCCCAAAAGAACGAAATGTAAAGTAGGCCTTGGTGGAATTTGAACTTGGAATGTAATATCGGATGAAATGCAGCTGAGCATCTTGCCGAGTGTACCGATGATTCTGCCAGCGTCCCACCTTACTAACGAGTAAAATATCGGGATTTTACTTTTATTCTTTTACTCGTTTTAGTCATTTGACTGCAGCCATGCTGGAGCACCATCGCCTTTAGTCGAACAAGTACTTATTCTATTGGTCTCTTTTGCCGAACCATTAAGTTACGGGGACATAAACACACCAACATCGTCATCAAGTGATGGTGGTGGGACATACACACACACACACACGCAATGGGCTTCTTTCAGTTTCTGTCTACCAAATCCACTTACAAGGCTTTGGCCAGCCCGAAACTATAGTATAAGACGCTTGCTCAAGGTGCCACGCGATGAAACTGAACCTGGAGCCATGTGGTTGGGAAGCAAGCTTCTTACCACACAGCCACTCCTGCACAACTTTGTTGACATGGCATTTAAAAAGAAAATTTTTGTCTATTTATATTTATCAGAGTGCAAGTTGAAGACTTTGTCAACGCTTGTGCACCAGTTCCTCACCTATGCAGCTTCCAGGGATTTGGTTGAGGACAACTTTGAGAGATTACGACAGTTGAAGATGGATTTGAAACAGTTACAATGGTCGGAGTTGAGGAGAGAGCGAGAAGAAGCAACTGCAAGGTAAGCAGTCACCATCAGTATAATCACATATTACTCTGTTTTTTTTTAAGCTAACCCTTCAGCACTCAGGTTAATCTCTAAAATGTGATGCTTATTTATTTGAATTGTTTTGAAGACCTGTTGAGGCAAGTGAAAATCAAAATCGTAATCTGTCAACATCAATGGAATTTGTAGCTGTGATACCAGTGCCGGTGGCACGTAAGAGAACCATCCGAACATGGCCGTAGCCAGCGCCACCCGACTGGCATCCGTGCTGCTGGCATGTAAAAAGCACCATCCGACCGTGGCTGTTGCCAGCTTCGTCTGGTCCCTGTGCCGGTGGCACATAAAAAGCACCATCCGATCGTGGCCGTTTGCCAGCCTCGTCTGGCACGTAAAAAGCACCCACTACACTCACGGAGTGGTTAGCGTTAGGAAGGGCATCAAGCTGTAGAAACGCTGCCAGACCAGACTGGGCCTGGTGCAGCCTTCTGGCTTCCCAGACCCCAGTTGAACCGTCCAACCCATGCCAGCATGTAAAGCGGACGTTTGCACTCATGATTGCAAGATTGTGGTTCTGATTCCCAGACCAGGAAGTGTGTTGTGTTCTTGAGCAAAACACTTCCATTTCATGTTTTTTTCCCCATTTTTCTCAGCTGTAAATGAGTGACCTTGTGACGAACTGGCTTCCCATTCAAGGGAAATGTTGTGGTCTCAGTCACTTCTACACTCATAGGCCTATATGCCATGCCAGTGGAGTGGCATTGGAAACTACAATGTGAGGTGTGCATTGTAACCAGTGGTGTATAATGACATCTGCTCGTCTGGTTGCGACAGTGATTATCAGATAACTACTTTGTTGTTTATAATTTTCTTTTTGATGCTGTTGTTATTGTTGCCTGTGTCCATGTCTGTTGGATCATGGATCTTTGTAATTTAGAAGACCCGGCAAGCTAAGTGAGACCATAACGTCGTGGCCTATACCAGGAGTGTAACCAGCCCACTTATGCGTTGGCACGTAAAAAGCACCCACTACACTCACATTAGGAAGGGCATCCAGCCGTAGAAACACTGCCAGATCAGACTGGGCCTGATGCAGCCTTCTGGCTTCACAGACCCCAGTTGAACCGTCCAACCCATGCTAGCATGGAAAGCGGACGCTAAATGATGATGATGATGATGATAAACTCTGCTTGCGAAGAGCTGTCGAGGCAAGTGAAATGGAAATCAAATTCGATGACTGGCATCTGTGCTTGTGGAGCGCTAAGAGCACCATCCGAGCATGAAACAAGTAAAAGAGAAACACAGAGCATCTCAAACAGAAATATGCTAAACAGCGGTGGCCTCGGTGGGTTGGTACGAAAAGGCTTTGTGCATCATCTTACCTTTCTTCCTTTCTTGTAAGACTCATCTGTGGACTGTGTAAGTGGACCCGATCACATTTTGTTGCTCTTCTTTTCCAGATACAAGCGTAGTGTGGAAGAAAGACTTCGTGAACGGAAGCAGCTAGAAATGAAGATAGCTAACGAAGCACTAAGACAAGCCGGTGTTGAGGTGAACAACGGCATTACTGAGTAAGTATTTCTCTGCTTTTGATATTTCTTGTAGGGGGGCACAGCATTTCATGCCACATTTGTAAAGTATTCTTAGGCGCAGGAGTGGCTGTGTGGTAAGTAGCTTGCTTACCAACCACACGGTTCCGGGTTCAGTCCCACTGCGCGGCACCTTGGGCAAGTGTCTTCTACTATAGCCTCGGGCCGACCAATGCCTTGTGAGTGGATTTGGTAGACGGAAACTGAAAGAAGCCCGTCGTACATATGTATGTATATATATATATATATATATATATATATATATATATGTGTGTTTGTGTGTCTGTGTTTGTCCCCCTAGCATTGCTTGACAACCGATGCTGGTGTGTTTACGTCCCCGTCACTTAGCCGTTCGGCAAAAATAGACCGATAGAATAAGTACTGGGCTTACAAAGAATAAGTCCCGGGGTCGATTAGCTCGACTAAAGGCGGTGCTCCAGCATGGCCGCAGTCAAATGACTGAAACAAGTAAAAGAATCAAAGAAAAAAAATTCTAAGGTGTCATGCAGTAGGATCGAACCTGCAACCATTTGGTCGCGAGGCGAGCATACTGTTAGAACGGTCGTGACGGCATCCTTGGTTCAAATCACATCAAGGGTCAATTTAAGGCTTTCATGGTCGATCCAATAAGAACCGCATCACTGCGTCCTTCATTTCATGAGGCTGCTGTCTTTGTGTATTTAACTTCTCGTTTCTCTTTTTTTTCTTTCTTCCTCTCCTACAAAATGTAAGTAGCCGTGGAAATCTTGTGGGAGAACCTATTCTGATCCCCCTTCCTCATCTCATGCTTCTAACTCATCGATGCCCTCGGATAAAGCAACATTCAATGCAACATGTAATTTCAAGAATTTTTGTGTAATGTGTGCAGCTGGCAAAATTCGGTGCAAAATGAGCGATTTATGCAAAGCATGCAGCTAGCGCATTTTATGCAATGTGTGTGGAAACTGGTTGTGTAGTTTTGAATTCGAATTGTATGAATAGAAGTGATAAAGGGATTTCAGCATACCTATACACATGTGTACCCACCTCCCAGACTTTGTTTCCTCATAGCTTTTAGAAAAATGGATAATTTTTTTTTCTTCTAAGAAATTTTCTTCAAATACCTTTCAGCTGGTGCAGATTCCAATTGTATTGGAATTTCTGAAGAATTTTTTTGGGGGATAGTTGGGGAGGTGAGTTATTGGTAAGTCACTCAAGTTGACTTTGTTTCCTCATAACTTTCAGAAAAATGGGTACTTTTGAATGATGTAAATAATTTTTAGTCTTAACATGGTTCAATTAGAATTTTTTCTTCTATGGAATGAAGAGCAAGCCTTCTTCTATCATACTCTCAATTTTGGTCAACTTGCGCCGCAGGGTCTCGGAGGAGATGGTGCTAGTTGAAGGCTACTAAACCTTCCACCACACACACACAGACAACTTCAGCTTTATATATATAGATTTACTCATATTGCCTTCTATGAATCATACATTATTTCATAGCTTTGAGATTTCAGTGATGTGATTATTTACTTTTAGAATGACATTATAGGGTATGTGTGAGAGGCTGGATCTGACCAGTTTGAAGATGAAACAGTTGGAACATCTGGACAGGATATGACTGGTTTGAATGCTAAAGAGTTAAAAAAAAATGCCCAATTTTCTAAAAGTGATGAGAAAGCAGTCAGATGAAGGGCTGACACACTTGTAGGTACGCTGTGATTTCAGTGTGGATCTGAGGGTAAAAAATTTAAAACAAAAAAGACTAACATTATAAGCGCAGGAGTGGCTGTGTGGTAAGTAGCTTGCTTACCAACCACATGGTTCTGGGTTCAGTCCCACTGTGTGGCATCTTGGGCAAGTGTCTTCTACTATAGCCTCGAGCCGACCAATGCCTTGT